>NC_136497.1:115701911-115871911 GCF_053919585.1 Euprymna scolopes
GTGTGTGTGTGTGTGTGTGTTCGTGTTTTATTAGTTTTTTATTGTTTAATCGACGTGTGAAGATGTCAGTGAAGGTTTATAACCATTTCCTCTTTCTTCGATCAGAAATCTTGTTTCTATCTGATATGCATATATAGCAATGTTTACTTAATATTATGAAGTTCCTATTAAACAATGTATTTGTTAAACAGTGAAGAACACTATTTCTTCGATCCTGATTAACCAATGTAGTTTTCTCTTGGGGTGCCTGATTCCAGAACGTAGTTGATTTGCTTTAGTTGAATATGCAGCTAAGTGATATTACAAGATGTAAAATACATAATTCCAAGTATTGGCCAGTAACTAGCTTTGTAGAAAGGCTCTTATTTAGGATTCGAATACTATATTATTTAGAATATTCCGTCAGTAATTAATTATAGTGAATCATTCCTATGTAAGATTCCCCTGACAAACACTGCGACAGACACGTGGAAGACACCTGAGCATTAAAACTCTCTCTTATATGCTACTATATTACCCTTTTCACTTAGTATAACGCCACGTTGTGTGTGGTGGATTTTTTTCAATCTACCTACTTTCTCATGCCCTGTGGTTGTCTCATACTGATTGGCGACCGTCCAATGGAAGCGCACGAGAGCACAAGTGTAAAAATAAATTAACATGAAACAAAAAAGAAAACACAAACTTTGATGCTTTACATATGGATTGGTTGCACCTAAGGTTTTTGTGACATAGTAACTCGTTTACATACTAAGCTTCAAATTCATATCTATCGTCTATCGTCTAGGCCGTTTCCGTCCGTTAGTTGATGAATTCATCTCGGTTTGTTAAAACGCCCCGGATTTGGTCCAAGCAATGATATTTCAACTGCCTCCAGCTCTCGAGTGATCAACCGTCCAAATGCACTCCAATCATGTCTACTGTCGTAAAGTGTCTAACTGAATATTGTCCATAAATATCGTAAAACCCCTAGCCAATACTCAGTGTCATAAAATTCATTGTCAATTTTAAAGTACCCACAAACCAAATCTAAATATACCTCGATCAATTGTTCTGTACTTTGTATTACCGTCCTTCGTCACAATAATTGAACACCTACCGTTGACTCTCTTTTGGCTTCATTCAGATAGAAATAAATATGCATTGTCTATTGATAAATCCTTTTGTTACTCATTAAACCTATCGCGTTTTATTTTAGTATATATATTTTTTGTATTTCATTTCTACTTCCTAGAACTTAAGGACATCTAGTTGACTCTCATAATATCATATTAGTGTACACCGGCTGACAAAAAGTGACGGGAAATGATGCTTTATGATGGGTCATAATATCTATGCCCTCAAAACGAAGACCTCGTAAAGCTTTCTTCCGCCAGCTTACTCACGGCCGACAAAACATCAGCTGCTCGGAGAAACGCTACATAAACTGCATCAAGCTTACCCTCAAGCACTGCAATACGCACTTTAATCTTTTGGAGACTTTGGCAGCTAACAGAGACACTTGGCACACAACATGTGATAGTGGGATGGCCTTCTTCAACAACGAGCATGAGCGAGCAACTACGGAGCGTCGCACACTGAGAAACCGACAAGCGGCGGTCACTCACCATAAAATTCAAATTCGATCTTCCTGTGCTATATCTATGCAAAGCAATGTAGATCACGCATCGGACTTCACAGTCATCAACGAAGTCACAATGAAATAAAAACCGTCGTTATCCACATGGATGGCCTACCATATCTAATTAACTAACACTATTTATTTAAATATATTAGTAAATGCATGTAATTACGTCAGTTATTTGTTTTTGTTATATGTGCCCTTAAATACGGAAACCGATTATAGGATTTCTTCCCATATACATTTAACGCAGCAGGTTGACTCTTACGTAGATATGTCATGCTACTTGCTTCATCGCCGTCTTGCTATGCGCAATGTGTTTTCATTAATCCATGGCATAGAAAATTGTTATATGCTTTAAAATAACTTTCAGAAGTGGAGTCCATGTGCTTATTCACAGAAAAATAAAAACTCGTTGATCTTTCTCATAAAGTGAGTTATGTTTTTTAATGGTCATATTTTATTTTCTCGTTCCTAGAGTAAAGAATGTTGATCTAATGGATGTCTTTAAAAGTCGCATATTATTTGTTTTGCTGTATAACTTGTTACTGTTTTGTTGCTGCTTTTGGTAGATGTAACAAGACGTTCTGCTCAGCTTGTACATTGATTTATGACTAGTGGATGCATTTAAACCAAAATCAATTTAGCTTTTACTAGTAATAGAAATGCTACGTCTGCTAACGATAAAGCAATATTTCCCGCGCCATTAGTCATCGTTTCCCGCTTACACGATGAAATATTGGCGAGAGTAATCCGCCAATTGTATACGACTTTATTGGCTTGTCGGAATCCCGCAGAACAGTGAGCAATGACAAATTCTATTTCTACTCTGTCATGTTTTTATTGACTTTTTTCCTTCAACTCTATATGGAAAATCGTTTCTCTCGGATTACCTTGGTTCTAGTAAAAACGCAATAAATCAAATTGGAAAAAATAATATGAAAAATGCAATAGTTTAAGTAAACTGTTGTACTGGTTGAAGTACCTACATTGCACCAGCGATTTTATAACTATTGTTTTTATTGCTCTTTAGTACATCTAAAAAAAAAGTATTTTATGGCAATCTAATATATAGTAGGTTATACATCTGTTTGTTGGCCTGTCTGTCTCCATATTTTCAAACTCTATCTCCTCTGAAACTAAAAGTCACAGAGCGGCGCTAGAGGCCTCAAATATTGGATTTTTACGGACCGTTCTTTTATTGGTCTTTCGTCGGTTGAAATAGATTTTACTCGGTCAAAATGAGACAAAATTGAAAAAAATCGTATTAAATTTTGTACATTCATCTTTTTTTATTTTTTTGTTACTTCATATGCGTGTCATGTTGATAACGTCACCAGATTTGAATGCTACCGTTTTGCTTTCGGTTTCAATTCTAGCTAATGGCACCCAATTACTAATATTTTACTTTTGAAATCACGGCTCTATAATAATATATATAAAATCTGGACGAATTATTATATTAAAGCGTATTTTACGACAGGGCAAAACCGGGTGCCGCCAGCTAGTCTTTTATATAACAGGCTATATGTCTGTCTGTCTGTCGTTTTCCATATTTTCAAAATCTATCTTTTCCAAAACTAAAAGCCGCTGAGCGGCGCTAGGGGCTTCAAATGATTGGATTTTTTACGGACTGTTCTTTTATGATTCTTGCGCCGGTTAAAATAGTTTTTAACGGGTCAAAATTGAAAGAATCGTTATATGTGTTGTACATTTATCTTTGTTTATTTTGATTTTTAATTTTTTATCTGTTCATATGCGTGTTATGATCGTACAGTGGTAACGTCACCAGTTTTGAATGCTACGGTTTTGCTTTCGGTTTCGATTCTAACTGATACCACTAAAATACTTTTTTTGCTTATGAAATCACGATTATAATAATATATACAAAATATAGACAAATAAAAAAATCATATTTAAGCGAAATTTAAGTTCGGGTAAAACCCCATCCCACTTGTTGTAATAAAATATTTTATTCATAGACATATGTGTGAGTTTCTGTGATTATATTTACTCTTTTGACACTATAATAATACTCTATTATGGGTATTGGGATTTAAACTAGTCTTATAATTAATAAGAAACTTTATCATTATACTTTCGAAAATATATTTATAAAATATGTTATTTCATGCTTTAATATACAGGTAGAGCGATTCAATTGTCCCCCTATAGAAAACAACTCTACTGCTGTATTTTGCAACTTTTATTGAAAAAATCTATTTAGTTTATATGATTATTTATTAGAGTTGACCTATATCAATGTAGCCGCCTTCAGTCTCAATCATCATATTGATACGGATCTGGAACTGGCAGCATGTCTTTTCCATAAGCGCCGGCGGGAACTCGGCGAATATTCTGCGGATGGTGACGAACAAGCTGGCTTTAGTGTTGTGGGAGGTCATGTTGGTGATGTACTCGACGTATAACCACACGAAGTACTCCAGCGGGTTCAGGTTGGAGGAAGAGTGCTAGTGATAGAACGGTACAAAGTCGTAGTACTCCTTTCGAAGCCTAGCCTAAGTCTCTTTAGATTTTTGGATCGGCGCCGTCTTTCTGCCACACTCGGTCTGTCAACAATAACCCAATTAAGTCAGGGGATCATCACACTCTTCAGCACATCTAGGTACACTTTGGTGTTAACTTTCAAGCCGGCTTTGAAGAGATAAGGTGGCATGATGTTGTCCTCACTTGAAACCACACTAAAGACCATAACCATGGCCAAATACTCTGTTTTCATCACTATGAGCATACTCTTAATAGTTGAACCACTCGGATTTGCATTTTGATGGTGTTGGCAATAGCCCTGTTGTCATAACTTGGATTGGTGGAAAACATGAGTTGTACATCTCCGATCCTGCTCATTAAACATTGTGTCACTTTCAGGCATGGTAAAAGGCTCCTATCACTCCTGGGACTTGTACATCACAGGCCAAGTGTTAAGGAGAGGTTCGGGCGAACTGTGTCCAGGAAAACAAAAAGAACACGATGGAAATCCCAGGTGATCAAAGAAACAATGGGTCCATCCCAGGAAAGGTGGCCTAGGCTGCATCCAGGCAAGCAGGAAAAAGAAACAAGGGGACGCCCAGGATTAAGAACGACTTAGATTCATGAGGTCAATCGGTCATGGGTCAGACCAAAACCAGCAGAAGTGCAATAAATAAGCTGGCGAGAACAAAGGTTAATAGGTCGAAGTGATACCAATAAAACGAAGAGAGAGAAAGAAAGCGAGACAGACGGACGGAAGCGAGACACAGATTTACACAGAATTCTGCGACCCACCCACTGCCACTAAACTCCATCGTTATCATTTGTCAAATAAACAAAGCGTTTCGAGTTCACTTAAAAATGAAGTGACTGTCAATTTTGTATAGCCTAGAATCATCACAAGCCAGACATATATGTAACACAACTAGTAGGTGGTATGCAACAGAAAACGAAAACCAGGTTACATCAAAAGAAAATGGAATTCCAGCCCATATATATATATATATATATATATATATATATATATATATATATATATATTCTATCTATATTCTATCTATTTTCACTATATATATACATATATATATAAATTCTAGCTATCTCTCTATCTGTCTTCTATCTATCCATCTATCTTCTATTCTTCTTCTTTCTTTCTATATATATATATATATATAATTAACTCATTTTTGTCCTGTGATTTTTACCTTAATAGGATAAAAAATCAATACCTTTCATGCAAATGCAATATGCACAAACTGCATCACAATATCTCAGGTGTGTTATAGGTATATTACCTCTCCACTTCATCGCTAATCGTAGATTCCTATATTTTTTCCGTTGAGAGTTCACTGGCAAAATCGGTTAAGATAAATACAAGTAATAAAATCTTTTCTTTCCAATAAATTCCTCCTTTCCCCGCCACCCATTTACACCGTTGCGTGATCGTTCACAAGGGACAGTTACGAACGAACTCCGGTTTCGGTTTTCTGTACTTCGCAGTTGCTTAAAAAAACTAGAATGGAATTTCACCGTGCCTTTCCGTTCGATTCTTCCTATTGGGTGAAATGCACCACACTTACTTTTACGTTGCGTAATTACCATTTATTTCCCAACATTAATACACTAAAAAACAAGGAGTCTTTCCATTTTTATTTTAAATAAACATATAATACATCATTTCCGTTTTTTTCGTTCTGTTCGATGTTTTTTTCTGTTTTTGTTTTTCTTATTTCTTTTGGAAATTTAAGATCGTTTTCTTTTATTGAACCAGGGTTATTACGCCGGATGCCCCCGCTAGTATATATATATATATATATATATATATATATATATATATATATATATACAGTGGGGAAAATAAGTGTTGGACACATCCCATTATTCTTTATTTAACACATTTTTAATGCAGCGCATAACGCGAAAATTTAACAAGAAATAGTTACTCATTTAACAATAACAAATAACTTTAAAAATTGGAACATTTTAATGCATAACAAAAATTATATAATAAAAACGAGAATAGCCTGGAAAAAAAGTGTTGGACACATTGTTTTAAATTATATTTTATTATTATTTTTTATAAATAATGCTGGAAAGAAAAAGTCAAAGGAAGTAATTCACTTCCGGAAGGTACAACGGAAGTTAAATAGTTCTCTTTTCTTTCAGCACAACCATACTCTACGTCGTTGGAAAGTATTGGAACCCGTTAGTCACCAGTAAGCCATCACGCGTGAAGGTTCTCATGATGAGTAAACGTAAAGAACTCTCTCAAGTCGTCCGTGATAAGATTATTGCCGAGCACAAGAATGGAATTGGTTATCGGCGTATATCTGCTCAATTCAAAATCCCTGTAAGCACCATAGGAAACCTTATTAGGAAATGGAAGGTGCATGACTCAACCGTGAACCGTCCACGCACCGGAGCTCCTCGCAAGATGTCGGATCGAGCAGTAAGGAAGATTGTACGAAAAGTTCAGCAGCAACCGAGAACAACACGAGGCGAACTTCAGAAAGATTTGGAAAAAGCAGGGATAGTAGTAACGAAACCAACGATTAGTAATGTACTCCGACGCAACGGTCTTAAATCGCGTACACCTCGAAAGACACCATTACTAAAAAAATGTCATGTTAATGCTCGTCTGGAGTTTGCAAGAGACCACTTATTGAAAACAGATGATTACTGGAAGAATGTGATCTGGTCCGATGAGACGAAAATTGAACTTTTCGACATTAACTCTGCACGTCGATTATGGAGAAGAGATGGCACAGCGCACGATCCCAAGAACACCCTCCCCACTGTAAAGTTTGGTGGTGGAAATGTCATGCTCTGGGGATGCTTCTCTTCAAATGGTACTGGGCCACTTCATATTATAGATGGAAAGATGAATTCAGCCAAATATCGGGAAATTCTTGAAAATAATCTCTTGCCTGCTTCCAATGTGTTAGGTATGCGACAGGGATGGATCTTTCAACAAGATAATGATCCCAAACATACTGATAAAATAACCTCCGATTGGTTTGTACAGAACAAAATAGATGTTCTTAAGTGGCCCAGTCAGTCCCCAGACTTAAATCCTATAGAAAATCTATGGAGAGAGCTCAAAATCATGGTCCACCAGCGAGATCCACGTAATATTCAGGATTTGAAGAAAGTATGTGTTGAAGATTGCGTCAAAATCTCGCCTGAACGTTGTCACAAATTAGTTTCGTCGTATAGAAAACGTCTCAAAGCTGTAATAGCCAATAAGGGGTTTTCAACTAAATATTAGATGAAATTTGTTAGTGTGTCCAACACTTTTTTTCCAGGCTATTCTCGTTTTTATTATATAATTTTTGGTTATGCATTAAAAGGTTCCAATTTCTAAAGTTATTTGTTATTTTTAAATGAGTAGCTATTTCTTGTTAAAGTTTCGCGTCATTTGCTGCATTAGAAATGTGTTAAATAAAGAATAATGGGATGTGTCCAACACTTATTTTCCCCACTGTATATATATATATTAGAGATGTTTGCAAAAAATATTCGTATGATAGTGCAAAACTTTCGTTCAATATTGCGAAATTACGCGCACGATATTGGAAATTATTCTTACGACATTGCAAAATTTATAAAGCACCATCGTATTTACTATTATTAAAATGATATTAAATTTTGTACTTGGTAAACGCAGGGTGCTTAAACTTGAATGTAACCTATGGTACTTCGACAGAGTCACGGAGAGCACTATGTTTTTAAGGGGGCGTTTTCAGGTTAAATTAATTTTTGCAGTATTTTTTATTTATTAAATTGTTAGGAAAAGTATAGAATAGTTAACAAAGCCGACGTTAAGAATACTTTTCTATATAATAATTTTATTTCATCTCATTACAATAAGCAGATAAGTAGCTAATGAAAATCCCACTAATAAAAAATACAAATATTATATAATAATATTACAAGTTTAAATACTTTTGAAATTTGGTCCGTATTCCTATGAGCACACCCTACTTTTTGTTCCAATAAAATTCAAATAAATTATTTATATTCACAGCATAATATTTTTGTTTTTTGTTTTGTACGAATAATTTTGCAATATCGTACGAATATTTTTGAAAATCTCTACGTACACTAAAACATATATACACGCACATATGTATATATATATATATATTGTGGAATTTTTGCTGATATTGTATCAGGTATTACGTTACTTTTAATGTGCATTCGTCGTTTACCTTTAGTGAAAACATTGAATAAATGGCAAATCTAGTTCACAGGCTTGTTAATAAAAGAAATCGCAACGTGGTCTATGTATGAGTTTACGCTTTCACTTTATTGTTCTTTTCCTTTATTGCAAGTCGTCTAAAGTAACTAATATCATAACATATGTATTATAATCCAGTTTAAAACATTACAAGAAAACAAAACACGGGAATAGAGTTAGAAAATGTATTAATAAGAACATACAAAATGAGGTTTCTTCGTCTGACCGACGGCAACCTTGGTTTGTCTTCCAGTATTTATTGTGCATATGTTAGTTTATTCGTAGGTAATACAGGTAGTCTGCCGCAACACCACTCTCAAACTAATTAATCTGAAAAAGTGTATTAGTACTTATTTCTCTATGGCTAGACCACGAGTGGATGTGTGTTCTTCCTTTTTCTGCCAGAACATCGTGGTTCTGGTGTGATTTGAGGAGGCTCATATTATACATGCCAAGACGGTGGTAATAGCCTCTACTTCTTCTTCTTGAGGTAAATCCTCTTAATCCTTAGCCATAATTTCCGTATCTGATTCGCATGCTTTTTCCGTGCGAATTTCAGACACTGGATTATGTAAATAACATTGCCAATACTCTGTATTATCTTCCACCCTTCCCAAAAGAAACCTTATTTCTAAAATGCTTTCAGTGGACATTTTCTCAAAAAATATATTTTTAATCATACCATAGAGGTTCTACATTCTGTTGTTTTTCTCGGTAACAGCTTTTTGAATATCGATATTTTTACGATCAAATATAATTTTCGCTGTTTATGAGACTGCTCGATAATAAAGGTTTGCCGTTATAATTGAAGGAACTGCTGTAGATCTTTTTCCTGTGCGATCCATAAGGTTTTTTATGCTTCTAACGTGTTCACAAAGCGCGGGGCTTGGCTGTTTCCGCTAGGATGATATTGCGGACTTGTGATATGTTTATCTGCTATGTCTCGAAAAATTCTTTGAGCTCTGGAGAAGCGAATTGGGTGGTATTATCTAACCAGGCAGTCCGCAACTCCGAAACTTGTAAACAACTCGTGTAGGAAATTAATGGCTACTGCTGTGGTAGGTTTCCTGCATTTTATCCCTTTAGCCATTTGAAGAAATTATTCACGACTATCAAGTAATATAAATCATCCATTGGTCTTCCAAATACTATATGTGTCCTTGACAATGTTTTTTTTTTTTTGCATTTTGACGAGGTATGGTAAATAATAGGTGCTGCCTTTGCTGCAAGGCACTTCCTTTAATACTTTAACCAGATATAGTGATATTTTGATCAATGGATAGCATGTAAACACAATTGCCAGCATTCCATCCTGCTAATCCCAGGGAGGACGATGTGAAAGCTTTTCAGTATTCTTTTTAAAGTGTATTGGCAATAACGACTCTCGGTAATTGTATAAAGTAAGACGTTGTCGCAGACTGATTAATTGTTTTAAGTAAGGTTTTGCTCTAATTTCTGCTTTGCTGTTTTTATATATATATATATATATATATATATATATATATATATATATATATATATATATATATATATATATATATATATATATACTAGCATTTCGGCCCGGCGTTGCCCGGGAGTTGTGAGGTGGATTAGCAAAAAAAAAAAAAACCCAAAAAACGTTAATTCTTTCAACTTTGACCCCTATTATGACTCCTTAATATTTATTCTTTTGGGCTCAAATCAAGTTATTATTATCTATGTCAAAGGAACCAACATCTAAAATGTCAAGTGTTCAGGCCCAAAATTGTCGGAGGAGCTTGGTAGAGTTCTCAAAGGTCAAATCGTTGACCTTTGACCCCTTAAGAGCGAAATTTCAGGACGACACCCGATCACATCGATTTTCCCAAATCTCAGTACCCTGTATATCAAATTTCGAGTCTGTAGACTAAAAATTGACAGAGTTATTGCGTAGGGAAATTTACACAGAAACACAGACACACAGGCAGATACACAGACACGTTCACTTTTATAGATATACTAGCATGGGTGCCCGGCGTTGCCCGGGTATTTGGAGGTGTATGTTGAGCAAAAAGAAAAGTCCATTTTTTAAACTTTGACCCCTATTATGACCCCAGAAAATTTATTGTTTTGGGCTTAAATTAAGTTATTAAGTTAGATCTATGTCAAGGAACCTACCTCTAAAATCTCAAGTGTTTAGACCCAAAATGTTCGGAGGAGTTTCAAAGGTCGTATCATTGAACTTTGACTCCTTAATCGCCAAATTCCTGGCCGAAACCGGATCACATCAGTTTTCACAAATCTCAGTACACTGTATATCAAATATCGAGTCTGTATACTACAAAATGACAGAGTTATTGCGTAGGGAAATGTACACAGACACACAGACACACAGACAAGTTCACTTATATATATATATATATATATATATATATATATATATATATATATATATATATAGTATTTCATCCTTAAGGGAATCATCAGTGTTGGGAGTTAGGATTACGGCCAGTCGGGAGATTTGAACCCGAGCACGAAACCATCTCTGACTCCATTTGCAAGTAACAAATCATACGACCGACGTAAACCACGAGAAATACAGTTGTAATTAATATTTATATAAATGTCCAAACAGCTAGAGTGATCTTACAATTAAGCTAAATTGACCAACATTAATTTTAACTTATAGTGCTCAACAATAATAACCGTGCACTTAAATGGGGCTGACAACTGCATAACTCTCTCGATATATTCCGAGTTCCAAGGTTTAGTTTACCTTAACAATCAATTCTTTTAGCATATCAAGACCTCAGTACATTTTCAGAGACGTGTCTCTTTTTACATGGCGAAATCAACCTATTTATGTTAACATTGGATTTTTCTTTACGTATACTCATGGGACAAAACAGACATTTTTTTATATTTTCTTGTTACATTTAACAAGGATCGTGGCTCTAAACAAACAAAGATAATTAGAATATAAAATGAGTGAATATATCGCGAAAAGCACATGTTCCTGAATATTTAAGTGTTTAATCCGAAATAAGGTTAAAATTTCCAAGTTTTATCAAAAATAGAAGAGAAAAGCATATAAGTGCCACTTATATATTTCCTTTCCCTTTGGTTCCGATTTTATTCTATTGTTTTTCTATATTTGCTGTTTTATTTAATCCACTATGTCTAACTGACTTTTATATTGAACCACCCATAAGACCATGATCTGCTTTTAAACAAACGCATTTTAGTTTGTACGAAAATCGCAACATTCGTATCTAAATGAAAATGAACGCTGGATTCGCCTATTAACTATCATTTCGTAATTTGATTTCTATTAACTATCATTTCGTAATTTGATTTCTATTAACTATCATTTCGTAATTTGATTTCTATTAACTATCATTTCGTAATTTGATTTCTATTAACTCACTCAACGATTTAACACTCGTCAGCACACAAAAAACATAATCAGAAAACTTTTTATATTTTTTAGCTTATTGTAAGAACTAAGTAAAAGCATAATTCCAAATTTAAAAAGTTAATTCAGTATTAATTAATTTTAAAACGCTATTGCTATTTCGAATTTGATTTAAGCAGAAAAATTGCGAAGCGATAGTGAAATATCAAAGACAGCTTTTCTTTTAAGTATTCGAAGCAGAGCAGGCAGCAGCAGCCTGAAGTGTTCAGCTTGAAACCTGAACATCTTTTTATTAGCTTTGAATAAGTCAGTACAGCAGAGTTGTCGCAAGAGAGACCGAAATGGCTGAGGGATTAACGACACGAGTTGACAGCCGAGGTGTGCTACCTTCGAATCCATTTTCTTCCTTACGGCTGTAGGCAAACGTCACATAGTTCCTAATACAAAAATGAATGGTGTCAACTACATATTCACCATTTTATTTTAAAATTTTATCCCACATCCTCATCTCCATACATTAAAGCATCCCGGGCGCACTTACGGTCACTTTTGTATTTAAATATGACATCAATTGTTAAGGGTCCAAAATTAAAATTATAAGAGAATATGACGTCATAGCTTTGAAAATTTAAATTATATTCAGTTAGAACGCCGTACCTTCATTATAGTAAGATTATATATTTACATCTTAAGAAGACAAATGTAACTAATACTATTATACATACATTCACTTGGGTTATGTTTTGCTTGTTTTACAAATATTGCATTTAGAGTTGTCATTTGGAAAAGATTACCATTTCTGTTTTTGAAATGGAGAGTATGTTATATATATATATATATATATATATATATATAATATTTTCCTCGTTGTTACAAAAAAGAAAAATCAGCGCAAACGAACAAAACTTGGAAATGGAACGAAACGAAAAAGTGATTGTCGCAACTGCTTGTCGAATCAAATCTGCCATTGGTTATCGGGAAAAGCGAAATTGGCGCTGAGTTTGGCCGATGAGTGGTAAGAATGCTTTTAGTCAATCAACGGGAATATATGTATTCACGTGCACTCTCGTCGAAACTGACGATATTGATTTCGGATTCAGGGGAATCAGGTTTAAATGGACGATCAAACCGGTGTTCAGTAAACACTTTACGTTTTGCCTCGGCTAAATCCGTATTCACCTCTTCTTGCTCGTTCAATTCCTCTGACCTTTTTAGTGTTTGTGTCCAATGATTTCTCCCTTTCCAGCAAGATAAGCGCCAGGTTTTGCTTTGCATTTCGTTCTTCGTATGTATTGGATTCCTCTATCTAACTCTTCGTATCTCCGACTCTCTTTCATTCTCTCTATTTCTCTGTCTTGTCTACGATTTCATCTAAATCTATTGTTATTTCAGTAAATCTTGAGCAAATGAGAGACAGTATTTATATTCATTTAATCAGTGTAAATAATTGGGAGCCGGGCAAAGTTCTCTCTCTAATGCGTAATTGTGTGAAATATTTAATGAATATATTAAAAATAATACATATATTCAAAATGATCATACAATTTCCTAATTATCTATTGAAAAAATATCTTTAAGAAAGGTATATAAATATAACATAAACAGTCTTAATACGATGGTTGATATTCAACATAATAAATAAAACAGTAATTACGTTTGGAAATATATACATTTACTTATCAAATAACAAGTGACGCATGCATGCCCCCCTCCGTGAGTGCACAGTGAACGAAGCATAACAAAGTCACTAAGTTCAACAATTGCCCCCCCCCTGCATTTAACCCCAAAAGTCCTCAGCCGACGTCAAATCCTGGTAAAGATGAACACATGGTAAAGTTTTACGCTTTAACAAATGTAAATTTGAGTTCTGCACCATGCAAAAAAATAAATGACTAAGTCCATCATTTGCCCCCTCCCATTTAACCCCAAAAGTCCCCACGACCTTTACATATGTACATTTGACTTCAGCACCATGCAAAACTGCTAAATAAACATACGCAGAAAATGTTGGACAAATATGGCAAAATAGTTCCAAAAATAGAATGTTTTTATTAGGCCTCAAAGAGCCCCTGCGGCACACCCAAGAGTTATCGTGAAGTATAGACAAACAAAATTATATAGAAACCAGTTAGTTACAACTTTTCATAAATTTTTCTAAAAATCCAAGGCATCAAATATTTTAATAAGCACAAAAGTGTCAATTTTAGCCATTTTAACACAAAAGGCAACGCTGGGGGGGGGGCGAAGTTTTCTCGGAAAATCCGTTCTGTTACTTTTTTTTTTAGTCATTTCATGTTTAATGTTTGCGCAAAATTTTTAAAAAATTCAAGGAATAGTTATTGTTAAAAGTGCGAACGGACGAACAAACGAGCGAGGGGACACAAAATATATTAAAAAATTAACGTATAAAGGTGTTTATTTTCTCTTTTATGTTTAACAAGGTTTTATTATTCGTTTCTTTAATGAAGCATAATAAGCACCTGTAAATGTTTTTGCTCTTTGCTTAGAAATCTTTCATCATTTTTCCTCCTGGTCTCAGCCGACTGTGAGCGTAATCTTACCAGCGGAAGAGGGCACCTTTCTTCTTTGAACGTGGTTATTTCAAATATTTCCATATGAACTGGACTTTGGTCTCTGGATCATAGTGATGAATCCCAGTTTCATCTATGTGATCGGTTTTTGAAAAAAACTTGACTCTTCGTCTTGGCATATCTCCAATTTCATCCTCGAGCACATTACACGGTCTTGCTTCCGTAAAAGTGTCAATAACAACAAAATCAACCTTAGTTTACTCTGAATGATAGTTTCCACGGACCATGAATAAACCTGAAGATATTTGGCTATTTGCCGAATAGTCAAACGTCGATCTCTCAAAATGTAAACATAGATTTGACTGACATATGCCTCCTCAATGTGAGAATTGAGCGATTATCTCTTGGAACAGTTTTCAGAGATTTCCGCCATCTGCGTGTGCTATTTCAAACATAAAAAACGGATATCTGCATAACACTCAACAGACTACATTACACACCTGACTCAGTTCAAACACTTGTAAATCAAAACCACAGTTAGGTCACAGATGTAATTCGCCACATAACTCATAAAAATAAATCGTTGCACGTACAAATTTTCAACTAGATAAGCAACATAGAACGGAGTCAGGGACATTATTTATTAAACACTCATCGTGAATATATATATAATACTAACTATTTTTATTCATAAACATATATTTTTTTTATTTTATGCTTATCAGAATGGAATTCCGTTACCGTATAGCTAGACAAACAATTTCAACTTCGGATCAACATATAATGCAGCTTTGTCACGTTATTCCACAAACAAGATATCATTCAACTAGTTCAGCATAACATTTCTTTGTTCATATATCTCAACAAATGAAGCGTAAAGATATACGTATATTTTCATATATTTTACAAACACACACACACACACACACACACGCACACACACACACACACACACACACACACACATATATATATATATATATATATATATATATATATATATATTTCACGCAGTTAGTGGTAGCCGAATGGATTAGGTCTTCGCTAAACCGAGCCAGAGATGTCTCGTGATGCGGGGTTCGAATCGTTCGACTGGTATTGATCGTGATACCCTGTACTGGAGATTTCCGAAAGGATGAAACACTAGTGTCTGTAGGTATTTAATAATTATTATAGTAAAAAAAAATAATTATATATATATATATATATATATATATATATATATATATATATATATATATATATATATATATATATATATATACATACATACATAGTTAGTTTTTCTGTTGAAAATAATGATGTTGGTCACATTTTAGAAAAGAAAATAGTCTTATAGGAAACATAAATGCATATAAGGTTGTTAAACTAGAATCCTTGTAGCAATCGCCCGCTCTTTATAAACCGAAGTATAACATTAAAGAAAATGTAAAACTCTAGAGATTTTCGACTTTTAGAGGTTTAGCATAATCACTTATACGATTCCAGTAACGCAAGTTCTCTTCATGTCGTTTTTTAATGAAGTTATATTAATTGATCTCGTTCTAAATCACGATCAAGCAGACGCATTTTTAGTAGCCAACAAGGGTTCATTCCAACAAAAATCATTTCAACCTATAAAATCGTACACGAACTATAAATATTGACATCAACGTTACAACCTGCTATGTATACATTTATTTATAACAAGCATTATCTGATAACCGGCGTTGCCCGGTAGAAGCACCCCTCCCGCTCTCGAAAAAATTAAAGTACGGTTGTTGTTGTTGTTGTTGTTGTTGTTGCTTCGCAACACTCAACTCTTCATGTTACGAACGAATTTCGGAATAGCCCCCCCCCCAGCTCCCCATGGAAAGAACGGCTACGGGGGTGTACTAATGATATTGAGCAACTCCCAGCCGTAAAAAAAAAAAAAACATAGCAGCGATGGGAAAAAGAAAAAAAAATAGACGCAATAGGCAGCTGGTTGGAGAGAGATGAAAAATTAGTAGTAGGCATGCAGGAAGGTTCGAACCTGTAATGCGAAAGAAAAAGAAGGTTAAAAAAACAATTAATTTAACCGTCGTTGCCACAGCGACTTGCGACGTCGCGGTAGGTTTAAATAAGATGAGTCATCGCAATGGAGAGGGATCAAGAGGGTGAGCGGTAGAGGGAGAAAGAGAGAGAGAGAAAGAGAAAAAGAAAGAGAGAAAGACAGAGTCTGTAAGTTTTGAAGGACTAATTCGTTGTGTTTTCAATAAAGAAAACCGTAACTATTTTATTGGATAGTTTTAAGTACCCCCCCAAGAGAATATTGCTCATTATTTGTGTTGTTACGTAGTTTTTAATGCTTTTTAATTGATTAAAAAAGATGTTATCACGAGCGTTTCACAAAAACATTTTTATGTTTTCTTTCTCATTTTTTAGTTGTTGGGGGTGGCTGGTATAGTTAATCAACTATAGAACATGTATACTTTAATAGGTGTTTCTGCAGTTTAAGTAACCGTTGTTACGTAAGTAACGCGCTGACAGTTACCGTTTAACATTTAAAAAATATTCTTTGTTTACACCTTGTGGGAGGTTTTGGATGGCACCGAGCATACAAAAAGAAAAACAATTGAAGTTGTGGTAATGTTGATTGGTTACTTACCCGCCTCCGCGACTAAAAATAGTTCGTCTCAAAGTTGTATTAAGAAGCAGAAATCTATTTCAGAACGAAAACATCAAATCCTATCTTAAGGAAATTAAACGAAACTTCTTCCGTGTATTTTTTTTTAATTACAGCAATACTTGGTTTCAATTATTTCACTTTTCACCGCAACAAAAAATAAAGTAGAAAAATAATTTGTAAGAAGCCAACAAACAAAACAATGACAACGTCAAGATAAGTTTCTCTTCTATCTACCCGGAATAGTTTTGTGTTTTAATATATTTTAATGGTTTTATTCAGTACATCAATGGCCACAACTTATAATATTTATAACCTCATAATATGTCGTAGTTACATTGCTAAAGATCCGGAAAACTAATTATTTGTGGAAAATTTAAATGCTATATTCGTTTTCAGCATAGCCGAAAATCTTTAAATGTTGTTAAGTTCCAAACCAAATAAGATTTTAAAAAAGTATCGACAACTATTTTTGCTTGTTAATTGGTTTTGATATTGATCTATCACAATGACTAAATAAACCCCCTATAAAAATTACCAGCCACCCTCCAAGTGGCCACGAATTGGGTGCTCATATCACATAAAATTCATTTAAAAAAATTAAGCCCCCACTTTTTAAGACTATAATTTCTTCATATATTAGAAACTATTTGTATGCTGTAATTTTAAACGTTAATATCGTTTTACGCGCTTTTGAATAGTAATAATTCTAAGACTGCACCTTAAAAAATAAAATAAAAAAAACAAATAAAAATAAAACCCAAACAACAAACGAAATGAAAACACCCAAAACACAAGTGCAGCTTTTTTCGTTTCATTTCGATAATAAAAAGACAAATAAAAGCAAATAAACTCTTTGAATTCGATAATAAAAAAAACAGGAAAATTGAAAACAAACACGAAATGTAAGCCGTATTTATCGCAAGGCGTATGATGACATTAGACAGGGAGGGAAGGAGGGTATGCGTATGTCAGTTGTGACGGGCGAAATTCGTTGTGTTTTCAATAACGAAAATATGAAAACAAGTTATCGGATATTTATAAATATTACCCCCCCCTTAAAACCGGAACTTAAAATAAATATGAATTAAATTTTTGTGTTGTTACGTAATTTTGAATGCTTTTCAATGGATTAAAAAAGAATAAAGTTATCGCAAGCGGTTTACAGAAAAGTTTTCTGTTTTCCTTCTTCTTTGATATTTTTTTTGGTGGGAGGTGTAGGCGTAGCAGTGTCAGAAGTCGCTATTACAAAGTAGTGGACAAGCATTTGATTAAATATACTCGCTATGTTTCGAAGCTTATAACAGCATGAATAATGTAATTTCAAACCCTAATTTTCTTTCAATAAAAGGATTAAAGGCCAAATTTTAAAATAAAAAAAGGTTTATTCGAAACATATACAATGTTTCCTTTAAAAAAGATTTAACGAAATTCAATGAATATTCACTTAATCTAAATATAAAAAATATATATAAATTCAAAAAAATCACTTACCTATGAAATACTAAGCAATGGGTGCTTCCATTCTTCATTTATAAGAATTTGCCCATATTTATATTTTATAATCCATGTACTTTTTAAAGGATATTTTTAAGCAAAAGTCGCGGAATACAGCCTTTTTGGTACTCGTTCGCGCTGTCAAAAAAGCGATGCTGCTTCTATTTTCTCGACTCGTTAAACACGGATGCCTAAAGAGACCATAAATAATTTGTCGTTAAGCCATGTGCCTTATCTCCCTTTTTTATTTCTGCCATTTGATTCCAACTACAAAATATTAGTCACCGTACATGAAAAATGATCACATTTCACTCATCAGTTTTAGCCGTTTAAAAAAATCCGCTGTACCAATTTCCCATTTTTTTTATTATTCTCTTAAAGAAATACATGAGTTTTTGATCTAATATATGTAATTACTTCTTTATGAAGTTATATTTTTTAATATCTAAAAAGTAAAACATTGAATGAAATAGAAAAGATTGTCGTCAACGTCCGATATTTACTTGACAATCGAATCAGAACATGAAGTTTCACTTTTAAAAAAATCAACGTGTTTTTCTTTTTTTAATTTTAAAGTTTTGACTTTACAGGTAAATTTCGAAATAACTATTCTTTTTTTGTTTTAAATGAAATAATTTTATGTATTGATAGTTTATCTTCAATTTGTGATATATAAAACTTAGGCCAGAAAAAGTAAATATTTTCATGTGAATAGACATTTCAAAATGAGAGGGTGAATTTAAAAAAAAAACGTTATCTAGAATATTATATTCCATTTATTGGAAAGAGCATAAAATTTCACATTGAATCTTAAAATATCGTAAAAATTGAACCACAAGAAAAATTTTGATAGATTTTTAGAATGAAAAAAATTTAATTCGTAAAATTCAAATCATTTCATTACGTAGAAAAAATGGCTGCACGAGCGCGACTGCACTTTGTAAACACTGTCTTTTTTAAATAAAAAATATTTCTATGATTTTGTAAACAATTTTATTAGTTTATTTTGGAAGTATATTCCATAAAGAAATTACACCCACTTTAAAATGAGAAATTACGAATTTTTTTTATATTTCATTCGCAGTTTTGTGTTAAGGGTGTCAAAAATTCCCCCAAAATTCTGACACACATAGTGTAGGGGGTATTCCATTATAGAAATCATATAGTTTAATAGATGTTTCTGCAGTTTAATTAACCGTAATTAACGAGCTGATACTTACCGTTTAACATTTCAACTAAATTGTATGTTTACATTTAGTTTGGGGGCGGGGTACGGCAATGAGGAAAAAAGTCAATAGAAGGTGGTGCAAATCATAACGATAGTATATCTGTGCATTAAAATGTAGATTTATGAACGCTTAATATGGTAGTATTTAATTGTGTTTTTCTAGCAGTAAGCGAGGACAATAATTTTAAGTTTTCGAAGTGTTCGTTGAATACCGAGATTAGTTTCATTCTGAGAATATGAGAATGTCACGTATCATCCAACCAGAAAGGCAGGAACATGTCTGGGGAGACCTTATTATTTTTTGTTTCGAGGAATGGAAGGTTAATGGTATGTCTATGAGTTTACGGAGCAGTTACGAAGTGTGGAATCTCAATATAAAAACCCTGTGTGTCAATTTACGCATTGAAGAAGGACTTAATAATTAGGAAAAAATTGGGAACAACTTCATCTGTAGGTGATTGGGATGGTGATGGTGTCATTCCTAGGATAAAATCTAGGGTTTTATTTTAATGAATAAATGCATCTAAAATGTCGTTATATAGTTACATAACTGAATTTGGCGACGAGAATATAATGTCTATTTTAATACGTTTCATGTGTTGAACTGTTTGGTCTATTTCGCTAAATTGTATAAATATTTGGATGTAGTGTGCGATTATATAAGCCAACCGATAAAATACATAATTTCTAGCGTTATAGTAAACTAATAAAGAAAATAGTTTTTAAAGATAGTTTTCTGAATTATTCACGGTCAATTGCGCCAATGTTGAAGCATTTGTTAATAAAGCTGACAAAATTTTGAAACGCCAATCATGTTTATTACTTGTGATTTGATTATTAAAATTCTATATTTTGATGGATTTCTTAATAATGTTATTGTTATTATTATTGTTATATTTATTCTTATTTATACACTCACAGACACACACAGATGTATATATATATATATATATATATATATATATATATATATATGTATATTTAGGTATAAATAAGTATATATATAACATATGCATATTTAGGTATAAATAAGTATATATATATATATATATATATACATGTAAGACGAATATATGTACGTACATATATCTGATTAAGGTGTTCGATATACTCAAGCGTGATGCACTTTGGATTATACTAGTGAAACCCTGTCCGTTTTGTGCAAATGTTGAAAAAATTGCATAAGCACATGTAGGTCCAAGTGAATATTTATTGTATATTGTCTGAACCAATCTCAGTACACTATGGAGTTATGCAGGGTGACGTATCAGCACTCCCACATTTTCCACTTTATATTCCCACAAGTCTTGTTTATGCTCTTAAAGATAGTGGTGATGGAGTAATCTTCCGTTTTCGAGCTTCTATCGAGGTGTTCAATCTTTACTGTTTAAATGAAAATTTATGAACCTTCAATGCTATCATTCCTGAGATGGTGTATACAGATGGCGCAGATATTGCTGCATACACATGGAAAGACGTGCAGTTAACAATGAATTAATTCGGAAATACTTGAAAAGCTTTCAGTCTGAAAATTATTTTGAGAAAAACACTGTTATGTATTTACCTCCAACTTGTTTGCCATATGTTCAACGAACTATGATGGTATGATATTGAAGTTCACTGATTTCTGTCTTGTAAATTGTTGAGTAGCGATGGAGCCTTAGATGCTGAAATAAATTACTCAGATTGCTCTGCTTTTGGTATGCTTAGAAAACATATTTTGTTGAATAGAGTAATTAGTGTAAAAGCAAAGACCACTGTGACTTGTCTACTGTATGCATCAGAAACATTGAGCGCACACCGAGGAAATCTTAAAGCTCTGAAAATATTTCATCAAAATACATATGTAAAATAGTAAACATAAGTTGGAGGTCCTTTCCACCTAATAATCTTATCCTTCACCAATCCAAAAACTGTAGTATGGAAGGAAGAAACATGCAAATCAAATGCGTTGGACAGGGAACTTAGTGAAGATGAGGGATTTAAATCGAGCCAAAATATGTTTTATAACGAGCGTTACATAGGGAAAACACCACAATATAAAGTTATAAAAAGCTTTAAGTATGCACTGAGTTATAATTTTATGTTAATTGAAATTGATGTGAATAACTAGGAAATTCAAAATGCTGACATCAACTTAAATGGCAAGCTTCTGTTTAAAATGACAATCAGCATGTTTAAGTATACGTACATATATGTACATGCACACATATATATATATATATATATATATATAAACGTGTTTTTATGGATATATATGTGCGTATATATAAATATATATACGTATATAGAATATATTTACGTATACATATATCTATGTATATATGTATGAGTATATAATGTGCATATGTATGTATACACACAAACACATACACATATTTATATATACTTACATTTATATGCATATAAATGCTTATAAAATCGTTTATTTTACAGCAGCATTGCTTCTAACGAAGCCTTCATCAGATGATGACGCAAGGTTCAGTCATGGTTCAGGGGTGAAAGCATCATCACCACTTCTCAGAGCGCGCCTGTATTATTCCCCGCTACCACTTTATCATATTATCGTTATTCTCTGGAGATTCCACATCCACGTTAAAGCTAATATAATCCTGTCTTATATGTTTTATGCATTTTTCTTGTCTTACGAATAAATACCATGATTACTCAAAAGTCATCTGACTTAAGTAAGAAACACAATGTTTTGCCAGTCATTTCTAACAGTTAGTTATCGTAGATTTTCATTTGACAACTCGTGTTGGTTTACTCAGTCAAACCTTCCCTCGAATAGAAGCGTTAATTTTAATTTTTAATGCAACGTGCCAGTTCGTGCAGCAATTAAACAATGACGATTTCTTCCTATTTTTGGTAAGGATTTTGAACGTATTCTTTTTTTTAACGAAATGAACAGCTCTATTTGTAGTGTATTACGTTTTATATCTCGGAAGCCACCGTAACAATCTCTAATGTTTTATTGTGTTTCCAAGTGTAGCATTTTAGGTAATGTTTGGATCCAGTGAGAATATGAGAATGTTGGCAGTTTATCCACATCTTCTGCATCGATCGGATATATTTAACTCGCAGGCATAGAGGTTAACTGGTATTGTGAAATATTGTAAGCTTCTTTTGGGGGGTACTAATTTTGGAATCTCCACATATTTGAGGTCCCATTATGTGATATCTCTGGTTTTTACCCTCTGCCACTTGGTCCATGCACGTTGTTTTCCTTGTTTGACCCATAGCTGTAGTGATGCGCCTGGCTTCCTGAAGATAATGAATTTCTTGCGCAAACACTTTTCCTTGATTTACAGTGGGTTCTTTGGACCGCTAATACCGTGCTCGCACATGACACGGCTTCGATTATTTTTCACTTCTTAAAAGCCAATTATGCATCTTCTCTTGTTTGCATAGTCGTCCAATTATTACTGCTAATTGGGCTTTTTTTTCACTGTTAGGTAGCGAGAGTCGTACAAATCTGAAAATGTTGCGCTTTACACAATTTGTATTCCCCAAATAATTTACGACGTTGGAAGTTTTAACTTCGCTAATGAACTCTATAGTGATACGTTTGTCAAGGAATCAGCCACCCCTTATTATTATTTGATAATCTTGCTGATCAGGGGATCCATTGTTTAAACTATTGTAGGTAACACCAGAATAATATGTATTGTTGGCGAAAACTTGGGAATTAATCGGAAGTAAATTCACCATAACTTGTCTTTGTTTAGGAGGTTACACTTATCAATTGAGCTTAATCTATCTTTCAGCATTTTGTTTAGGTCTTAATCAGCGATATTTATCAGTCAGATGTAAGAATTACAACGAATAAATTTCTCGACGCTTTTTACGGATTATGGAGATCCTGATTCAATCGACAAAAAACCTTGTTTCTTTGCAGGAAGTTTAATTATATGTAAACTTCGACATATTGAAGGCACAGCACATTTAGACAGCGCATTGCATGTGAAATCTAAAACTCTTTTCGAGAATGATTTTTTTTCTTATTGATATTGTTTTCGGCACTACGCAATATAATCCTAACTATCAACATAAATTGTAATAGAGAGTCAACAAACCATATTTTACTACTGATATTAAACTTTTGCCAATTAGTTTAATATTTATTCTCCAGAAACTCCAAAAATATACATTTCAAATATACTAATCTAAGATTGCTACTATCCTCTCAAATCCCTCCCCGCCAGAAAATAAAACTCAATTTCTTCTCAAGTACAATGTGAGAAGCAGGAAGTATAAAGAACTAACATAACCATAGTTTAGCACAAGACTTGACACTCTTTTAGCAATAACACAGAAAATATATTACTTTATTAATAGAAAGAAAATTGGTAGAAATTATCCCGGGTTGTGGAGTTTTATTACTCCTTAGATATGTCAGTTTGATCTGCCAAACTCAACATTTCTGCTATGAACTCCTTTGCGTGTGCTGTCTGTGAAATCATCTATAATACCTTAGGGCATCTTTTATAAAGATTATAAGAAATACTGTTTATTCCCGATGAACTCATTGCTCTCGCAAAGCATCGAAATTTTACTCGTGGGGGCTGCGGACGACTTTGTTCATTAAAAGGACCAACACGATTGTTCGGGAGTATAAAAATTTATTTTTACGAATACATCATTCACGAATACACATATACTTACGACTATATATATATGTGTATACATATCTCTAAAAATTCATATACATGCATATACATGCATGTATACGCATGCACATCTATACCTGTGCATTATATATATATATACATATATAAATCTATATTTATTTGTTTGTACTATAAACAAATAAATATATATGTAAATACATATTCATATATATATTTATATATGAATACGCATATACATGCGTATACTCATATACGCACGTACATAAATATAAATACATATACATGAATATACATATTTATATATATATATATATATATATATATATATATATATATAATATACCTTCATACACACACATCCATATATATATATAATAGCAAAAGTACCTGTCGTTGACTGGGTTCAAAAACAGCCTACAGAAAATGGACTCTGATTTATTAAAATATTATAGGTTATGAAAAGGAAGGATTATAAAGAGATAGCTTCGAATTTGGGGGTATCAAAACCAAAGCAAAATATTATGAAAGTAAAAATAAAATAGATAAACTCCATAACTTATACCATACTTGTTCACAATGAACCACATATCACAATAATCTGTGGAGCTATATTAAAAAACCTTGTTAAACTTTGTTACATATTTCCATTTTATGGAGGCCAGGCGCGAACGCCGACCTCACCACTTTATTATACCATCCCTATTTAAGTTAAAACATACTTATCAAAGTATTATTATGTAGATCTATATCAAAAACACTTGTAAACGTTTTTTTTTTAATTTTTTAATTTTTTATTTCCATACTTTGTGAACCAGGCGCGTACGCAGACCCCACAATTTTAATGAATTATAATTATGCCAGATCAAACATACCCATTTCTCTGTCTCGATTCCTCTTCTATCATTATATGTGGTCAGTTTTCTATAATAGTCAACCATATAGGAGCCTATTCATGGCCAGACACACACACAGACGTTCGGCTTTAAAGAACATTTAAAATTAAAATGTTTAAAATTCGACGTTATTTCACGCGGTTAATGGTAGCTGAATGGATTAGGTCTTCGCTAATCGAGCCAGAGATGTCTCGTGATGCGGGGTTCAAATCGTTCAACTAGTATTAATCGTGACACCCTGCACTGAAGATTCCCGAAAGGATGAAACACTAGTGTCTGTAGGTATTTAATTATTATAGCGAAAAAATAATTATGACAGCCCCTTTATGAAATTCGTTTCTTATCGTTGAGCACTTTCAGTTGAATTAAAGTCGGTCAATTTAGCTCTTATGCATAGAGCATCGTATAACGATTAGATCACTGTCTGGCTGACGTAAAGAACATTTAAAATTAAAATGTTTAAAATTCGACGTTATTTCACGCGGTTAATGGATTCGGCTTTAAAGAACATTTAAAATTAAAGTGTTTAAAATTCGACGTTATTTCACGCGGTTAATGGTAGCCGAATGGGTTAGGTCTTCGGTAATCGAGCCAGAGATGTCTCGTGACGCGGGGTTCGAATCGTTCGACTAGTATTAATCGTGACACCCTGCACTGAAGATTCCCGAAAGGATGAAACACTAGTGTCTGTAGGTATTTAATTATTATAGCAAAAAAATGATTATATATATATATATATATATATACAGTGGCGTAGCTAGACCTTTTGCCGCCCGGGGCGGTAGTAAAATTTGCCGCTCCCCCCCCCCCCGGCATTTGGGTGCCCGGAAAATTCGTTCATGGAAAATTCAGCCATGAAAAATTCGTCCATTTTTTGCTAGGTAGGAAAACTGGTCCATTATTATTAAGTTAGCATTTATTCTGTAGTTGCTTAATTTTCATACCTTGCGAAAATTAGTTCTACGGTATCTAATTTTCCTAAATTCAATTAAATTAAAATTAAAATATGAAAACTGATTTTTAACATTTTTTATTCATTGAGATTTTATCTGTTTTCCTTTTGTTTTAAGTAGATGGTGGGGGTTGCCCGGGGTGATTTTGTCTGATCCTCCAGCTAGCAATTGTAAAGTTTACAAGGAGTTATAATAAGTATGCTACAAAAACAAACGTTTGATACTTTCAAAGTCTTAGCCTCATGAATTGGACAGTAATAAAATTAATGAATTCTAACTTTCGTATCTAATGTTATTTCCTCTTTGATGTCAGTGTATATACACCCAAATATCCAACTTTCTTTTCGCACCTATTCGATAAAAATTTATATGAAAGTTCCCCTTTAAGTATGAAATCTTTCTGAGGTCATTTTGATTTTTTGGTGCTTGGCCGAAGCCTGGGCTTGGCCCTATCCTGTTAGGTCAGCCGGTCACTGAGTATATCTCCAGAAATAATTAATGCTTGCATTTTTTAAACTTAGTGATTGAAATGAATTAAAGCAATTTATTCTCAATTAATGGAAATTTTGAAAACTCAAAACTGTTAAACTATTTATCAAGTAATAATTTACAATTGCGTTTGGAGTTTTCAAAATTTCCATTAATTGAGAATAAATTGCTTTAATTCATTTCAAGATCGGTTTTTAATGTAGAGAAAGTTCAACCCACCACCCATTCTACTTACGCTATCTATAATACTCCTCTTAGATATAATTCCCCCCCCCACTCTCACTTTTGGTCGACATTTTTAGCTGCAAGTTGTCTGTCACGTTCAATTTAATTCTATCTAAAAAATAACTCTCATTATGGCTTTCTTTCTTTTTCTTTTTTTCACTTTCTGTTTCTTCTCACTCTAATTGAAACGCTTAATAATATAAATATGCATTTACAGTCTTCTACTCATTTTTCTACTCATCTAATTAGAGACACTGCAAAATAAACCTGGACTTTTTTTTAAAAACCTACTGTTCATTTTAATTCTCTAAATTATGTTTTAAAATTTTTTTTAATTTTATTTTTGAATTTTAGTTTATCTTTATTGTTAATCCATTTTCAATTAAATTGGATTTGAACTTTTAATAAGGTTTACTTGGACAGACAAACTTCTAAATTGTGATACACTGTGCGTAGCACTATTTCATAAAGTATTTCCGGTCCTCTTTGTCAAATACGGGTGCTCCAAATATCCTTGAACTGTGTTCAATATATATAAAATATATAAATGTTTATATCTTTTCTGTATTTAAATCCTATGTGTTGTAATATGAAAAAAAGTTTTGACACTTTACATTTAAATATAATCACGACCTTATTGCCCCACACGGCTCGGGTGTATATGGCATAATCTTGAGGTTCAATTGGCAATATTCTACTTATCAAATTGACTGTATTTCACCAGGAACGCATCGAATATTATTTTCCAAGTGGTTTATTGTATTTTGTTTATCAGCATAGACAGTGTAATTTTCCTATCCTTTAAGAAAATAATCTAAGAGGATTAAATCGCACGAAGTAGTGGTCAGTTGGCAGGTTCCTTTTGCGCAATTATTCGTTCAGCAAATGTTTCGACTCAGAATAACCGATATTTGCCATATCTGCAATTCTAGAGTGACGACAGATACACTTTGTAGCGCTTCGCAACGTGTTAACATTTTCCCGTTTTTACAGCAATTTCTAATATCAGAGCCATATCTAGACGGCTAACTCATATTTCTTTGTCATCTGGCTCTGGTATGTATTCAACCGACAACAGTTTGTGTATTTCTTATCTCCACTAATATAGAAGATAGAATATGTCATGCAAACTCTGTGTAGCAACATCATGTTGAAAGTAGAAAATGAAAACGCAGGAGTAAAAAAGAGAAGAGCTTCGGGATGCACGATACTACATTTTTATGATGTCTTCTTTATTTGTTGCTTTCATTTGTGTTGTGTGAAGATAACATATGTCTGACGATTTTTTTTCACCTGCGATGGCGAGAATATTTGAACATAATTCTTGGCGGAAATACTGGCATACATATTCATTTATCATGCAAAGAAAAATACTGATGTGAAATAAGATGCTGTTGGAAATAAAGACGGACAGAAAACACTTGTATCTTGGAATAAAATCGAAAGAAAAAAAGAGAAAAGACATACATTGGATATAGTATAAACGAGAACAGAAATAAATAAAAAAAATAGGTAGAAATCAATATAAACAACTTTACAAATAAGACAAAGTTGAAAAAAAGAAGTAAATATGGTCTGAAAGAGAGACATATGAAAGAGTGAAAGACATATGGAGATGTATAAATTAAACACTGAGAGTAGAAAAAAATTGAACTATATATGCAATATATATCAAACTGTCTCTTTCTCTCTCTCTCTCTCTCTCTCTCTCTATATATATATATATATATATATATATATATAGTAATTTATAAAATATATATCGCGATTAAGCTACACTGAATATTCTGCGTTTCATCCACTATAGGATTCGTCAGGCTTATGCGCGAATTCTGTGGTTGTTTCTTGTTTTTATATATGTTGAGGATTTTTAGTTAGCCAATCAGCTTTCTAGTATCCACCGTGCCCCTTCCTATCAGCCAATGGGCATACATTTTATCGAACAAAGGATCTGTTTTAGAACTAGGTTAGTTGTTTAAGGTAGACATTTTCCTTTTTTTATATAAATATATATATATATATATATATATATATATATATATATATTGTTAATTCACTAAACAGCAGTTGTATAGCGCAACGGTGAGAAGCTCCGATCGGGCGATGGAGTTTCGATCCTGGCTTGAGGTAGTTGCTTGTCTAGCCGCACTGATGAGCTGCGAAATAGTACTGTATGTGGATGACTCTCTCTCTCTCTCTCTCTCTCTATATATATATATATATATATATATATATATATATATATATAGAGAGAGAGAGAGAGAGAGAGAGTCATCCACATACAGTACTATTTCGCAGCTCATCAGTGCGGCTAGACAAGCAACTACCTCAAGCCAGGATCGAAACTCCATCGCCCGATCGGAGCTTCTCACCGTTGCGCTATACAACTGCTGTTTAGTGAATTAACAATGTTTTAACATTGTCAAAATGCCCAAGCTCAATTTAATTGCACAAAGAGCATCGCTTCATGCGCTAATGGTAATTTGTATGTCACTTCCCAAACACACACAAACATACACATACACCCCCATATATATATATATATGTATTCATATATATATATAATTCTATATACACTGCGTGTCAAATTATTAAAAGAGAGAACATTTTTTTACCAGTTTCAGAAACTTACCGGTAGTTTCGTATCAAAAGCTTCGGAAACGTTGGCAATGCTGAGCTGTGCGTACTGTAAAATTTTGGTACTGTTCAGCGCAGTGTAAACAACTTGCCATCGTAATTGCGGAATTCACGGTATGTGAGGTGTATCAAATTGTTAACAAGGCAGTCGTTAAGGTGGTTTCAGTAGTCCTGAAAAGAGTATTATAACAGAATAGCTAGCAACAGGTAAAATCACACTCAGAATATCGAAAATGATAGCAAGGATTCTACAAAGGTACGTAAAAGAGCCGAGAAAAGTAAATCTAGAGTTGTTTCACGCCGTTCTCTACTCCAAATGAAAGGTGAAGTTGTTAAGAACCCTGGGCAGACCAGTCGAGAAGTCTTTGACCAAGCCGAATTGAAGAATGTATCAAAGAGTACTTGATGCCGCCTTCTGAAAGAAGTGGCAAAGTCTGTTAAGCTTGTGATAAAGCCGCCATTAATGCAACATCACATATAAAACCAATTGGTATGGGCAGAGGACAACATGAAAACGGATTTTTACAGAGTTTTTTTGCGTGTCACTCTTGATGGCCCAGATGGTTGAAGAAAGGGTGGGTCCTAGACGGATGAAATCGTCATCAGCGTTTCAGGCGCCGACAAGGTGGTGGTGGGATAATGATTTAGGCAGGGATTATCAAAAGTATTTTAGTTGACCGCTGGAGAGTCCCAGAATTCGTAAAAATGACGTCAAATGCTTATATAGCTTTTCTGAAGGAGCACTTTGAACCATAGTTGAAGAAGCAAAGGTTGACGTTCAGAAGAACCGTTATGCTCCCTCGCATTACAACGCATTATTCTCCCTCGTATGCAGCAAACCAAAGCAAAGAGTATTTGCAACAACTGATGTTCTCTGGGCTATGTAAGATGTAGTGGCCTGTGAATTCACCAGATTTGAACCCAATGGAGAACAATTAGAGTATCATGAAGCGACACCTCTATGTAAGTGGACGCCAATTTAAGAGCAAAAATGAGTTGTGATATGCTCTTCTAGAGATATCGCGAGTAATAACTGTTGACGAAATCATAAATTTGACTAATTCTGTGGACCAACGTCTTTTACAAGTCATTCATAAAAAAGGATCGCATATCCCATACTAATTATGTCAATGTAGAAATTGCTATGTAGTTATTGTGTTCTAAGCATTTTTCCTAGTTCATTTAATGTTTGCAAATTATTTCAATAAATAAGTTATGGGTATATTGTGTTTTTTTTTCAACCTGGTTAATAACTTGACACACTGAAATCAACAGATACCCCTATATTTTGCCATATTTTCGCTAATACTGCTTTAAATACTTTTATTTTCTGACAGGAGTAGCTGAATAGTATTGTAAGAACTTTCTCAAAGTTTCATGGATTTTTATTCAGTCGTTCATTTAAATATTAAAAAAAATGTAACATCGGTAATAATTTTATACACAGTGTATAAATATATATATATATATATATCACCTATATACCTATATATATATGCATATATATTTGTATTTATATATATATATTTATATTTTTATATTTGAATATATATATATATATTACACACATATACATATATTACATGTATATATTTATATTTATATATTTGTGTATATATATATATATAATACACACACATACCTCTATATATATTCATATATATTTATATATGTATTTATATTTTCATCTATATACATATATATATTTTCATATGTATTTGCATATAAAACCCGATACTATGACCACAAAAGTACCTTAAAAAATAAAAAACACCGTATAAAAACAACACTAGCGAATAAATACTGGGAACACAAAGAAAGAGGACATTCGCCGGTAGTCGAATGGAAAATAATGAGACAAGCTACCACGTGAAGACATTTAGACGACCCATGTAAATTATGTCTCCATGAAAAATTTGCTATTCTGTACTTTAAAGAACCTCAAAATCTATTAAACTGTAGACGAGAAATAGCAAACAACTGTGTTCACAAAATAAAACTTACTCTAGGATAGCGATACAAAATAGCTTTAAAACTAACAATAACAATAGAAAACAAACAAATAAACAAATTAAATAAGCATGAATATACATAAACGATCACACATATATGTATATATACATATGTATATATGTGTGCATGTGTGTGTACACATACGTATATTCATATATATAAAAAAATACACATAGGTATATTCATATAAAAATACACATAAGTATATTCATATAAAAAAAAGGAGGGAAGGATCCACCTTAAACCACTAACCTGGTTCTAAAACAGATCCTTTGTTCGATAAAATGCATGCCCATTGGCTGATAGGAGGGGCGCGGTGGATACTAGAAAGCTGATTGGCTAACTAGAAATCCTCAACATATATAAAAACAAGAAGCAACCACAAAATTCGCGCATAAGCCTGACGAATCCTACAGTGGATGAAACGCAGAATATTCAGTGTAGCTTAATCGCCATATATATTTTATAAATTACTAACTAGCTCTACCTACGTATTGAGCACTTTTGAAGTAAATACTTAAAGTTTACGCATAAATCTATACTTTCGTATATTAAATTTGTGTGAGTAAATGAAGTAGTTATATATATATATACATATATATATATGTATATATATATATATATTAATAAATGCATATATAAGATTACTGTGCAATTTTTATGATTTCAGGTGCCAATGAACAGATACAAGAATTGGAATAGACCCTACTAAAACCTCTTTTTTACAGCTGGGAAATTTTAAAATGCACTCTGGTCGAGAACACTTTAGAATGAGGATGTGCGATCAAATTATGTTTTAAACTTGAAAAATTCCAGAGAAACATATGAAATGCTAATCAACCATTAGTTTTTGAGTAGAAAAAGAGATTCAAGTGTTCATTAGCCAAATAAAGAATTTCATGGATAAGAACCGTCGTGCGTTTATAGGAAAATAATCGCACGGGTGGTGTTAGTGTAGAAACTGTACATGCAATGATTTGTGAGGCTGAATTTGCGCGAAGTTTGTCCGAAAGGTGCTTACGGAAGATAAAAAAAAAAGATGTTGTCATGATATTTAGGAGTTGCTCGAGATAACTAATTCAGATACCACATTTCTTGATTCTCTGGTGCTCGGCGATGAAAGCTGGATCTACTGCTATGACCCGCGACTAAGAGTCAGAGTTACCAATGGAAGCACGCTGGCTCTACCAGACCCAAGAACGCCAGACAAAGCCAATCTATCAAGAAACTTATGAAGGTTGCTTTTTTTGACAGAACGGACGCGAGTCCCTTCTGTCCGTTCAGTACTTGCAGTAGTTGCCCACTGGACAGACTGTCAACAAGGAATACTATGTTGATTTTTAAAGGAAGTTCAGGAAAAGATTCGTTGGAAGAAGCAAGCACATTTCAAATCAGGTTAATAGTATTTTTTAGTTTTTTAATGATATTTTCACCAGGACAATGCAATATACCGCAACTCAATCTTTGTCATCTACTATTTGATCAAGATGGACATAAAAACAACCCCTCACTCTTCTTATCTTCTAAATTTTGCTCCCTGTTACTTTTTATTATTCTCTAGAAAAATCAAGAAAAATCTTAGAGGTTGTCACAATGAGATTACTTCGAATGGGACTATAGTTTCATGTTTATATTATCAATAAATTGCCTCATTAATATATATATATATATATATATGTGTGTGTGTGTGTGTTTAACCATTTTTCAAAGTATTTTTAACATGTTTTATTAAGTACGAGGGGCGTGCAATAAGTAATGCCCCTGACCCACTTTTCATAGCAGTAGAGCAACGAAACTTGTCACAGTTATTAGTCTTTCTCTACATAGGAACCAACAAGAGTTATGCATTTCTCCCATCGTGTGATGAAGCTCTGGAGACCGCTTTTGTAGAACACCCCAGGTTGGTCCTCCGACCACGACGTGACTTCAGAAATAAAGGCTGCATCATCTGGGAAACGCTTTCCTTTCAAAAACAACTTCATGGTTCCGAAGAGGTGAAAGTCAGAGAGTGCAAGGTTAGGAGAGTAGGGAGGATGGGGGTGGATTTCATAACCACACGCCCGTACTTCTGATCTGGCGGCATGCGAGTTATGGACCGGAGCGTTGTCCTGCAGAAGGAGGGTACCTTTGCTGATCTTCCCCCGCCTCTTGATTTTGATAGCTTCCCTTAATTTCCTCAAAAATGAAGCATAATAGGCTCCTGTAATTGTGGTACCCTTGGCCAGGAAAGCTGTCATCACTATACCGTCCTGCTCTCAGAAGATTGTGAGCATGACCTTGCCAGCGGAGGGCTGCACCTTTGGCTTCTTTGGAGGTGGTGAGTCCAAGTGCTGCGACTGCATTGACTGGGCTTTGGCCTCTGGATCATAGTGATAGACCCAGGTTTTATCCTGTGTAATCAGTCTTTTGAAAAACTTTGACTCATCTTCTTGGCACATCTCCAAATTTATCTTCGAGCACTCGACACGATCTCGCTTCTGGAATGGTGGGAGCAACCTGGGAATCAATCTGGCAGACACGTTCTGCATATGCAAATGGTCATGAATGACAATTGGCGAATAGTAATGCGCCAATCTTCAAAATGGCAGGCTACACTTGACGGACAGATGCCTCATAACTGGCAGAAATGGGACGACCAGGTCTGGGAGCTGTTTTCACAGACTTCCGGCCATGTTTGAATTTACGATGCCAGCGTTTTACAAGGTCATATCATGGAGCATTATCACAATAAGTTTCTTCAATTTCATCAAAAGTCTCATGTGGTGTGTGTCCTTTCAAATACAAAAGCGAATCACTGCTCGACATTCAACGGGCTCTATTTCACACGTAACTCAGTTCAAACACCTGTAAAACAGAAACCACAATTAGTTCAGAGCTGTAATTTGCCACATAACCCGTAGAGATATAAATCATTGCACATGCCAAATTTCAGCTAGATGAGACAACGGGAAGTGGGTCAATAGCATTACTTATTGCACACCGCTCGTATTTGCCCTTATTATAAACTCTATCTCCTATTTGGTTTTATCGAGCTTTTACATCTGGTTGAGATTACTTTATAAATATGAATTCTTTAATATTTATAATATACTTTAGTTTTACAATCTTGGATCATTTTGATAAATTTAATTGCAATTTTTATTTTTATATATATATATATATATATATATATATATATACATATAATATACTAGATTTGCCAATACATTGTCCAATTAATATGTACACTATATTTGCCAATAAATAAAATCCGGATACATATATATATATATATATATATCCATATATATATATATATATATATATATATAAATATATATATATATATATAAATATATATATACGAAGGTACTTCGTATATATATATATATATATATATATATATATATATATATATATATATATATATATATGAAGCACCTTCAATAAGTTTCCGGATTTTTTATATATATATATATATATATATATATATATTATTGCAAATAAATTGAATCTGGAAAATTATTGAAGGTACTTCGTATATATTCGTATATATATTATATGTATTATATATATGCATATGTATATGTAATATAATTAAATGTGTTTATGTTATTTATATTGATATATATATATATTTATATGATATATATATATATTCTAATATAAATATGTATATATATACATTTATATATTTATATAAATATCGGAAGGTATGTGAAGATGATAGCAATGCAGGGAATTGTGTGTTGATATAATGAGACATATAAACAGAATTTAAGAAACTGGAGAAGGTCTGCTAGGGCATTCACTTCCGTATATCCATGTATGTTCTGAAACAATCACAAATAAATACCGGTAAATATGATCTTACTGTTTGAGGTAATGAGAAAAGTGGATGTCTTTAATATTTCGAAAATATCGTCTTAAAAAACAAACCAATTATATCCTTAATAAAGGGAATATCGTTAAAATCGTATAGGAAGCATAAATAGTTGAGCTTCTTAGCGGAAATAGGACATTGTCCGGTATCCTAATCATTTTGTTACTTATATTTACTAAGGTATACGTTTTTCCTCATCTATTTTCATCGCATTGTTACCTACATTCCCAATCTTCTTTCTTATTATTATTTTAATAAGTTATTATTTCGTTTAAAATTAGGGAATGAGAAATCAATTTTTTTATTTTATCTCGGGCCGGTTGTGATGGTGATAACTACGTTTATAAAGTCTATCATATGTCGTCAGTAGTTTAATATTATATTTCTATTTATTTTATTCTTATGCATGGTTTGTCTCTTTGTTGCTATTAAATCATATATATTACATGGATTAATATATAATGTTTTTTCATTTAATTACTTTTGTTTAATTTAGAGTTAGTTATTTGGTTCGTTATTATTGTGTAGATATAATCAAGATCTTACGTAAATTGAAAGAACCTATTTCTATAATTTATATAATATACAATAATTTGAAATTTGTTCTCGAGACACTTCATTATATACTTTTCTAATTAATTTTGTTTAACGAATTTGATATATATATATTTTTTTACTATAATAATTAAACACCTTCAGACACTAGTGTTTCATTCTTTCGGGATTCTTCAGTGCAGGGTGTCACGATTAACACCAGTCGACAGATTCGAACTCGGCAACACTAGACATCCCTTGCTCGATTAGCAAAGACCGTATCATTTTGACTATCATTAACTGCCTGAAATTACGTTGAATTTAAACATTTTAATTTTAAATGTCCTTTACGTCAGTGAGACAGTGATCTAATCGTTATACGATAATCTGTGCATAAGAGCTAAATTGACCGACTTAATTCAACTTAAAGTGCTCAACGATAAGTAACGAGTTTCTTAAAGGGGCTGTCATAATATATATATATATACATATATATATACATATATATATATATATATATATATATATATATATATAATAGAGTTTATAAAGTCAAAATTCAATTAAGAAAATCAATATTAAAAAAAAAATTAATTTAATTTTTGAACAAATTTAACATAATGTCCTTAATCCATGGATATTTCATGTAAGTGCATCTGTTTAGAGGAAAAATTCTAGCACATACAGAGAAAATATTAAAGATGAAATGCCTTTAAGAGACATAAAGGAAGGGAATTACTGTTGAAAGCATTAAAAAGATATGATCATTGGCATCCAAATGCAGAATTGAAAAAAATTAAGATCCATAATATAAGAATAGTGTAGTGTAGTTAAAAAGCAAGAATTCCTGGTAAATAGATCCAATGCAAACAGGCAGCAATCCTTTGCGAAAATTAATCTTTACATTATTGGTAGCAGAAGTATGTCTCTCTGTATTAATTTTTAAATTCAAATGGTCAGGTTGAAGTTTAATTTATCCAAATGTGATAATAAAATATAAAATAAAATACAGTTCTTATATATTTATAATTTGGATTGGCCATATACAAAACATATCCAAGAAAATAAAGAAAAACTTTACAGCTAAGTGGATTGCTTTTTAAAGAAAACGAATTGTTCAGAAGCAAATAATGAATTGGAAATACAAAAATTAAAGTTATGCATTATATTTTCAATATTGAGCGCTTTGCAGAAACGGAGACAGAAAAAAATGAAGAAAAAAAACTAAACTTAAATATTGGTGGGTGGTGTTGGGTGATTATTTCTGTTATTCAAACAGGATAAATAGGCCAAGGATAAAATGTGCAGAAAAGAAAGGAAGAAGAGTAGAAGATTTTAAATAAAAGGAAAATATCAGTTAATCACAAAAAATTAAAATATTTGACTATTTATCCATTTATTGAAAACGAACAGAAAATATTTAAAACACACACTTAATACTCGCACATATATACAGAATCACACACACATACACATACATATACGTATAAATACATACTGTGGAAAACCTGAATCCCTAAAGTGTCTAAGGTCTCTCTGTGTAGGGGTGTGCCAGAACATCCTGGCATGATGATTTTTTCCCAAAGAAGTAAATCCTCACCAAATATTCAAAATCACATAGACCAAATATGATCTCCTAACTTTGGCTAACTTACATAAGCTTTTACGAGGAATGGTGCACCTTCTCCAAGGGATGTTACCCCAAGTAATAACACGCAGCTGGATACTCACTCAGACTAGATGTATTTTTGTCCTGGAATTCAGTAAGACCAAGAGACCAAAAATAATTATCAGTATTTTAGAGATAAAGAACTTTAATTCAACATTCCAATATCCATGCATGGAGTTGAAGTGTTAGCCGCAGGTAGTTGGCCTTTTAATTTCTGACTACTTTGACTGCAGTAAAATAAAACAAAAAAGTATACACACACAAAAAAGTACACACACATACATATATATATATATATACCCATATAACTATATATATATATATACGCACATATACACATACATACACATACGCATACCCATACAATACATACATACATAAACACGGATATACACACATGAATATACATATATATATATATATATATATATATATATATATATATACATACACACATATATCTATCTATATATCTATCTGTCTATATATATATATATATATATATATATATATATAAAGGAACAAAGCGTATCATGTGTTCATCAACGTTTCTTCTTTATTTCGAGACTCCCTCAGGATGAACGAAATAAAGACGAAACGTTGATGAACACATAATACGGTTTGTTCCTTTTTATTTCTCTATTTTGTCGCAATACTATTTCCATTATTTTCATCATATATACATATACGCACATAAAATATATATACAGCGTGCCCCCCAAAAAAACAGGCCCAATTCTAATTAGGCCCTGTTCCTTAGTATTTTGTCCGAATAAAATGAAACTTTGGTCATAACTAGTTTATTATATTCAAAACATCACATCAAAACACTAGGGGTTTGGCCTTTTTACTCCGTTCTATAGCATATGTTCTAGATGGCCTCCATTTAGCTTTTGTTTGTTTGGGTCACCCTGTATATGCAAGGTCAAAGACATTTTATATATAGTAATTTTAGTAAAACAAATTTTAATTCATAAATAAAAATTGATCAACTATTAATTAAAACTCCAATGTATTACTTATACTTATAAGTATTTAAAAAAAAAACTTAAGGTGAATTAATTCCTTCCAGAGTAAAATGATGTATAAAATGCTATATAGATCTCAATCATTGGATGATTATATGGAAAGAATAATTATCAAGAATTAGTCGCTGTATTCAATGTAGTTTTAGAAAATTTATTATAGAGAGAAATTATTGTTCTTTATTACTAAAGGAATATTAAACTAAATTGATTGGTATCCTTGAACTATTGCCTCCTGATGATATGGAATGTTTGAGAAGACCTAGAAGGATTTGATGAGTTTGTAATTTCCGATGAAAACTAACTGCTGGCCTTTACTGGAGATGTATTGTTAAATAGGCTTTAGTTATTTTTTCGATTATATCGTAGACTATATTTTAAGGCTAAATTCATTGATTTATTAACGAATATTTAAAGTTAGATTAAGAATGGCAGGAAGTAGATGTTTCTAGATGTAATGTGAATTAATGTTTTGTGTGTAAGCCGATAATAAGCTGCGGGATACTAAAGAATAAACAAGGTATAATTGATACACATGAGTAAGATTGTAATTCAAAAATATTTAATAGATTATTCATAAGAAGGCAAGGTTGGCTTTATTGTATTGGGTATATAATAACATGTAATGTGGAGCAGTCATTATTTTGAGGACATTTGTGTATGCAGTCATTATTGGTAGGGCATTTGTGTATGCAGTCATTATTTTGAGGACATTTGTGTATGCAGTCATTATTTTGAGGACATTTATCTTTATTCTGGCAGTTACATTCCCTAATAGGGGCTTTTTTATTTTCATATTATTGAATGATATTATTGTTTGCGCCAAATTCGACATAATTGCATGAGATATTTTATAGAGTTTTTGTTTAATAATGTACTGTACTTATGTGCGCACTTAAAGGAGTTTTCAACTATCCTAAACATTGTTCTAGGTATGTTAGTTTTTATATTCGAGCTAAAAGGTAGATTTAATCACGTGACCTTCTTGCGTCTATTTTTCTTTTATGGTGGGTTTATTATTGCTATGGATATGAATAGGCTGTTTTATATTATTATTACTAATCTTTAATGTCATATTGTGGGTAATTAAACATTTTAACTTTTTCACCATAGAGTATTTTTTTGTTATATTCTATATTATCTATATATCCCGAATTCCTTAAAGCATTGTTGTAAAATGTTGATACTTGGTCAAAAGCTTTTTTGTCGGCTGACAATTTAGATATCCTTTTAGAGGAATATGGCACTATAGCCTTAATTATAGAATTTAGTTGATTAGAATGTTTGTACACATAAAATAGATTTAAATTAGGATTATTGTAAAGGTGTACGATTCAGAAGATAAATTAAAGGAAATATCCATGAAATCAGATGTTTTATAGTTGGGTCAATTTCAAAAGCAAGGACGTAATTCCTGAAGAATTCGTGTAATGTGTTGATGGTATTGTATTCTCTTGGTCTTTCTTTCTGCAATTAGTTGTTGCGTGAAATTTCCTCACCTACAGTAGACCATAAAGGTCTTCGTATTTACAAACAGTTGTTATCCACCTCTTTCCCTCTTTGCTGTGACTTGCGTTTGACTTAGTTGTAAGAATAGGGGGCTATCACACTTTCGTCCAGAAACATTTGGTCCTGATCGCAAGAAAGTGGCAAAACAACCAAGCATAACACTAGAAGCAGGAGTTGTCTCTAACATATGCAGCGCCAGCATTCACTAAATAGTCACCCACCGTTGCTTCAATTCGGGGATTTTGTAGACAACACATATATATTGCTTATAAAAATAATTAAACCTTTATAAAATTGATTCTTCATTTAATCGTCAATACAAATGTTAAAACTACATAGTAATTTACTTCATTTATTCATATAAAGGCTTCTTCTAAACTATCATTAAATTTTGAATTTTTTAAAAAATTTCTCGCGAAATCTTTAAAGTGAGATAAAAGTTGGAATTATTTTAAATTCAGGTACTTATCGTATAGTACTTTTAAACACTTTTATTGTAAATGATCCTACATCTTATTCAGACAAAAAATAATTGATTCAAAAACCTTTTTAAAAATATGTAAATGTGTTATCCATCGATAAAAAATGGTTGTGAATTGTGTTTGTTGAGAAATTTTAAATTCTATTAGAATAGGGGGAAAGTTTTCATATTCTGCCATTTATATGATAAAATTCTAACTTTTATCTTTCTGGAAAAAAAGGTTGCTCAATAATAATGGATTTTACACGATTTTAGACAACAACTTGGTTTTTCTATCATCTTTTGGCCTTGTCGACGTGTAGTTTCTTTTATTTCAAAGAAGCTTTACGCACAACAATAACTTTATAACCTTAAGCTCAAACTGTGTCTCTTTGATAGAACTAGTAGTCAGTTTGGCATTGTAATGGATTGTAATACCTTTCTATTAATTGTATAATAGTTGATGCTAACATTATTAAAGATCTGAATATCCGAAGAACTTGAAGCGAATCGTGATATTTGTTTTAGTACGATACTACATTACATAGCGTGAAAAGAGTTGATGCGCCGTAGAAATAGAACATCTAACAAATAAAAAAAACTATATTATTAGTAACATATAAGATTTACCTTTATGAATATGAAAGCAGCTTTGATGACTTTATAACGCCTCCAAATGTTGATGTGTCAGTCGGTATTTTTTATTAAACAGATTGTGTCGACTGTAAATGGTCATTTAATTATAGGAAATGTCTGCAAAAACACGAAATCGTATGGCAATCTAAAAAGAATTATGGTCTGTTATTTTCTGAAATAGAACGGAGAGAATAAAATCTGAATTAATTTGTTTTCCCGCCGAAAGAGGAAATAATTAATGTGATTATTTTATTTTTTCATTGACTACTGTTTTACTAATGCAATAAATATACATTTTAAAATAATAATATAAAAGAAAACGAACTGTGCGCACGCAAAAACCAATTAGGAATAATTTATATATATATATATATATATGTATATATATATATATATATATATATAAATGAACGTGTGTGTGTGTGTGTGTGTGTGTGTGTCTGTGTACATTTCCTTACACAATAATTCTGCCAATTTTAAGTCTAAAGAGTCAAAATTTGATAGACAGGGTACTGAGATTTGGAGAAATCTTTGTAATTAGTTTTCGGCTAGAACTTTGGCTGATAAGGGGTCAAAGTTCAATAATTTGACCTTGGAGAACTCTACCAAACTCCTCCGAGAATTTTGGATCTAAACACTTGAAATGTTAGATATAGGTTTCATGGACATGCATCTAACTTGATAACTCTATTTGAGCCCAAAACAATAAATGTTAAAGTGTCATAATAGGGATCAAATTAACATTTTAAAAAATTGACCGCTTTTTTTTGCTCAACAAACACCTTAAAACACTCGGGTAACGCCGGGCTGAAATGCTAGTATATATATATATATATATATATATATATATATATATATATATATATATATATATATATATATATATATATATTGTAAGTAACAAATTTTGTATTTTTGCTTTCTACTCTTCCTTTTATTACACAAAAATGCACCAGATTCAACAGTCTAGATATTTGTAACTAATCTATTGTGTGTCAATTTATCGTCGGAATCTTATAATTTCTATGAAGACAGACGAACTGCGACTAAAATAGGGAGTGACTTAGCTCTGGATGGAACCACTTTGAATTACGAAAGGAAGCGGGAAAATAGCGAGTCAAACAACCATCGTCGCGTTAAAGTAATTTGAATAAAACATCCACAACTCAACAAGGGGATATTTTTTTGTGGATTAAAAGAAATTATAATAAAAAAAATAAAGAATGCCTTTTTAGTGGCGATGAATTTTAATTAAAGCAAATCACAGAAACTATTTTCTCATACAAATATGTAGTTTATTCCAAAGTCAATTTTTGTGCACTCATAATTGAAATTCACTTTCAGGAATATCATACCTGCAACTCTCGCGTATTTGGCGTAATCTAGTGTTCGAATCCTCACAAACTCTACGCAATGCAAGTTGGCTGTGTTTCAGCAATAATGCTGAGTTGCATGTGGTTACATCATGTTTAAAAACCAGTTTTACAACATTAATGTGTTCCAGATTAGGCATGAAGGAATTCATAATCTTTTGTCGCTAAAGTTTGACTGTTAAGTTCTGATCATCATCACCTTAAAAAAGTATGGGCCAGTGATAACTAGGGCTATGTCAACATCATAGTCTTATTAGTGTTGGGACGATTAATCGGAATCGAAATCGGGAATCGGAAAAATCGGAAGATTTAAGGTATCGGAATCGGAAAAAAATGGTGCCTATTTTCCGATGCCAAAACGATTCTTTTAATTATCTTTTTTAATCGCTTTTGTTTAAACCAAACTCTTCCATTGCCGGTAAAAATGCTAAAATAATAAATATTTATTGATTTTAAAATACCAGTAAAAATAAAATCGATAGATCATCCTCCACAAGTGTAATTTTACGTTTAGGAAAATATCTGCATATTTAACGTGTTTTTTTACGAAATTCAGGGGAAATAACAATTTATAGTTAAATAATTAGAGATTTATAAAGAATCGGAATCAGAATCGGTAATTGTATTAGAAGCGGGAGCTTAGCACAGAATCGGTAATTGTATCGGAATCGGAAAAAATATTGGAATGGTCCAATCACAAATTCTTATCATTGTGTTGACTCGAATATATATCCAACACAGACACAGTTAATTAATCGAGAAACGCATAACTCTTATATAAAAGCATATAAGATATCAATGGATACACAGTCAAAACAATGAAAATAATATCCTGTTGTCCCAGCCTTAGTGATAACACCAGCCGATAAAGCGCACTAAACAGTGACTTTTTATATATCGCTGTCGATTATCACGCCTTCAAACAAGCAATTCCGTTTATTGATATAACCATATAACCAAAAGTGTGTTTCATTACTGAAATAAATTTTCAAATAAATTTTCAAAAAAAAATAAATAAAAAAAATTGTGTATAAATCGCAACGTTTCCTGCACTTAATGTACAGAATTTGGCTTCATCCCCTGCACAATATAAATCTTGTAACCGCGCAAACAATGATGTTTATGTAAAATATTCCGTAAAGTTCAATTGCACACATTTAATAGTTTAGAACTATGAAGCATTGATACTTCTGCAACATAATAAACCCTATATTGTACAGCACCAATCGGTTGGTGTATACGCACCCAGTGACGTTGTGCATGGTGAGTATTATTGTTTAGTACTGAGAAAAAGGTTAACGTTTTCTCTAATAAATCGTTCTGAGTATTCGATTATAAACACCATAAAACTTAGATAATGCGCGATATGTTCTGTAAAAACTAGATTGTGGTTTCAAAATGCCTTTGCGCAGTTTGTAAACGCTGCTCAAGTGTCAGTCTCTGCATTATAAACTACAAAACAAAGCTGCGCTCAACATCGACGATAGTTGCCAAATCTGCAATTGAAGAAAAAAGTTATCATATGAAAATTTATATGCACATAAATTTACACTGATTTCACAATTGCATTTTGACAAAATTGTCAAAATGAGTTTTCTATCATTTCTGAGGAAAATACATATATAGTTCTCTACGTATATAACATACCGACTGTTACACATTCTGTAATTATATATATATATATATATATATATATATATATATATATATATATATATATGCATATGATAGTAATAATAACAATAATAATAATAATAAAAATAATAATAAAAATAATAATAATAATAATAATAATAATAATAATAATAATAATAATATAAAATATAGCATACATAATATAATATGTATATTATATAATATATACTATGTTATAATGCACATATTCAAAAAAAAAAATTATTACATTTTCACCCCAAACAAGGCACATTGCCACTTTGGTGTAGGGGGCTACTATCAGGGGCAACCGCTACTGGGGTACTATGTAGGGCTTTGGGCAGCAAGATGTTGGTTCACGTTGCACTTGAACTTTTGCATGTCAGTACAGTTGGGGAAGCAGTGACCTGGAATGGAATTCCAAAGTCTAGCAGTTCTGGGGAAGAAACTACCGGAGTAGAAAGATATTTTACATCTAGGGATCTCTACAGTGTGGGGCGTGGGATTTTGCAGCTTGTCGGGTCTGACGAGGGTGTTTACGTCGTGGGGGCACAAGTGCTTGCAGTTCGTCAGAGCATTGACTATTAAAATACTTGTAGAACAGGCAGAGGGACGCCATGTTTCGACGATGGGACATAGGCTGAAGCGTAGATGCCAGTTTAGGGCCTATCAGATTTGCGACTCTTTTTTAACCCTGTCAAGGAGCGAGAGACTAGTAGCCGATGCACCAGCCCAAATATGACAGCAATACTCCATACATGGGCGAATGCTTGCCTTATAGAGGTACAGGATACTTTCGGGTGTTAGTAGTTTTCTAGCACGGTAGAGAGAGCCCACCTTCCTTGCCGCGGCCCTGGCAATGCCTTCGATGTAATTGTTCCAACTCATGTTTCCTGTGAACGTTAGGCGAAGGAGCTTGAAAGACGTACTATCAGATAAAGAGTCGTTGGCCATTGCTATAGGTGGTAGAGAAGGTTTCTTGTAATTATTGAATGAAACCAGTTTAGTCTTGGCGGCATTGAACGTGACCATCCATTTATGTCCCCATTCCACTATTGATTGGAGGTCATCCTCTAATGTTTCTGCCATTACTTTAGATATAGGTTCATTTGTTTTCATGTCGTGCCTGCTATAGAGTGTGGTGTTATCAGCATATATACCCATCTCAGAGGCAATTTTGTCGGGGAGGTCATTTATGAATATCAGGAACAGTAGAGGTCCAAGGATAGACCCCTGGGGCACTCCCGCATTAATATCATACTGTTTAGATGTACGACCGTCGAGGACAACCTGGATTTTTCTCTTATCTAAGAAGGATTTAATTATGCTAAGTATTCTACCAGTGATACCGTATGATCTAATCTTCCTGAGGAGACCCTCATGCCATACCCTGTCAAAAGCCTTATATATATCTAGAGCTACCGCTCTGCTCTCTCCCGCTTTGCCCAGTGAATGGTATATACGTTCAGAGATTACAGTTAGGATGTCTGCTGTGGAACGGGCTTGTCTAAATCCATATTGTTGGTCGGTCAGAAGTTTAGCATCTGTAAGGTGCTGGACTAGAGCACGGTTAATTAAAGTCTCAAATATTTTGGCAAAAAGTGGGAGGAGGCTAATACGGCGATAATTTAATGGGTCAGTTCTTTCGCCAGAATTCTTGAATACTGGTACCAGAGAAGCAGTTTTCCAACAGCCCAGAAAGCTAGATTCATTAAGGCATTTGTTGAAGAGTTTGGAGAGAACTGGATCTACTTCGGCTGAGCACTTTTTAAATAGAAAAGCTGGGATGAGATCGGGTCCACATGCTTTTGAAGTGTCAAGGTTTTTATGATAGCATGCACCTGAGCAGGGGTGATTTTCAGATCGTCTAGCGTGGCGTCTGTCTGCATAGGAAAGTCAGGTAGGGGGTGGTTGGAAGGGTCCAGTGTGGAGTTTGTGGCAAGCCGACTGGCAAGCATGTTAGCCTTTTCGGGTGCTGAGCAAACAACCTCGTGATTATTGGTTAGTGGGGGAATTGTTGATTGCCAATTGTTTACTACACTGTTGTAGATTTTCCAGAAGTCATGAGTTCCTAGTTTTTGTGCTTCGATGCGTTTTTTAGTGGTTTCCGTAAATTCCCTCTTAGCTGTCGCTATTTCTTTCTTAACGTTACTTCTAACTTCTATGTACTTCTGTCTGTTTGATCTGGACTTATGTCGGTTAAACCTGCGGAATGCATGCTGCCTTTGAGCAATGGCAGTTGCGCAAGTCGAAGTAAACCATTGGGGAGATATATATATCATCAACATTGGGGAGATATATATATCATCAACAATTTTTTTTTTACTTCTGGCACATGGTATTTATGTAAATATTAATCAGCATCAAAATAGCTTTGCAAATATATCAAACTTGACCATATTGGGAAATATCAAAATTGTTTTATATGAAGTCGCAGATACTACGTTCCGCCATTTTGAATTTTCCCACATCTTTAAAACCCTTGTAACGATAGTTCTACTGAAAGGCACATCACGAAATTTGGAATATATTTTCATAAGAAAAAAAATCTTCTGTCAAAATTTAAAAGCAATTACAAGAAAGGGTTTTGAGATAAATAAGGTTAAAAGTTAAGGTGAAGGTCAACTTTTTAATTTGACATTGAAAAAAATATTCCCAGAAAAAATTGTAGATCTATCCATGTACTTTGAAATGATATATGAATGAATTTTGTAGGCCCGTACACAATAGAGATATAGCCTTTTAAATTGTTCATATTTTTGTAAAAGGTCAAGTTCATATCTCAGGAACCTCTTGACCTTGAGATGTTTATAAGTGTCATTTAATCCTTTCATGGAGATCTATAAATGTAGCAAATTTGAAAAAAAAATTCGACTGCGAAATGAACCTACTTCGTCTCGGTTTGCTTGATCTGTGTTGGTTAATTGAAATTCTTGTGTGCGGGGCGTTTGCTCCGTTGGTAGAGTGCTTGCCTCGCATGTATGAGGCTCGGGTTTCGAATCCTGAATTCGGATGTGTTTAAATGATGAGCCCAAAATGAGGGCGAAACTCGAGTCTTGGACTTCCGGTTCATTGACTGTATGGCTCTTGTGAGCTGCGACGTTGTTTGGCTGTGGAAGTTATTATATATAATCTCTCACATTCTCAAAATTTATATATATACATATATATATATATATATATGTTTAAATCCATATGGATATTTTATTATATATGTATATTGTCAAAAGTGTAACAAATGGTTGACATTAAGTCGAATCGGGGGCAGTGGATTTCCAACCCAGCGATAACAACAGAAGAAATAACAACACTCAATACCTCAATATCGTTACATGGAACGTCAGGACCAATCTCGATATAGACTCAGGTGAAATACAACATAAAAGTATAAATATTCGGTAAATTAATTACAAAGAAAAATAGGTATATTTTCCCATAATTTAATTTAGGCCATAAATTCTTACTTTTTACATTAAAAATATTAAAAGAAAAAATGGAATTCCTTAAAGAAATAGAGAGACTTTATTTAAAGTAAAGGAAAAGTTATTTAGAGAAAAGAACCTCATCTGAAGGAAAAGAAGAGATAATGTAATGAATAATAACAGATTATTAAATATAAGATAAACAGATATTTCCATTTTCAGAATATCGAGCAATATGTACGCATTACATAAAAAGGAAGAAAGAGAGAGAATCTGTACTCAGAATTTGTCCCTGTTGTGCAAGATTTCCTTAAGAAAAGTACGAACTTTATTCACTGAATTTTGTCATGAGTTGTGAGAAATTTCATTCATTACAAAAAATAAAGTTTATTTTGTTTTGTTACGAAAATTGAAAAATTTGAAAGTTTTTCAAAATTAAATGATTATTTATATTTAAGAAAAAGGAAAATATAATTTTAAATAAAATAAACATCTACTTTTTGTTGTCATAATTTTCTTACATTTATTTGAATTCAGTAAATGTGCAAATGAAAACTTTCTCAAATAACAAAAAACACCCTAAAAACATTAATATTTAGGTTTGAAATTAATATTTCTTTTGTCTAATCGAAAATGAAAACAAAAATATATATGTATATCTGCGTATATTTTATTTAACGTCTGTATCTCACAAACTCTTATTTTTTTTATTTATTTATTTTTTTTTTTTTACACAGTGATCACCACTTATCAAGGCCCGGAAGCCACTCAGGGATAAGGGTTATTGCAAGTACATTATGTTAGTGAGGAGATTTGCTGAAATGTTTACTTAAGGGGGCGGTTCATTAGGAATTTGTTAACATTGGACTTGAAGACATCCAAGTTGTAGTCCGGAGGGAAGCAGGCAGACGGAACAGAGTTCCACAGGCGTGCAGTTCTAACAAAGAAGCTTTGTTCATGGAATCTGCGTTTTGATTTAGGCACAGATATAGAGTGGGGGAAATTTTTCGCAGTGGATTCAGCTAGACGGGTGTTTTTCGTGAAAGATTGGCGAGGGGGGACCAGAGATTGGAGTTCAGACGAGCATCTGCCATGGAAATAACGATAAAACAAGGACAGGCTCGCAACGTCTCTTCTGTGGGAGAGAGGTTGCAGGGTAGAGAAAAGGGCATTCCCCACTAAGCCACGAAGTCTATTTTGTACTCTGTCAAGGCAGGATAGGCTGTTTTTAGCAGCTCCTGCCCAGATATGGCAACAGTATTCCATCCTTGGACGTACTTGGCTTTTATATAGATAGAGAATTGCATCCGTAGTGAGATATCTTCTGGAGCGGTAGAAGGATCGCACCATCTTTCCAGCGACCTTGGCAACAGACTTGATGTACGTGTTCCATTTCAGATCAGGAGTAAAGGTCAAACCCAGAAGCTTGTCAAAACACGGGGCCTCTCCCAGACGAGAGCCATCCATCACAATTGATGCCAGATGGGGATCAGAGCGTTGATGATGTAAGGATAGCAGTTTGGTTTTGGATGCATTAAAGGTAACCAGCCACCTTTTCCCCCACTGAACCACGCACTCGAGATCAGAGGAGAGAGAATCAGAGAGAACTTTGTCATTTACAGCGTTTGATGTGTTGCCGTAGATGGTCCTGTCATCAGCATAGATGTCAACGAATGATTTAAGTATGTGTTTAGGGAGGTCATTGATGTAGATCAGGAAGAGAGTTGGGCCCAGGATTGACCCCTGAGGGACTCCAGCATTTATATTGCAGGCCTCCGATTTTTGTCCATCTACCACTACTCTTATGAGCCTATCGGAGAGAAATGATTTAATGATTGAGAAAACATTTCCAGTTATACCGTAGCTGGAAATCTTGTGAAGTAGACCCTTATGCCATACCTTGTCGAAGGCCTTTGATATGTCGAGAGCAATTGCCCTAGAAAGGAAGCCTTTGTCAAGAGATTCACTAATCCTGTGGGATATAACCGTCAGCACATCTGCGGTAGATCTTGCAGAGCGGAAACCATATTGTGTGTCACTAAGAAGGTTATTCCTGCTGAGGTGGTTGACTACTTCTCTATTTAATATGGATTCCAGCAACTTACTCATAACACACAGGAGACTTATTGGTCTGTATTGAGAGGGAGATGACTTATCACCTGAATTCTTAAATACAGGGCAAACTGATGAGGTCTTCCAGGGAGTCGGAAAGCACTTCTCCTTAAGGCAGCGCTTAAATAGTTTCGTAAGTATGGGAGCAAGTTCTGGTTGAAGCTTTTTTAACACTATAATTGGGATGCCATCAGGGCCAGTTGCTTTACTGGAATATAGGTTCTTTATTAGCTTGGCGACCTCATGCACGGATATTTGTATGTTACCTAGCTTGTTCTGTGTTATAGGAGGAAATATGGGGAGTTGATGGCCTTCGTCGCATAGGGTAGAATTAGCTGCAAAGTTCTTTGCAAATAGTTTGGCCTTGTCTGACGCTGATGAGATGACCTCTGGTCCATTGATAATGGTTGGGATAGAACGCACACTTCTGTTCAGGATCCTATTTGTTATTTGCCAAAACTGGTGGGATCCAAGCCGCTGATCAGCTACCTTGGATTTAACAGACTGGGCATATAGCTCTCTTGCATTTTTTATTACTCTTTTACAGTGGTTGCTGGCAGACCTAAAAGCAGCTTTAGTCTCAGTGCATCTATTACGTTGGTAGCTATGGAAAAAGTGATTTCTGTGCGCGATAGCAGCAGCACATTCTGGGGAGAACCATGGCTGGCTGTTAGGTTTTTGTTGGAATTTTTTAGATGGTATGAATTGGTCTATGCCTGCAATTAACCATTCGGTCAGATCTTATACTATAGAGGACACATCCTTTTTAAACATGGAGTGCAGAGGTAAATCAGATATGAATGTACGGAAGCTATCCCAGTCGGCCAATTGAGTATCGGTATACAGTACGGTGGAGGGGTACGTCTGGGGGCTTCTTACATTTCGTTTTTATCTTAACTGATACGACGGAGTGGTCGGAGGATCCTAGAGGAGAATGAACGGAACATGAACATAGCTCAGGGGAAGTTGAGAGAAAAAGGTCTAAGAGGCTTGCATATTGACAGGGTGTATCGGGCACACGGGTGGGTTCGCGAACAATCTGAGTGAGATCATAAGCAATGGCAAAATCATGACAAAACCTCCCCTCATCGTCTGTCTTATTTGAATGGGTCAGCCATTCCACGTTATGGACGTTGAAGTCACCACATATGTGGATGTTAGCCGAGGGATGTGAAGACAGTATGTGGTCTATTTTCTCAGATATGCTATTAAAGATAGTAACTCCGCTGTTGTGGGGCCGATAGAGGCCAAATATAAATGCAGTGGTGTTAGCAAGTGCAACCCTGAAGCACATATAGGGTAAATTAGGATGTTCTCTAGAGATATCCCTGCCACACGGGAAGCCATCCTTAATGTAGGCACATATTCCATGCCCATGGCGATCTTGGGGGTCAGATTTAGCTGTTAAATTTGAGTATCCGTTAATTATGAACTCATCTAGGGAAGTGGTCGGCCCTATTCCAGTTTCACTTAGAAATAATATGTCCGGTTTCGTCTCCTGTAATTGGGTTTCAACCTCTGGAAGGTTGGAACGTAGACCCCTGATGTTGGAGAAGGAGACCTGGTAGTAGGGGTCTACGTTGGAAGATGGGGTTCTAGGTTTAATCGAGTTTTTATTCTGAAGATATTTCATGTTGAGGTTTAGGGATTTGTGGAATAGGTCGGCATACTTGGTTAGAGCAGTACAGAGAGGGAAAGTAAAAGAGAAAAAGACAGGCAATTTATTTTTTGTAGCACACGAAAAGGTAAAGCCGTAACAATTACCCACTAGTATGGCATTGAGAGGCCCCACCAGAGACTACTGCATGGTCCAGATCCACTCACCAAATGGCAATACAGCAGTCCCAGTACTTTGCGCCTGCTGATAGGACAGCCTCCTTAGTGGTTAATCCAAGGTTCGGGTCCCTGACTATCAGGCGGATAACGTCAGCCCAGACAAACGTTTACCTCCAGCACCCTTACTAGTGACATGGCCACAAGGACAGATAGAGACAGAAAAATTTCCGACATCTCAGACTACTGGTCACCAAGTACTACCGATCTTTAAGCAGCTTTTTCTTCACCCTTCGTCAGAAAAATCACCCATTGAATGAGGACTGGATGACAAAATAGGAGAAGCGAGAGTTACTGGAGCTGCCGATAACACATCCACTGTATTATCTACTCTCCATTAAAAAAAAAAAAAAAAAAAAAAAGGGGGAGGGGAATGGAGGAAAAGTGACTTACTTAATATCTAAGTAGTAAGTCCGGTGCTAAGTTAAAAATTCAGGACTTACTTAATATCTAAGTAGTAAGTCCGGTGCTAAGTTACAAATTTAGGACACTTTTGATGATAATCTCCCCTCCCATATAAATAGGTGTAAGTTTGTCGTTATCTATCGAGTTTAAATTATTAGAGTTTCATCTTATAATTAATTAAAATCCAATAATTAACTATTATCAGTTTGTAAAGTCGGCTTAATATTAATTTACATTCGAGTTTAGATAATTATTCAAGGTTTTACTTTAGGTGGTTCGTTTACATGAGTAACTGTTTCTTTGCACTGTATTATATTTTGAATATACTAGAACATAAGGCTAACTATATTAGATGGTTTGATTTGTCAGCAAGAAGGCATTTACAATATATGCAAGCTTGCAGTAAAAGTATATATTAAGTATACTACTTAATAAAGTCCTAACATTATCTATTCTATTAGAATAATTCCCGGCATTTTTTCTTTTATCGTTAGTTGCCGGCATTTTGTTTGTTTTTATTGTTTAGCTTTGTAGAATGAGGGGGGCGGATAATACAGGAGAATACAAACAAAATACATAAATAAAACACGAAAAGACACGTTTATAAACAAGGTAACAGAAAGAAACATTTAGGATTAGTTTAAAAAAAATAAATAAAAAAAAATTAAGATAAAAAAATACTTAACGTTGTTGCGCTAGATATTCCGTTCTCCGTCTGTTAACTCGTAGCTGGCATGTCTTTCTAGAGTGTAAGAAGATTTCTACTTCCGGATAACTTGGTTGAGTGCCTATCTATTTATAGTATAAAAGTCGTTATGGTCGGATGTGTGAAAATATTTAATTTACATTTCAAAAAAAAAAAAAAGTTCTACCTTTTTTTTATTTTTATTTTTTTTTATAAAGTCCTAACATTATCTATTCTATTAGAATAATTCCTGCCATTTTTTTTTCCTTTTCTTTTATCGTTAGTTGCCGGCATTTTGTTTGTTTTTATTGTTTAGCTTTGTAGAATGAGAGGGGCGGATAATACAGGAGAATACAAACAAAATACATAAATAAAACACGAAAAGACACGTTTATAAACAAGGTAACAGAAAGAAACATTTAGGATTAGTTTAAAAAAATAAAATAAAATAAAAAATTAAGATAAAAAATACTTAACATTGTTGCGCTAGATATTCCGTTCTCCGTCTGTCAACTCGTAGCTGGCATGTCTTTCTAGAGTGTAAGAAGATTTCTACTTCCGGATAACTTGGTTGAGTGCCTATCTATTTATAGTATAAAAGTCGTTATGGTCGGATGTGTGAAAATATTTAATTTACATTTAAAAAAAAAAAAAAGTTCTACCTTTTTTTTATTTTTATTTTTATTTTTTTTTATAAAGTCCTAACATTATCTATTCTATTAGAATAATTCCTGGCATTTTTTTTTCTTTTTCTTTTATCGTTAGTTCTCAACGAGCCCGTTTTAGGGCTCTTTTTCTCCACAAAAAAGGAAAAGTTATTTAGAGAAAAGAAATGTGTAATAAAAGAAAATGTTATATAGAGAAAAGAAAACAATCTAAAGAGAACAGAAGCAATGATTAAAACAAAAGTAACAAATTATTAAATCTAGGCTAGATTATAAATACGTTTAATTCAAAAATCACGAGCAATATTTACGCATTATTTGAAAACAACGAAGAAAAAGAAGAAACACAGGAACCTGACATTGGCCGAGTATACTTTTCTATTTCAACCTATACTTAGAATTTGTCACCTGGTTTCCTTGGGAAAGTATGAATTTTATAAATAGAATTTTATATTCGATGGTGAAAGATTTCCGGCAAAAAAAAGAAATTGCCGTCAAAAAATGTGCACCATCTAAAAAGACTGTAAAAAATCTGCAAGAAATGAAAAAAACGTTTTTTTATTATTACAATCTCTAAATAAGCATTTTGCATTTCCGCTAGCCGTAAAATACGTTTAAATATATTTAGATTCAAAGACATGATTTTAAAAGTTAAAAAATTATCAAAACAGTCAGCATTCTAGCAACGTTCTTTAGGATGTTGATCTCAAGAAAAATTTTATAAAGTTTTAATCTTAAACAACTTGAAAAATTAATTGTATTAACCATGCGCAGAAAGAAATAAGAAACACCCATATCGACCAGCTGAAAAGAACGTTTCGCATTTCAATTTGCCGATATATGTCTAATCGCGTTATTCATCCATACAAACAAAGATTTTACTTGTTATAAACCATCCTCGGTGTAGGATTACTATTTCCTGTAAATTTCAGCATAATGTGACCGATAGTTTAAGAGTTTCTCAGTTAAATATTAACACAAACATACATATATCTACTGTTTTATTTATATAGATGAATATGAGAAGGAATCGTTTGTTGAATAGGTGGATTCTTCTGTTTCACACCTCGTGTCCCATCATAACACGATCGCTTCAAGATCATTTCCTCAGCGGAAGATTGCATATAAAAGTCGACAGTGACTTTCACAAAGATCGGAGTAAACACGTGACTGATATTCGAATAGGAACTCGGTTCATAGTTTCCGTTCTCCGTGTTATCGCTGGCAGTGCTAATTAAAGCTGCTGCTGTTTGTCGACACTTTTCTACGAGACGTTGCCAGCAGTTCTTGAAACTCTTGATGATAATAATAACAATAATAATAATAATAATAATAATAATAATAATAATAATAATAATAATAATAATAATAATAATAATACGTATTGGTAGTAGTAGTAGTAGTAGTAGTTATAGCAGCAGCAGTGGCAGTATATCTACTTTTATAGTCATTAATATCACATTTCACAATGTGATAACTTATTGTTATTTCTTTTTTATCAGATTAAGAAAACGTTTCCTGCGATGCGTTAATTTAATCTACGAGTTTAGTGATGAAACTTACATTTCGATATTGAACGTCACTCAAAGACAGACACTCTTTATTAGCGTAGACACACCTATAGAATACTATTTTAAAAATACATTTAAGAGGCAGATGCAAGGGCTCGTGACGTAGTGGATAGAGTCATAAGTAAAATTCAGTTATAAAAGTTACGTTTTTGGAGGTTCAAGATCAAATCCTTAGTTGGGGCGATATCCAAAATACTATTGCGAATTACTTAGAACTTTGACGCAATAATAGCTGATAAAACGAGAATATGCTACCCCCATGGATTAAATAAATGGCTCCGTTTGGAATTTCGTGATGACCCTCGAGTTAGACAGAAACATTCCCGCATTTGGCAAGCTATAACTGAAAAAGGTCTGAGGTTACATCGACCGAAACGTTGTGAAAATACTCAAAAAAGAACAATAGTCCGACGAATTCAAAAATTACGAATGATCAAATCTTATCTAAAAAATTAGAAGAAATGTAATAACGACGAAAATGTTATTTATTTTTTAAATTGTGACTGATAAAAATTGTTAAAAACATATTTGACAATGTAATCTGATCTCTTATATTAAAAGCCATGTTTCATTTCAGAAACAAAACATCCTGTTCCTGTTGACACGAAAGCATTATGTACTGGAATGGTAAAAAGATTCAGTCTGGTTTCTGATTCGTTGGTAGCAGAACGTGGTTCACTTTGATTTGCCAATTCCTACCGGTAACGTTTATATATGAAATCTTTAACTCTCAGGGACCATGATCTTACAATATATCAAAACTATTGACCCCCGCCTATGTTTTATATAATGAGAACGCCCTTTCAGTTATTTTTTTTGGGTTTCCTTTCGATGAATAATGTTCTCCTTATATGTTTAATACTTGCAGCCATCGTCCAAGGCTTCTCGCATTACCAAAGATAGACTTATGTCAGCTAAGCAGAGTATTAATTCCGCAAAAGTTGTCGCATTCTTGCCAATGAATTTAAGATCTTTTCTGTTTTCAGGTTGTGCCTGAATTTCTTTGTGCAACTTTTGGATTCGTAAATATTCTAAAAATGTTACTTGCTACAATTCGACTTTTGATCCTGAACCAATGAAATAAAATCACCGTTTAGCCAATAACCTATTGAATTAGAAGTCATGTTTAATTTCAGAGTTGCTGATGGGGCGCCATTCTATGCAAGTCCTGGAGATGATAATTTTCAAGAGGAAGCTGTTCTGTACATGTTCTGAACTTTATAATTTTGCAGGCAAAGAGGAAAAGATCATTCTCTGTTGCTGACACTAAAAAAAAAAATATGTGCTGGAATGCTAAACCTATTCAATTTTTATAGATCAATTCTGTTCTTGGTTAGTTAATAGCAAAACGTGGTTCAATTTGATTTGTCAGTTCCTATCGGTAGCATGTATAAATAGAATCTTCCAACTTTCAGGGATTATATCCCGATAATATTACAAAGAAGTTCCTCCATTGTAAAATCACCCTTCTCACTATCGAGTTCCTGTACAACAATCGGCTGAATTAGTTCGTCCGTTACTTCTGATTTGTTTCCGACTAGCTTTTCAAAATGTGCTTTCTATTTCGAACATGGATTTTCCGGATGTTTGCCTTTAACTTAGCTTTGGCAGGTCGTTTGCTCCCAGATATCTCATTTACTACTTGCGAAGCCAGATAGGATTGTTTGTTATCTGCTGCATTCTGGATTCGATCTATTTGTTCTTGAACATACTTCTGTTGTTCTGATAGGTACATCATACTAAACTCTTGAAGCGCATGCTTCCTTAATTTTGTATTCCGTCGAGTGGGGTATTTATGTTGCTTTTTGATTATGTTTTTTAACTTTTCTTGTTTTAATATTATTTTATCATTTTTCCACGGTACTTTTCGCTTTACCTTGGGCTTCAGAGGTATATACTTCTTTTCTGCTTCTTGGTGCGATCTAACGAAGTTTTCATAGGTGGTATTAGCAGTTGGTTCCTGCTCTTGTGCTTGTAAAGCATCAACTCTGTTTTGCAGATCGAAGATGAATCTCTGTTTGATCTGATTGTTATGTGACAACGTTGACCAGTTGTAGGGCTGTCTAGATGATTTTTTAGTTTTGTTCGCTTGTAGGCTTAACTTAAACTTAGAGGTTACAATCCTATGATCAGTAGACACACCATAGAAACTGCTATAAGCTTCACAGTTATGACAGCTATTGATCCACTTCTTATTCATAAAAAGATAGTCCAGTTGTGCCTTGTCTCCATTAGAGAATTGATAGGTCCAGAGCTTACCTGGTCTTTTCTGAAAACGGGTATTCATGCATTGAAGGTTGTTTTCAAGGAGAAAGGTTAATAGATACTCTCCATTTCAGTTTGTTCCATCATGGAAAGAAAACTTATGCTTGCCGTCCTATATGTGCATTCATGTAACCTCCGATAGCCAATAAATTATGTTTGGGGATTGAGCGCACTATTGCTGACAGTTCATCGTAGAAATTCAGGATCTCTTGCTTGTCACTGACGTTGGTAGGGCTGTAGCAACAAATAACAGTAGTAGCAGGATTACCACTGAAGGTAGCAAGAATTATCCTTTGTGTTATCTTCTCAGCACTTATCAATGATTTCAATTCTCGAGGGCTAAGCAGAAGTCCTACTCCCCCAATGGTACTATTCGTCGAATTTTTTCATGCTGACGCTGATACTAGTGTCCAGCTGTTACCAATTTCATGGTACTGTATGTCCATGTCGTTGTAGAAGAGACGTTGCTCTTGGATACACACAATATCGATATCGTGTTCTTCGGATGAAGCAACAAGTTCTGATATGGGTTGAAGTGTCCATACATTAAAGGTGGATATTTTGATGGCTAAGGTGTTGGTGCTGTAGTAAACTTGTCGATAGCTGTGGTCATTGCCGGCACACCAAGTAACGACCCTTGGTTACCCATGTGGCAGTCGATGCGGTATGGAATTCTGGTTTGATTTAGAGTCGTATTGAATCTTTCGATAGCTCGGATAATATCACCTGTGTGAGCTACGTCTAATGGCGAATCGCAGTAATTTCTCAATTAGACTAGTTGAACCTGATCGTTGACCTCTTAATGATTCTTCCGCTCAGCGTCTTTTGTGCCCTGCCATTGACTGATTATTTAGTTCTTCCGCCAAGGCGTATGACTGTCATGCTGCTCCCCATGACGTAACCAGGCTCCATTTACCAGTTCAGGTTCTACATCAGTCTTACGTTATGAGTGGTCCTACATGATTACCGTAGACTATATCCTCATTCTGTCACGATTTAGGTCTGATGTGAGTGTTTCTTTCACCAGACGGTATAGCCTGTTGAGGCAATCCTATACTGTTTTAACTTCCGCACGAGCTATGATGTAAGGTTGACATTTGCGGAGATTCAAATACTTTTTATCACCAGGATCGGTATGCCCTTCACAGCATTTTTGAAGTTATGAAAAAAAAATGAAATAAATAAATAAATAAATAAAATCCTTTACTCACATGAGATCATTCTGTATAACTGATATAACGCAATCGACGTCCAACTAAATTTGAAAATATTCTTATTTTTATTTTATTTTATGTTTTTGCTTTTAGTATTTATCACTTGGACCGATATGCTCCTCGCAGTCCTCTTAAATAAATGGAGGAACTTCTAAATGTACTAAAGAAGACCAGGAATCGTAAAGCTTCAGGCTTAGATAACATACGTCCTGAAATATGGAAGACAGGTGGTTTCAATGACATACTTCTTTATTCATGCAATTCTGTATATAATCAAAACATTATTAATATTAAGGATGCATACTTCCCTTCCCCAAGAAGGGTGCCCTAAGCATACCAAGCAACTACAGACGAATAACACTCACTCCAATTGCAGCAAACATCTACAATGCCATGCTTCTCAACCGTATCCAACCAAAGATCGAAGAAGTGCGCAAGAAGAACCAAAATGGATTTAGAAATACTTACTGTTAGGAGACTGATTGAAGGAGTCAAAGCAAAAACCATTGATATAGTCATGATCTTTGTAGATTTCTCAAAAGAATTCGACTCTGTACATAGAGGAAAAATGGCCAGCATATTAAAAGCATATGGCATTCCAAATGAAGTCATTAATGCTATCATGATGCTATATGAGCACACTGGAGCAATGGTCAGGTCCTCAGATGGGGACACTGAATTTTTCGACATCCGCACTGGGGTTCTACAAGGAGATACTCTCGCCCCTTTTCTTTTCATTGTCTTTCTTGACTTTGTACTTCGCACTTCTGTTGATAGGCTTCACCCTAAATGACTCCAGAAACAGACGCCATCAATCAGCACACATAACTGATGCAAATTACGCAGACGATACTGCTTTGTTCGCAAACAACACTGCTGATGCGAAAACACTGTTACGTAAACTAGAAATGCAGATAAGACAACGTTTATTACTTTCAATGTGAAGGGAGAGATCAGGGCTTTGGCTGGATCAACACTGAAAGAAGTCGCTGAGTTTACGTATCTGGGCAGCAACAGTTTCAACAGAGAGAGATATCGGAATTCGCATCTCAAAAGCATGAACCGCATTTGATGGGCTACATTCAGTATGGACATCGAGACTGGCTGAAAAACTGAAAATGCAGTTCTTCAGGGCAGTGGTAGAGGCTTTCCTTGTTTACGGTGCTACAACCTGGACACTCACCAAAAGATTGGAAGGAAAACTAGAAGGCACATACATCCGTCCGCTAAGAACAATATTAAATATATCTTGGCAACTTTATGGCAATCTACCTGCCATATTTAATACAATCAGAGAAAGACACCTACGATTTGCCGGTCATTGTCTGAGAATCAAGCATGAATTGGTGAGTGATGTATTGCTATGGACTCCATGACCCGGGCGTGCAAGCAGAGGACGACCTAGATCCATGTACATCCAACAAATAGCACACGACGCCAACTGTGAACCTGAAGATCTGAGGCAACTGATGGAAGACAGGAAACTCTGGAGAGGAAGAGTCACATTGGTCCGGGCAAGGAGCCCGTCATGATGATGATGATTATGATGATGATAACAAAGAAATATGGCAACATGATTGTTTCGAGAAAGCAACCTTGTTTTAGTAATGATCATTTCTAAATGACAGCTTTCTGAATTGCAAACGTTCAATCGTCAGTAGAATCTGTAATAAGAATATAAACAAAAAATGACTAAAAACTTATGCTTAATCGTAACTACATCCTTTGATTAAATAAAAGGGGCTAGTTCAAAATGTTATGCATATTCCTGATCTTTACCTAAAGTCTCATATGACGCCCTCTGAGAAGGTTGGAGGGTACATCGGCCAAACCATCTAAGATAGGAATAGTGGATCGAATAATCCAAATAACTCAAATAATCAATTTTTATGTAAAACTCTGAGATATTATTCGGGATTGGCTGAGGAAAATAATGCACCCAACGTGAGAGACAGCTCAACTGAGAGTGCCTATAAAAATCTATATTTAAACGCACCGTTAGCTCTGTGAAAACATTTTCAAAACCAGGGACTGGGTAATGGTAATTATAATACTTTAATACCAACTTCAAAACAGTCAGCGAAATGCAAGTTTCTTTTTGAGAGACAGTAGTGGTTTCCCATAGAATAATTCAACTTTTTATAGACTGATGGCCTTTATATGTCTATTTAGCTTTTGGCTAAACGTCTCCAATGAGATGAACGGTAAATTTTAATACTGGCTGTGCATTCTCTTTGTAGTTCGGGTCTGACTGACATTTTGGTCATTTCTACATACTGGCTGAGAACATTTAAAGGAAATTCTCTTTTAATTCTGGCATGAAATTTGCATTCTCTGTTGTTAAAGTTTCAACTTCTTTACACAATGTATAATAGACAACACTTACAAATTGAATTCCTGTATGTAATCACTCCAAAATTCCCATGTATTTTGTAACACGAACATTTGTCGTAATGTTAAATGTAAGATTAGTAAATTAATTAACCTTCTAAATTTATCTGTGAGTCAGTAACCTTTTTAACAAGACTTTAGCATGGCGAGTTTATATAAATTTTTATCTTTATTTAAATTAATGATAAATAAGTCTGAATACGAACGAAACTGAAAGTTATTTACTATTTTATCAATGCACATTTACGAATGTTTTTTATGTTTATTTTTGGCTGTTCTAGTGTTCGTAGGCAACTTTTAATTCTGTTCTTTACCCTACGAAAAAAAAATTACGTCCGATTCTATCACACTTTCAGCAAGGTTTTGTGTGGTATGGGGCAGACCTTTCTACCAATAACATATACTTACTCTGATGACTTACTTTGGTTTTCAGTGGAGGGAATATTGTTGCTTTTTAAACATTTTCTCTAGAGAATAGGGTTTTTACGTAACACTGTTCCGAATTTCAGAGTTTTCTGCGGATGCTAATCCTTATAAGACCATGAATCATTTAAAATCATCAACATTTAGTACAGCTAGTTTCAAGTCGTTTAATTGAGATATTTCTATGAAAAACCATTCTGGCTCTTAAGAGTTTTACGGTTTCAGAATAAGTTAAGTCATGTATTTCGCTTTAAAATCTAATCCACGGATTCGTGGGATTTTGTGGATCCCAATTCTCAAAGAGACAAACAGGCCGTCTTAGAATGCGCTCAATCAGCACAATTAATATCATGAAATAAGAGGATAAAAATTATGTCGTCGTCCAAGGCGTAAATGAAATTGTCAATAACGTTTCACAATGCGTTTTACGAGAATGCTATGTTGCTTTCTGTATATTGGTTTTTATTTATCGAAGTTTGTAATAGTTTTGTTTTCCTTTGTTGTTTCAGTAATATATTTTGAAATTTTTTTTTTTTTTTTTTTTTATTACATTTTCACCCCAAACAAGGCAAATTGCCACTTTGGTGTAGGGGGCTACTATCAGGGGCAACAACTACTGGGGTACTATGTAGGGATTTGGGCAGCAAGGTGTCGGTTCACGTTACACTTGAACTTCTGCACGTCAGTACTGTTGGGGAAGCAGGGACCTGGAATGGAATTCCAGAGTCTTGCGGTTCTGGGGAAGAAACTATTGGAGTAAAAAGATCTTTTACATCTAGGGACCTCTACAGTGTGGGGGTGGGATCTAGTAGCCTGTCGGGTTTGTCGAGGGTGCTCGCGTCGTGGGGGCACAAGTGATTGCAGTTCATCAGAGCATTCACCACTAAAATACTTGTAGAACAGGCAGAGGGATGCAACATTTCGTCGATGGGACAGAGGCTGAAGCTTAGATGCCAGTTCAGGGCCTATCAGATTTGCGACTCTCTTTTGAACCTTGTCAAGGAGCGAGAGACTAGTAGCAGATGCACCAGCCCAGATGTGGCAGCAATACTCCATACATGGGCGAATGGTGGCCTTATAGAGGTACAGGATACTTTCGGGTGTTAGTAGTTTTCTAGCACGGTAGAGAGAGCCTACCTTTCTTGCAGCGGCCCTGGAAATGCCTTCAATGTAATTGTTCCAACTCATGTTTCCTGTGAACGTTAGACCAAGGAGTTTGAGAGATGGACTCTCAGATAAAGGGTCGTTGGCCATTGCTATTGGTGGTAGAGAGGGTTTCTTGTAATTATTGAATGAATCTTTCTCCAATTTTCTGTTATTCCTAAATTTTGGTAAAAATGCACTGGGGGAGCACCCGAAGATTTACCCTTAAGAAGTTTTTTTTTATATCCAACTTTTTACAGGTGTATACGGGTCTTCTGCAAACAAATTTCATAGTTTAAATTCTCGCTGATAAGAATAACGTACGATAGTAACACCATAACATTCCATGCTTTCTATAATAGCTTTTGTGCAATGGTCGCCATCTTTTTTTGTAACAAGGAAAAAAAGTGTTATGGTATTTTTTTTCTAAACAAGCGAAAAAGACAACGGGTTTTCCTTTTTTTGAGGGGGTAGAATTTGCCGCTCTTAACATGGGTGAGGTTGGGTGTGTCTATTCCGACCGCCGTTCTTAACATGGAGAGGTTGGGTGTATCTATTCCGACCGCCGTTCTTAACATGGGGAGGTTGGGTGTCTATTCTGTCTGCTACAATATCTGCAAATTTCTGCGCATGCGTACCCACTTCACCGTCGTACATGAAAGTTTTTCAAAAAATAGCGGCCAGACATAACTAACTATGCTAGTAACTACGGGCTATTAAATGTGTTATTGTGTAAATAATTCGTGTCAGCGACAAAATAAACTGTGATATTTTTTCGCAGCAGACCCGAATATACCTGTAAATATATATATATATATATATATATATATATATATATATATATATATATATATATATATATATATAAACTTCTTAAAGGTAAATCTTCGGGTGGTCCCCCAGGGCACTTTCACCCATTTTTCTCTTGTTGCAGTATGCGTTCTCCGTGTTTGGCTACTTTTGTTGTTGTTCAATCTGATATTTGATCAATTGAGCTTGTGTTTCTTAGTTTGTCTGTTGATGCATTAGTCTTTTTTTTTCCCTGTTTATGCATTAAATGTCTTGTTTTGTTTGTTATTTTGAGGCAAATTCATTTGCTATTTCCACAATTGTGCCATGGTTGATTTGAAGTTCTCTATGATCTCTTATTATTCCCTTTTAAGAAGAAAGATAAACATAAATATGGCCCTGAATGTGTGAAAAAGTAATTCCCCATTTTCTACATGACCTTTGTTTTTTCTCATAACAATGTATAACTTGAGGTCAAACGACATAAATTAATTACACTTCACTATAAAGTCTGACTTTTCTTTGAGAGTAAAGTAAATATTATTTTTTTTGACACAACATTTAATTTTTCCTTTAGTGAAAAACTTAAAACAAATTTTTAACGAAAAAATAATAAAAAACAAGAAGTAAGTTGTGTCCAAATGAGAGTTACTGCCACTTTCAAAACTTGTTCGGTGAAAAAGTAACATTCTGGAGTCCGAACACGGTACCCCCGTAATAATAATAAAGGGTTGGGTTCGAGACTCCTAACAAACGGTTCCTCAGTTAGATACAAAACACCTGACGAAGGCTGGAGGGCAAAACGGCCGAAACGTTGTGACAATAACAACCAAGATAAGGAAGTCAGTCCGACAATCTCAATCAATGAAAACACCTAATCTCAAAAATACAGAAAAGTACAATATATATATATATATATATATATATATATATATATATATATATATATATATATATATGCATATCTCGGGCAGTCCGTCGATATCACGATGACGCGGAGGTCGGTTAGTGTCTCTGTCGAAGGTGCGCTGTGAGTCCGATCGGAGCTCTGAAACCGCGACCGCAGATGTGACACCTGATGGCAGGAAATCCGGGTAGTGGCGCCCGTAGTCGCCCTCTTTTTGTTTTCCAATCAGCAATGTTTTGATCTCGAATGCCATCGCCTGATACCACACTTCTCCAAACTATCCGATCTTCAGATTTTCTCCTCCAGTCGTTGAGTTAGTTTGTTCAAATGTCTCTTGAACGCGTCTTTATAACGCAGTTTCTATGCGCCTAGGGGGTCGTGTACCTTATTTGAGTTAACCAAAGGAAACTGCTTTTGGTAGTCTGTTGTCTGACATGCGCGTGATATGTCCTGTCCATCTCAGTTGGTTACTTACAATTATTTCTTCAGCATTGGGTATTTTAGCCTTTTCTAGTACTTCAAAATTCGATACAGGGTCTTTCAAGGGATACCCATTATATGACGGAGGTGCCTTTGTTGTACCAGGTTTAATCTTTTGAAGTGGCGTCCGCAGAGAGTCCAGGTTTCTGAGCTGTATAGGAGTGATGGTAGGACAATAGCTCTGTACACTTTCATCTTGGTCTTTAATCAGATTCCGCAGACGGTCTCTAAGTTTTCCGAAGGCTAGCCGCTTGGATCCGTTCTGACAGTTCTTCATCGATTTTTCCAGTGTTCGTAATGGTACTGCTCAGGTAGGTGAACTGTTCAACTTCCGCCAATGAGGTACCATTCAGGAGTACTTCTCTGGGATTAATCTTTGTGTCAGGGGTGTCTTGAACCAAAACTTCAGCCTTCTTGATTGTCAGTCCAAATTTCTTGGATGCCTCGGCAAATGCTATCACTAAATTTTGCATTGCTTGGGGGCTGTGGGTCACAAGTGCTGAATCATCTGCAAAGAGTTGTTCCTTGATCACTAACTCATGTGTCCTGGTTTTTGCTCTCAAACATCTGAGGTTGAAAAGTCACCATCGCTTCTGGTTCTGATGTAGAAATCACGAATTCTTCCTGCATGCATTTCAAGACAGTGGCAAGTAAACAGAGTTGGCGCGAGGACACAGCCCTGCTTGACGCCGTGTTCAACGTTAAAGGAGTCTGAGAATCCGTCACCCCTGCAAACGCGAGCAGTCATGCCATCATGGAAACTGCGCAGTACTCTTGTGAAGGTCTGTGGACAACCATAGCATCTCAGTAACTTCCAAAGCATGTATCTATCAACTATGTCGAAAGTCTTGCTAAAATCTACAAAGGTTATAATGAGAGGTTGACGTTGTTAAATAATTTTTTCTTGGAATTGTCGGAGGGCAAATATCATATCTTGTGTGGATCTGTTGGCCCTGAATCCACATTGGCTCTCCGGTTGAATGTCTGTAGCCAAGGTCTGTAGTGGATACTGTAGGATGTTGACCATAATATTCCCAGCAACGGACAGGAAGGAGATTCCTCTGTGGTTCCCACATTCCGCGATGTCGCCTTTTCTCTTATACACTGTCACAATGTTGGCATCTTTGAAATCCTGGGGAACTTCTGCTGTTGATGTCCAGGTGTTGTGGAAAAGTTGTAGTAATTGACTTCTCAAGGCTGCTCCACCATGCTTCCAAACTTCTGGTGGTATGTTGTCTGGCCCTGCAGCCCTTCCGTTCTTTTTCCTCTTTATAGCCACGTCAAGTTCATCCGCTATTGGTAAATCATCCATTTGGTGTAATAAGCAGTTGAGGTATGTTATCAGCCCCATCTTCAGCACGTGTTTTTGGGTTCAACAGAAGTTCGAAGTGTTCTTTCTATCTCTCCATTATCGTGTGTTTCTCGCTTTTAGAGTCATTTCTGTCTATCAGATTCTGAATTTCAACTGCTTTTTTTGTCCACCAGTCGTTTATCATTTTCCGCAGTTCTCTTTGAAGTTTAGATTTTACACTTTTGTACTTGTCCCTTGCTGCTCTTGTGCATCTTTTTTTCAGGGTCTTTTGAAACAGCAGATTTTTCTTTGTAATGAGTGTCGTAATCTTTTTGTTGGATTCATCAAATCATCATGTGCATGTTTCCTACTTGGTTTACTAAAAACTTCAGATGAAGAAGTGAGTACAGCATTTTCAGTGTTTCCCACTGTTCTTCTGTGGTGCCAGTTTGACATTAAATTAGTTTTTAAATAGTAGAAAATATTGTGTTCCAAAACGGACCGTTTGGATAGGGATTGATTATCCAAGTTTAAAAATATATCTCATTCGCCTACCGAGGACGACATATATTTTATATACTATACCGACCCGAAGAACCGGAAATACTATTTTATTATATTAAGGAAAACACTATAAGCGATGTTTTAAACTTTATTGCATACATTTCGCATCTCCAATATAACTACCACCCTTACACACACCTCCACTTTCTTTTCCCCCTTCGTGTTACCGATGCTAACCTGCCAGCAAACTACAACTTTTTTCTTTTGCTCAATATACACTACAAACACCTGGGCAACACCTAGCACCCAGGCTAAACCATAATATAAATCTCATCTGTCTGTTTAAATTTATGTATGTATGTATGTATGTATGTATGTATGTATGCATGTATATGTATCTATGTATGTATGCATGCATTCCTGCCTTAAACTTTCGACAGAGGCGACGGATTTTCACCAGCTCAGTATCGTTTTCAAGTTCGACCCTCGGACGACAAATATCGAAAAATTGTCTAAAAATATTAATTCCTTCACTCTCAAGGGGAGTCGTTTTATTTTCGCTTATACTTTTGTAAGTTATTCCCTTTTTTCGATTGACTAGCCTTAATTTAAACATACGTCATTTCCGGTTTTGCGATGAACGCAACAGCGAAGACGTCGCGTTTTTTTTTCACATTCTTTTCATCTTTTGCAAGCGACGCCCGGCACCAAGGCTAATATATATATATATATATATATATATATATATATATATATATATATATATATATATATATAAAGCGAAAAGATACCATTATAAATAAATGACGTCAGGCATTAATTTATCAATGACGATTGCACAAATAATTATGCAAATTAGGCATGGGTTGTGACAAGTACTGGCTTTTTATCATATTAGCAATATTTCAAAAGAGTATGTTTTCTTACTTATTTTACCAAACCTGGTGCGTTTTAATTGTAATATGTTACATGAAAATGACTTTCACATTTATTATTATAGATATTTTAAAACATAATAATTTAAACGTAAAATTGTTATTATAATTTAAAAGGTACTATATTTTAAGAAAAAATCCAATAGATCTGATTAGTAAACTCACAATTTTCCTGTTTTTTCTTTGCGGATTTGTATACTATTTGTATGTGAAATGCCTGAATTTAATTCGGTATTAGACAGTTACTGGTGGTAGAAGGTATATTGTGACAGATAAAATCGATAGCAGCAATGCTTATATCAAAGACTATTATCAGAGTTTATGTAGTGAATCTTTCACGACCGCATATGCTAATAATAATGAACTAGCAGAACCCGAGGAAATCCACGGTAGTTTAAAACATCATCACATAAACAAATAATAGAATAGAATAGTAGAATATAAGTTCCGACCAGACCATGAATTTAAAAACAAATATTTTCTAGCCAAATATAGAGAACTGATTGAGATATAGTATTACAAGAAATAGAAATGTAGTAAGACATCACAATTTATTCAATGTGACTTGTAAATTTGTTAGTAAGAACTACGCCCAAACTTTTTCTTGGTAATCTGATATTTGGCATGAAAGCAATAATATTTGATAGAAACATGTTACATGTGAACTTTTGCAAATTTTCATCGTGATAAGAAAATGGAATTGATCAGTAGGGAGTGTGATTTGTGAGATTTGTCAAAAAGTCAAAATATAAGTGGAAAATCTTGTCAGATAATATGGCAACACTTTCAAATATATATATTTCATAAAATAAATGTTCTTAATTCATTATGAAATTGAATGAATGAAATACATGTTAGATTGTACAAGAAATATTTCTTACAATCAATCAGAAATGAGTTTTTCAGGGCATTTCTGTAATTAATCAGACGTGAAGTTTCTAGGGCATTTATTAATAGTTAATAAAATAGAGCATTTTTCTTACAACGAATTAGAAGTGACGCTACATGCCATTTTTGTAATTAAGCAAAGGCGACTTTTTCCAGGACATATTTGAAGTAATCAGAAGTGACTTTTCCAGAGCATAATATGAAAACCTTGTAACATTGAATATAGTATTTGAAAAAAAATCCTCACAAATAATACAAAGTGATTTTACCTCATTTTTATAATTAATTAGATGTCTTTTTCAGAGCATTTTTGTGACATTAAAAAAGTAGTTTTAAAACATTTTATCACAATAAATCAAAAGTGATTTTCTAGTACATTCTCATAATAAATCAGAAGTAAAGTTTTGTAATATTAAAACTCTGCTACATTAAATAAAGTAGTTAAAAAACAAATCTTTTTAATTATTGCAATTCTAACCAGCGATACTATGGAATAGTCCACGTTCATTTTAAAGGATGTTAGGATGATCACAGTGAAAGCTAATTATCGTATTTATATATATAGATAGATATCCTTAAAATATTGAGTGTGGTGCCAGTGTAGTTATTCAAATAACAGTACAATTAATTTATCAGAAACTTTAAACGTCTGGACTAACCAATTTAAGGTCAGTTTTGCTTTCAACACACGTGATGCATGATGGGGCTTTCGTGTCATACGCAATACATTCATGAGCGTTTAATTTCCGATATTGGAATATACAAATTATAGACGAGTTTTCGGGATGTGTAAACGCGAATTTGTATTTACTTATATACAAATTAATGCAAATAAGTGTTTATTACATAGATTGGTTTATACTAGCAGAACCCATAGCAATTATATGGTAGTTGCAAATTCAAAAAAACAAAAAAAACAAACATCAGTATCAAACATCTTATCACATAATTAAACAATCTCATTGAGGTTGGGCAATGTGCCATTAAAGACTTAACTAAATCACGGAGCTCTGAATCTCCAGGTCATGGTAACTCTGCTGACAATTGGATAAATTTGATGAAATGTTCTGATCTCATACTGATCTTGAAACATTATGATCATGTGGCAGTGTAGTAGTCCTCTTTTTTAAACTTCAATGAGACAAACATTTGCAAACAGCATTTACAGTACATGTCTGTCTTTAATGTCTTTCAAAAGTTCAGTTAGATGTACATGATACACATGTTATATAAAGTAAGGTCGATTTTATGCATATTCTGATTGCCACAAGTTGCTTACTATCTAAGGACATGTTGGATTACACGTGTATGCAAGAAATAGATCTCGTTTTCCGTATTCACAGAAAACTGGTTTGTACTAATTGCCGTGTAATAAGTTCAACATGACATGTCAGTAGATAATATAATTTTCACCGAGAATGTTCGGGTTTAAAAGAACAATAATCAACAAAAACACCCTATGATTTTACTCATTTAAACTTGACATGTAAGTATATAATAATAGTGTCACCCGAAATGTGTAGGTGTAAAAAGTCTCTACTCACTAAAAGCAACCTATCATTGTAAATATTTCGACATGCCACTTTAGTAGGTGATAATGTTTTCACCTGAAATACATTGGAATTTGTACTTATTTCAGCGCGACATCTAAAGTAATAATGCTTCCACCTGAAATGCGTAGGTTTAAAATATCCTTAATCAGCAAAAGCACCTTTTGATTTAACTTATTTTGACATTTAAATAGGTAATAACGTTTTCCCTTGAAATGCATTGGAATTAATACTAATCTGTACATGACATGTAAGTAAGTAATAATGTTTTCACCGGAAATGCGTAGGTTAAAATATATATAATCAATAAAGCCATCTTTTGATTTTACTTATTCAGTTATGCTACTTAATATGACCGAAGATTCCAATGAAATGTGAACAGAAACATTCCGACAATTCCTTATACGCTATTAAAACCATGCATATGAGTAATGGCTCTACCAATGGCGGATTCCCGCGAGGTTAGAAGAGCTATCAGCTTGCATAGAGTTTACGCTCTGTATAGGGCAACATTATTATCGTTAGGGATGAAAGATATAATCAATGCAATACATTAAAAAGTACAATTTAAAACGTTTTCTAACAGGTCCTACTTTTTCATTAAGTAATTTCAACGGTGCGTAAATGGATATCTGCTCCATGCGCCCAAAACAGCCCTATTTATTTCGGGATGCATATATATATATATATATATATATATATATATATATATATATATATATATATATAATGTGCATGCGTGTATGTGTGTCTGTGCGTGTATAAGAATCCATATAAAATTAGGTATGTGTACGTAATTAATTAAATCCAACTACGTATGTGTAGACATTTAAACACCGTTACTAATCTCGTATGTTCAGCGTGGAAAGTCGGTAGAAACAGGTTGATTATTTTACAGTTTTAATTGTTTAGATAGCTGATGCATATAAAATGGAATGTTTTTTATTATGTGCTTTTAAGTTTTGTGTAATCTACCTTATGTAGTAACGTCCTCAAAGACTTTTAACTGTCCTAAACAAAAGTGTGTTACCTGATGAACCGTTTCATTGACACAAAGAAAAAAAAACTAGAGTGAGAGTTCGACATAACTAATTGCTTACCCACGATATTTGGAAAAGTTTTCGCAATTTCATAGTCTTCCAAGCCGAAACCTGAAAGGATAGTACTGTAATGATTCTTTTATTATAATAGAAGCTAGTTCGTTTTTATTCTACCCGAAAGTAATTCATTTTGCTGCATATGTGTCCTTTCTTGCCAGCCTAAGTCAGATTTTATGTCATATTTACATTAATTAACACACAATATTCCGACAATGGAATCGTGAAGGACAGACATACTGTCTTCGGCGAAACAAAAGGATAAATATGAATTGGCTCGGAAGGGGGTGGACGGTGAAATGAAAACAAATTCAGTCTTCCCCGTTTCATAAATACAAATACACGCATGATGGCGTTGAAACGAGAATCTCTTGTTATTAAAAGTTGGCGGACAGTGTAATATCGGTGCAATATGGCGCTACTAATAATAAAGTTGACAGTCAGTGCAAACAATTGTCATTTTGACGTGACATTGTGCAAATAGATCGTGGAGAGATTCGGTTTCTGGTAATGGCTGCGTCATATGCCTCCAATTGAGATGCACATATATTGAAATACTCTACTGATATCATGCGTTTGACCTATCTGATACTACATCTTATGCCTTAAACAGTAACGGTTATCGGAAAAATATAGAAAAAGACATGCAGAAAAAATGTCCATGTTTATACATGGAGTAATATATTAATTTCCCTCCCTATCCCTCTCACTCACACTCTCTCTCTCTTTCACTCTCTCTCTCAATATATATATACATATACATATACATATATGTATATATTTATATTTATATATAATGCATATACATCTAAAACACTGTATGATAGAAAGGATAAAAAAACACGGTTATATTTTAACACCCACGAAACATTTTAATGTAACACGAATTTATTATCTTTACGGACAAAAATTACAATCAGAGTTCTATATAAATACCAGACTAGGTCTCTGGAATCAAAGCAATGCGACAATAGCAAGGTAGGATATAGACTAACGTTACTTTATTATCCTAAAATGTTTTACGGTTGCAAGACCTAAGAAACACATTCAATATATATATATATATATATATATATTAACATATAAAATATATATATATATTAACATATATATATATATATATTGACATATATATATAATAACTATATTAACATATATATAAACATATAATATATATATACATTAGCATATATACTATATAGATACATTAACATATATAATATATATATATATTAATATATATATATACATTAACATATATTAACATATATATATATATATATATATATATAATTATTGTTTTACTATAATAATTAAATACCTACAGACACTAGTGTTTCATCCTTTCGGGATTCTTCAGTGCAGGGTGTCACGATTACTACCAGTCGAACGATTCGAACCCCGCGACACGAGACATCTCTGGCTCGATTAGCGGCGGCCGTATCCATTCGGCTACCATTAATCATGTGAAATAGCGTTGAATTTTAAACATTTTAATTTAAATGTTCATTACGTCAGACAGACAGTGATCAAATCGTTATACGATGATCTACGCATAAGAGCTAAATTGACCGACTTTTTAATTCAACAGAAAGTGCTCAACGATAAGAAACGTATTTCTTAAAGGGGCTGTCATAATTATTTTTTTACTATAATAATTAAATACCTACAGACACTAGTGTTTTATCCTTTCGGGATTCTTCAGTGCAGGGTGTCACGATTACTACCAGTCGAACGATTCGAACCCCGCGACACGAGACATCTCTGGCTCGATTAGCGGCGGCCGTATCCATTCGGCTACCATTAATCATGTGAAATAGCGTTACACAGTGCCGGCAAAATAGAAAGTTCGCCCTTGTAATCTTTTTCAAAAACTGCAAATTTAAGCTAAATTTAATGTAACTGTTAAACAACCTATACCTCATTTTATGCGCCCTTTATTCCTCTATAATTTACTTGTTCATATTTTACTTTTAATTTAAATATTCTAGTGTTTACGTCAATTAAAAAAAAACTTTAAAATGAGGAGGCAAAAAGAAAGTCCGCAGCAAAAAATTCGTAAAAACAAGCTTAAATTATCGCCTCTAAATCAGTTTAAAATATCCATCAACAGAAAACAAAGCATCTCTAATCGTATTTGTTGTTGTTCCAGGTTATACAACGTAACATTTAGTCCATATGCCACGACTTTCTGTTAGTGATCGCCAGAAGCTCATTAATCTCCACCTTTCTGGTTTATTCAATCTAGAAATCGACCGCAGATTGAAATGTGATAATAAAACCACACGAAAGACTGCAAAAGCACCAAAAACACCGGCAGTGTTCCTGATTCCCCTAAATCTGGTTGTACTGCAGTTACTTCTAACAGAGTAGACAATGCTATTAAGAAACAGATTTGAAATGATTCCACAAATTCAACAACAGTGGAAGCTTGTTAAAAAGTGTTCTCTTTCTACTCTCAATAACAGATTAAAGGGACTTAATTTGCGAGGATATGTTGCAAGACGTAAACCAATGATTTCTGTAAAGAACAGAAATAGCCGTCTGAACTTCTTCAGATGCAATGAAGACCATGCCTTTTCATATTTGTCAAAAGTGCTTTTTAACGACGGAAGCAAGTTTAATAGGCTATGCAGTGATGGTAGGCAGTCCTACCTTCGGAGGAAAGACGAAGAATTTAATCCTAGGTGCTAAGTTTCAACTCTGCAAGGTGCTGGAGGTTCAGTTTGGGTGTGAGGCATTATTAGTACGAATGGTCCAGGGCCTATAGTTCGCTTGCAAGGTTGACTTAATTCAACAAAATACATTCATATGTGGACTGAACGTTTTCTACCCTACTTTGGTCGGAATTTGGATGATAATCCCATCTTCATGCAGGACAATGCTCCCATTCATACAGCTGGACATGCCAAGAGGTTCCTGGAAGAGCATTATATTCCGTGTTTGGTTTGGCCTGCACAATCTCCATACCTCGAAACATATGACATTACATCAAGCAACAGCTACGCAATGATAAAATTTCAAATTTGGAAGAACTTTGGACAAAAATTAAAGCAATGTGGGATGCCTTTTCCCCAGAGTATTGGTACAGTCTAATTCAAGGAATTCACAAAAGATTGCAGGATGTCAAATTGCAGAAAGTCTATGCTGCTAAATATTTACTAGATTTTTACTTGTGTTTCTGTTGTATTTGTGTTACATTAATGTCCTAAAGTTACATTTAAATAACAATTTTCCATTGTGCAGACTTTGTTTTTGCCTCCTCCATTTGAAGTTATTGTTTTTAATTGACGTGGACGCTACAATATTTCAACTAAAAGTAAAACATGAACAGGTAAAATTATAGAAGAATAAAAGTCCAATCAAATGCGGTATAGTTTGTTTAAACAGTTACATTTAATTTCACTTAAATTTGCAGTTTAAAAAATACAAGTGCGGACTTTCTTTTTGCCGTCTGTGCATATTAACATATATAATATATATATATATTAACATATATAAGATATATATATATATTAACATATATAATAATATAACAATATATAATAGTATAATATATATATATATATATATATATATATATATATATATATATATATATATTGATTGTTGGAGAGCTATTGGCTACACATTAGCAAACGTGCTTCAATGACCCCCTAGCAGGGAAAATCATCTCATCAGGCCAAAAACCATCCACGAAACTTTCAATAAAGACCATCCCTTTATATTAAAGTCAACTTTACGGGGTTGAACCATTCTAAAAAGAAAGAGGGGTACTAACAACCTATATCAAAACAAATATAACCTATTCACAAAATAATGTTAGGTTTTTCAAATTATATTAATTATTATTTTAAATTATAAGAATATTAACGAATTAATCATACCATCGACTTATATATTGTAATATGCTTTATTATTTATTTCAGGATTTTAAACGCTAGATCTTATTTACTTACTTATTTATTTTAAACGCCAAATCTATTTTAAACGCTAAATTTTTAACGAAGAATCTATTAAATTTTATATAAAATAATTTTTACCGTGAATAATATAATTAGACTTAGTTACTAATATACTTAACCATATTATAAGAGTAATTTGTATATATATAAATTTTCACGTTTGTTTGTATATATGTCGGTACTTTTGTATTATATAGAGAAATAGCGCTAAATTTATAGTTTAGTAATATATGTATATATTTATATCTCGATTTTAAGTGAAATAAAACCTTGATTAAATTTATGAATTGCTCGGATATTGGAGTAATAGTTCTAAAAATCCGTATTAACAAAACAAACGAAAAACAATTATAATTATAATGGTTGGAGCTAGAAAATTTAATGCAAACTTATAATAAATCTGCTTCAGAATTATACCTTGACAAACCTAACATATTGAATAGGTTATATTTTTTTGATATAGGCTGTTAGTACCCCTCTTTCTTTTTAGAATGGGTCAACCCTGTAAAGTTGACTTTAATATAAAGGGATGGTCTTTATTGAAAGTTTCGTGGATGGCTTTTTGCCTGATGAGGTGATTTTCCCTGCTAGGGGGTCATTGAAACACGTTTGCTAATGTGTAGCCAATAGCTCTCCAACAATCAACATATTGCTCTGTTTCATGCATTGAACACTCTTTGGAATGACATATTGTGTTGTTGTTATGAGTTACTGAAAAAATTCTACCAACAGTATAATAATAATAATAATAATAATAATTATATATATATATATATATATATATATATATATATATATATAAACATCTTTTTGAAAGTGGCGGTTTTCATGATACTATACAACTTACAGGAGCGTATATTCGCCAGTAAGTGTATTTACACGCATATATGCACCCACACATAATAAACGGAGACACGGAATGATTACTTGACATCATCCTCTGGTGTCTTTCGGTCTCTCTGTACAGGGTTTTGTGAGATCACTGACATGAGTATACTTCTTATCAGAAGTAAACTCTAACCAAATACTCAAGAAAACAAGAAAACATGGTGTGTCGTTTCTTCAAGCCAGGCAGCACGTTCCCCAGATTGCGGACAAAGACACCGCCTTTATAAATAGAAGGTAACTTTTAATACCAAATAAAAAGATGTGGGCAATGAGGCATTTCTAATTTCTAAAAAAAATGAATACAAATAGAAATACATACTGGTATGTCAGCACACAGGATAAAAAGAGCCCCTCAACTCGTTTAAACACCAGACGGGAAGAGGTAAGTAATGGTGTAAACTTTCTTTCTCTGGAAGTGGTGCTATAGCTATGATAGAGGCTGGCAAGGGTCAGCCACCAAATTGTGATACCACAGGCGCTGGCACATAGTTAAAGCAGTTTCAACAGCTAAAAATAGAAAATCAAGAGGCTTAACAGCCCAACCATGGACTGTTGCTAAAAAGAAGTTGCTTTTTTGCTATCACTACCCGAAGTTTGCAAAGTGGAACAAAGCAGCAAGTATAATACGAACCGGCAAAATAAAAGAATCTGATTTCCTGAAAATAAAATAAAACACCCGTTAGAAGATTAAGATATCCCGTCACTCAAATGGAAGTGTATGTATCAGACGAAGAGATCACTTGATTAAAAATGCCGCTCTTTAAAAGGTTGAAAAAAAAACTATCCTTTTGTCAAGTAATAAGAAACCTTAAAGAAACTAAAGTCTAGATCAGAGAGAGTAAAGGAATGGATGTTGGTATGGGCTCTGGAATGTGCTGAATAAAATATTCTCAACAAAAGAATGGACAGAGGTCTGCAGGTAAATATTCATCCACTTCTGTCCAGAAAAAAAATGTTTACTCCCCCAAAATAACAGCTCAGATACACAACAGCATGAACGTGTTCAATGAAACTGAAATCTCATATATGAAAACAGAGGTAGCGTCTCTCATTAGAAAACAACTAAAGCCGCTTCAAAGCTCAATAAAAAATTTCGATTATTAAGACGCCTCCAAACACACTTCATAGTAAAACAGAACTTTAATCAGGGATATAACATTAAAGCCATAAACTCACTTACATAATTAATCTAAAAGCCAGAATTTATCAGAAAATCCACTATTCAAAGTTTATTCGTATTTTTCCTTGATAATTTTGTCATTTTCTCATACTCTCACTCCCTTTTCTCCTTCATAACTTTTTAATTTCTGATCTAAAATACATCCATTCTGTTTATTTTTAAAGACTTTTGAATAATACTAATTTTCTATCATTTTCTGGTGAGAAGTATTTAGTTTCGATATTCCATGATCTAAAGAGGTTCCACGATTTTTCCTTAAATTAGCCATTTCTAACCTCGTTAGCATAATTATATATATATATATATATATATATATATATATATATATATATATATATATATATGTATATATACATAAACACGCATATATCTACACAGTCACAAACACACACACACACACACACACACATATATATATATATATGCTAAATTCAAAACTGGAAAATACATTCCCTAAACAGAACACTTCAGTAACACATGTACGTCTCCTTACTAATTTTGAACACAAAATAAAATTATACTAAATCTTATGATTATATGTCTTATCTTAACATAGATTAAACACATTACATACTTTTTATCGTAGAAAATATCCAAAATTAAAAGCTTAAGCGAAAAACTATATAGAAGAATTTACAATTCAAATAATTTGGTTTAATTTGTGTTTGATGACCACTCATCAAATTCAATGCAATCTGAAGTTGTTTATTTTACAAATGCGAGTCGTATCCCTATACACCTCTGCCTATAAACTGTTTCTAAAGTGAATAGAAAGTTAAGTAATATTTATTAATTGATGCTTTATAGTTATTGTTCAAATTTAAATAAAATGAACAAATAGCTTCCGGCCTCTTTTTGGCTAACATTTTTCATAAAACCTATTTAATAACTGTAGTCCATCGTTTTAACCTATTTTGTTAATCGTTATTTCTTAACTCGTATTTTCCATTCTTTTAATTAACATATTTAACATCGACTTATTTCTCAAAGAATGAACAACCGACTGCATTCCTAGGATTCCTTTGATTCCTAGGATTAAATATCTATTATTTTTTAACACTTACCTACTGGGTTCGAGTTAAACCTTTTCCAAATATCATTTTCAAACTTATCTTGTTTGCTTCTTACTTACTGGAGTTTGTCCCTTTTCATAACACGAGCACTTGCCATGAAAATACCGATAAAGAAGAGAAAGGCCCGCAACATCTCTTCTGTGAGAAAGAGGTTGCAGGGAACTAAAAAGAGCATTCTTTGCTAGGCTACGAAGTCTATTATGAACTCCGTAAAGGGGGGATAAGTTCTTTCTAGCAGTTCCTGCCCAGTTGTGGCAACAGTATTCCATCTTTGGATGTACCTGGCTCTTATATTGGTTGAGAATTGCATCAGCAGTGGATCTACTGGATCGATAGAAGGATCCCACTATTTTTCCAGCGACCTTGGAAACGGAGTTGATGTACGGGTTCAATTTCAGATCAGGGTTAAAGGTCAATCCCAGAAGCTTTCAATTGGATTGGAATCTTTATTAGTTTATAAATGAATGCAATACATACACATATATAAACATCTGAGCACCTAATTTTATGCATCTCCTAAATGTGAACAAAAATTAAATAAAATATATATATATGATGCATATATCTTATTAAACTTATTTATTTTTATGTGTATTTCAAATTAAAAGTTCAATTATTTTATAAAAATCAAACCAATAATATTTTCATAAAAATGAGTATATTAATACTTTGCAATTCTTGTGTAAAAATTAAATTTGGCCCACGTAACTGCTAGTGCGTTTCACCAACTAAGCCTTATGTTGTTATATATTTGGAAGGTCAGATTTCCTATTATGCTCTCTTTCATGGATTTCATTGTTATCGTTGTTTGAATGGATTGCATTGTTATTACTATTTCTCAGCCATAACGAAGCTTAAATGCATTTCTGTAAGCCATGTTTACTCTTTATATAAAAACACGAGGCAAGATTTACGAATATGAGTACGATGAGTATTCGATGTGTACGAATATGCGTATGTGCCCATATATATATATATATATATATATATATATATATATATATATATACATATATACACGACATAATCGCGTTGACACACCGGTTCTCGTCAGATCACCGAAGCTAAGCAACGTTGAGCCTGGTTAGTACCAGATGGGTGACTATTTGGGAATTCCTGGCATTTGTTTCAAGTCGTGCTGTACATACACTTAACTTGCCACGGATATTTAAAAATGTCGAATCAGGTCTGGTTGGAGATTGCACACCTCCTGCCAAAATATTTTACGCACAAGCACCATTCCTTTGTATCCATAGTCTGTCAAAGACTGAAGTAGCCTTTTATATATATATATATATATATATATATATATATATATATATATATATATATATATATATACATATATGCATATATATGTAAATTTATATGTATATATGTATGTATATACAGTGCCACGCAAAAGTATTGGATACATTTCATTTTACATCTTTAATGCTTGTCTCTCGCTCCTGGACAGGGTTCAAAAAAGAGTCGCCAACCTGATAGGTCCTGAACTGTCATTTAGGCTTCAACCTCTGTCCCATCGACGAGATGTTGCATCCCTCTGCCTGTTCTACAAATACTTTAATGGTGAATGCTCTGACGAACTGCAAACACTTGTACCTCCCCGAGGTAACTACCCCCGACAAACCCGACAAGCTACTCAGTCTCATCCCTTTACAGTGGAGATCCCTAGGTGCAAGAAAGCCTTTTACTCCAATAGTTTCTTCCCCAGAACTGCGGGTCTTTGGAACTCCCTTCCGGGATTCTGCTTTCCCAACTGTAATGATATGCAGAAGTTCAAGTGTAATGTTAACAAACATCTTTCTACTCTTCTCTCTTCATAATGACCCCGCTAATTAATTCCCTAATAGTAGCCACCTGCACTGTGCCTTGTTTGGGGTGAAAATTGAATAAAAAAAAATAGGGTTCAAGATTTTACCTAAAATTTGATCAGTATAGTCCTATTACTATTCTAAATTATATTTGGAGTAGTAATTACAAAATCAAAGTTTAGAAAGTTTATATTTAAGGAAATATGAATTAACAAACGCAAAAGTATTGGATACACTTTTAAAAATTATTTTTTTGAAATAAATTTAAATGACTTTTGCTTAGCGTGTTGCAATAATGTAAATAAGTTATCACTGACCAATCAGAGAGCTTTATATAAAAATAATTTTATAAAATTCTTCCAGTTTGGGCTCACTTCTTCAAAGTCAACCAGTTCATTTATAAAATTGCCTAAAACTAAAAAGTTGTCCATAGACATTCGTCAAAAATCATTGATAAGCACAATGAATGAAAAGCGTATTGAATAATATCAAGGGAACTTAGTCTACCACGTAGTACAATTGAAAACGTTATTAGAAAGTTTAAAAACCCTGGTGAAGCTGTTGCAAATCTTCCAAGATGTGGTCGGCCAAGGAAATTAAACGAAAAAAAATCAATATCGGTAAGCAGAAAGGTACAAAAAAAACCTTTTCTTACTCGTGGTGAAAGTCAAACCGAAGCTGGGATTAATGTGAACAATTATACGATCGGTAGAGTTCTAAATCGTGCAGGTTTTGTATCAAGGCCCCCAAGAAAAGTTCCATTTCTGAAGCTTAAACATGCCATATAACGTTTAAATTATGTTAAAACATATGGGGAACAACCACAAGAATTTTGGAACAACTTAATCTGGTCAGACGAAACGAAAATCGAAATCTTTGGAAAAACACAGCACCACACGTAAAATGTTATCGCCTATAACAAAAATAATACGATTCCTCCGGTAAAGTTTGGCGGTGGTCCGATTATAGTATGGGGGTGTTTTTAATCAAAAAGGTTCGGTGAACTAGAACTCATCAATGGTAGAATGAATAGACGTACGTACAGGGAGATTTTGGAGAAAACCCTCCAGAAATCTGCTGATTTGTTGGGACATAATAGCAATTCAATGTTTCAGCAGGACAATGATCCCAAGCATACTGCCAAACTAACCAAACAATGGCTTCGAAATAACGGAATTGACGTCCTTATTTGGCCCAGTCAGTCTCCAGACCTCAACCCAATTGACAATTAGTGGAAAATATTGAAGATCAATGTTCGCAAGAGGAATCCACAAAATATTCAACAACTAGAACAGTTCTGCAAAGAAGAATGGCGCAAAATACCTGCATATCTTTGCAAAAAACATGTGTGCAACTACAGAAAAGGATTGGTAACTGTTGAACGCAATAAATACTATGAAACCAAATATTAAATCAATGTATCCAATACTTTTTCGTTAGTTGATTTATATTTTCCTTTAATATAAACTTTTTAAACTTAAATTTTGTAATTACTACCAAAATATTAGTTAGAATAGTAATAGGAATATACTGACCAAATTTTAGGTAAAATCTCGAACCCTAATTAAAGTTATGAAGAAAAATGTAATGTGTCCAATAGTTTTGCGTGGCACTGTATATATTTATAAAAGTAAATGGTATGTTTGTATATGTGTATATAAATGTATGTATATATATGCATATACATATATGTGTATATATATATGTATATATATGTATATGTATATATATGTATATGTATATACATGTGTATGTATATACATGTGCATGTATATATATATATTTGTGTCAGGTCATGTCATATGCTACTGGTACCATGTAACCCAGTACTACCTGCCTCATGGTCGGGTCACCGGCGACTAAACTGGTTCCCCCACCAGACTTGTTTGGTGAGGAAGGCGGCTAGTCTCCCTGGAGGATTAAAAACAAGACCTTCCAAAGGGCGAATGAACTCTTTTTCTGGGTCAACGGCCAACTAGCACCGTGTATATTTGTGTGTGTGTATATGTGTATTGGGGTGGAGAGGGCTCCCGTAAGCCGTGGTGAAGGCAACCTTTCTAGGAGAAGCAAATCTCTGATTTAAAAAAACCATAAAGCGGGAGACCAGTACCCGCATTAAGCTGGTCTGCAGTTTAATTTGTTGCTGGCTATCTTGCTCTTGCTTGTTGCTGGATCTCAACATTTTGAACCGAGAGAGAGACTTAGCTGTCGTACAAAGCTAAGACTCTGTAACATCATCTTTGTATAGATACTCCCTCAGGCATTTGGTCTCATGCATTTTTAATGTCTGAGGGAGTGGCACTCGTCTGACAAGACGTTGCAATCATCATATATATAGATATATTTATATGTGTATATATATGTATATATATGTATATTCGTATATATATGTGTATATATATATATATATATATATGTGTGTGTGTGTGTGTGTTCGTGGGTGGGTGGGTGTTTGTGTGTGTGTGTGTTATATCTGTGTTTATGTTCAAAATTGATATGTATACTTTTTACTTCAATGGAATTTGTTGCATGCATTTGTAAAATAAGTTACATTTAAACCATCTGCTACCCAGTGTGAATATAAAACGGCAAAGTAATTAGTAGAGCTATGACGACAGCGTATTACTTTCCTTGTTTTGATTCTCATGTATATATCAATTGATATCTTATATGTTTTTATGTAGAGTGATGTGAACTTCGGTTGATAAAATTGTGTCTGTATCGGATATATACTTAAGAGTAAAAAACAATGAAAACAAACTACAGTTGTCATAGTCGTAGTAATTAGTCTACATTCCATGCAAAGCATGCCTATTTTTAAGCTGCTACATTCTAACAAACAATGAAAGAGTTTTTATATTAATCATCTTACGCTTAGAATCTCCCTTTTTCAATTATTGTATAGAGAGCAAATACTATGGAAAAAAGTATAATTCTCACCTCACACCAACACTGTCCAATTTCTCTGATCGATTTTAGTGCTTTCGTGTGAGACAAATATAAATTAATGGTTTGGATACATAACCAGAACTTCACCGCCCATTTCAACCTATTCAGCCATTACACAAATTGAAGGAATACATTGTCTAACACGTGCTTGGCAGGAGCTGATCACCTGCCAACGTATAAGTAAAAAAAAAACAAAAAAAACTGGGTGCTTTCGATCTAGCAACAATTGGCATGGCCTGGCATACAGCCAACTTTCTTAACGGGAGCCGTATGCAGTATTAGTACTGAAAATGCGTAAGCAGGAAAAATAAAATATTTCTTTTTATTGATGGAAAGGAAACGTACCAGTAACGAAATGAGTACCAACAAATATTGAGTTAATCAAAAAGCAGATGCATTATTCATTTTCAGAATTGATGTATTTATACGTTATTGGATCCTCCCGGTTTACAATAAATTGCCTCTGTGTGAAATGCCCTACATGAAAGAGTTGATTGCACGTATAAATGTTAGTAATTAAACGAAAGTGTTTATTAAAAACTCGAAAAAGCATGTCTACGCGGATAAATATTTAAATAAATACATTAATAGTATAAGAGGAGGGCCTAATGCATATAATATAGGAAAAAGCGGAAAATTCTTATCAATATCAAAAAGAACAAATAATAACTACGACAAAAATGACGATATCTCTAGCGAATTCGTGGTACCGACCAAATTCTTTTCGACAAAAATTAGAATTTTGCCAAATCAGTGATGCCAAGAAACGTACGGGTACGTGGATTAATTTTATAAATATAATACTTATACACAGTATTTCAAGCAAGCAACTATGGATTACAGTTACAGCTTTACTGTTTACTAAAGATGTCGGTCCCAGTCTAAAAACGGCTTATAGTGGGCGAGCCACAAATCAGCATCATTCAGAAGACAAACAATTGGAGGAAATAAAGAAATAAAAACTGAACACATGATCAAAACAAGCTGTGTAAATTTTTCTATTTCCACAAAACAGATATGTTGTGTATCATTATTGTTCATGTAAGGCATTTAAACGATGTTTATTTCATGTAGGGCATTTAAACGATATTTATTTCATGTAAGGCATTTGAACGATGTTTATTTCCTGTAAGGCATTAAAACGATGTTTATTTCATGTAAGGCATTTGAACGATGTTTATTTAATGTAAGGCATTTAAACGGTGTTTATTTCATGTAAGGCATTTGCACGATTTTTATTTCATGTAAGGTATTTAAACGGTGTTTATTTCATGTAAGGCATTTGAACGATGTTTATTTCCTGTAAGGCATTTAAACGATGTTTATTTCATGTGAGGCATTTAACCGATGTTTATTTAATGTAAGGCATTTGAACGATGTTTATTTCCTGTAAGTCATTTAAACGGTGTTTATTTCATGTAAGGGCTTTTAAACGATATTTATTTCATGTAAAGCATTTAAACGATGTTTATTTAATGTAAGGCATTTGAACGATGCTTATTTCCTGTGAGGTATTTAAACGATGTTTATTTCCTTTAAGGCATTTGAACGATGTTTATTTCCTGTAAGGCATTTGAACGATGCTTATTTCCTGTGAGGTATTTAAACGATTTTTATTTCCTGTAAGGCATTTGGACGACGTTTATTTCCTGTAAGGCATTTGAGCGATGATTATTTCCTGTAAGGCATTTGAACGATGTTTATTTCATGTAAGGCATTTAACCGATGTTTATTTCCTGAAAGGCATTTATACGACGCTTATTTCCTGTAAGGCATTTAAACGATGTTTATTTCCTGTAAGGCATTTAAACGATGTTTATTTCCTGTAAGGCATTTGAACGAGGTTTATTTCATGGAAAGCATTTAAACGATGTTTATTTCATGGAAGGCATTTGAACGATGTTTATTTAATGAAAGGCATTTAGACGATGTTTATTTCATGTAAGGCATTTGAACGATGTTTATTTCCTATAAGGCATTTAAACGATGTTTATTTCCTGTAAGGCATTGAAACGATGTTTTTTTCCTGTAAAGCATTTAAACGATGTTTATTCCCTGTAAGGCATTTAAACGATGTTTATTTCATGTAAGACATTTGTAACGATGTTTATTTCATGTAAGGCATTAGAACGATATTTATTGAATTTAAATTTTATTTACAAGGCATCAGTGCTTATAATTTGCTCACGAGTTCTTAGTTAGAATTAATGTTTGACGCATTGTTTTGTTGGTTTTCTCGCAAATTTCAATATCGTTGATAGGCTCGAGAGCGTATTGCTACAAAAAAGTTGTTTTTACTGATAATAGGTTGCTCAGCATATCAATCCAGCCACATGTTTAATTTTGTGAAATAGATCGAACAGTGAATATTATGATTATTTAGTTCATTATTCCTGAAATTGAATAATTCATATAATAGAAAAGAAATATAATAACTAATCCAAGATTGTCACTGCGATTGTAGATTATTTTTTTTGCGGTGACAAGTGTTTTAGAAGGGGTCTAGTCTATCATGTTTTTATGTCAGCATTTGGTGTTCATTATTATTCTTATTTAAAGTAATACTAATCCATTTGCTTATGGCTTGGTGGAGACATTCTATGTATACGTGAATAATTAACTTTTAAGTTATATCAATCTTTTTACTTCCCCTGGTATTTTTATCTTAATACATCATTATCTTTATGATGTATGCATATATTATTGACATTATTAGGTTCATAATAGGTCTTATACATTTATGCTTTCTGTTGATAGTAATTTTAGTAACCGAATTTGATTTATCTGTTTCCTCTTGTTTGATAATTTAGCTATTTACATTGACCACATTTGGAAAACTTCCAATTTGACATCGATGCAATGTATGGATGCATTGTTTATAGTGTGTAGCATTTTACTCATTTCTTGAACATACACCGAAACACTATTTTCTCAACTAATCACTGCACATGAAATATTCACACATGACATAATAAGCCAAACATATACCTTTCTATTTTCTTTATCCGTATTAGCTCCGGAATCAACACAACTGTGCATGTTACAATACAGTATAGGTTATTTATGGTAGAATTACTTTTAGCAACGAGGACATGCATGGCAAAAGACACAAAGGACCTATTAAAAAATAACAGCATCTACATATTGCTAACCGAACACATGTACACAGTTCATACAGCAATCTTTTACTGAAAGAATAGACGGCCCGATATATACGGACCTTTACATTGACGATTCCATTGCGATCCACATAAAGACATACTGTGCCACCAGAAACAAAAATTGGTATTCAATTTCACCTGAAAAGCGAACACATTGTTCTCACTTTTCTTAGAGTCTTTAAATATCAAATCCTTACTTATTTTGCATTCCGATTGTATTAAAGTATTGTTCATTAATTTAATTATTTTCTATGGATATACTTTGCTATTTTTACTTATTTACTCTCCTATAATTAACATTCGTAACACAGATTGTGGACTCTTTTACTCTAAAATTACTTTATTTAAGATTTAAGAAATCCTTAAGCAGTTTGACATGCCTCAAAAGATTAATATTAACTAATAAAGTCGGCATGTATTAAACATTTTTCGGAAATCAGATGTAATTATTTAGTGCAAATAAACAGTTGCCATGCAAGATTCTTCAGTTGCTATCGACTGTTTGTATATAATTATCTCCGTTGTGTTTCCGGCTGATTCATTTTTGCCAAGATTCCAATAGATTTTACACCTGAGTCACGCGATTTCTTTTATATTTTAAATATTTTCTTTTCATCTTCTTTAATATCATGGCCGATTTAGCTCAGCTGAATAACAATAAATCTAAAAAAAGGATCTTTTGTCTGGTTGGAAAATTGAATATTGGCCAATTGCAAGCCGTGATGATAAAACTGATAACAGGCACGATCAACATGGTCAAGTCAGACCTCAAACAGACTCGCTGTGAGAGTTCAATGCCCTTATCTGCAAAATATTCTGCGTCAATATAGTAGCAAACATAGAGAGAGAGACGGAGAGAGAGACGGAGAGAGAGGGAGACAGAGAGAGAGAGAGAGAGAAGGAGAAAGTAAAGCGAAAGAACCTGGGATGATGTTAATTTTACAAAACATTACTATAATTTGATTTAGAACAATGATACCTCAGTATTGCTGCGGCCGCTAATATTGTATATGGCATAACAGTAAGGTCGGTTATACTAAGCGACTGGAGTAATCTAGCCTATTAAAGGGGGCTGGAAGGAACCATTTTAGTAGCCTTCGACGAACGAAGTATTTTTTAAAAAATATATTCGAAAAAATATATTGTGGCTCTTTTAACAATCATACCATATAAAAATAACGTTACTGCGCAAATTATTTAATTTATGTTAAACGTAAATGTCAACACACGTCTAATCTTTCAAAAAATCATTATTATTTTACATTTAAGTAGGCCAGAGTTGTCTTTATCTAGGGCACCAGCTTTTCAAATCCCACTTTGCGATGCGTATGTTACATTATTCTGTAGTGAAAGGGGAGGTAAATCATACCCCAGAACAAGGGTTAAATGAAACTAATAATATGTGAACGCGATAACAATTAATTTAAATTAGAATACCAGAATATAAAAAGAAAGACAGTAATCAATGTATTTAAAATAATTTCACTGTTTAAATTATTGGCTCGCAGATTAAACTCGCATATTTAACTCAATATCAGAATTCCTCCAAGAAAACCGTCTTGAATCGTCCTAATATCAAAAGATTTTATTGGCAATAATTGAAGGGGCTAAAACACATTAAGGTGAGTTTGGATTTTTTGTACTAATCTATCGCTACTTAGTAAAGACTGGGGCTCAATCAATATAAGCGTATAAGAGATTGCCAATTATATCATATTTGTACGAATTCGTAACGATTGGTTCAATAGTCAAGTTCTGATTATTTAAGAAATTAATTTATTTAAAATCATTATGTTCTACTCAGTAGGCAAGAAAAATGCGTTTTCGTATTCCATGGATCAGAAGTTTTCAGGCAGAAACTTTGTTTATAATTGTTCGGTTTAGTTCCAAATGAAAATAAGGGATAACTGCTCAGTATAAAGACGCAACCAACATATATTTTACTGGTTACAAAACAGTAAACCCTTGATTTGTTTAGAAATATTAGCCTCAGTTAGGAACTTGGCGTGGCGTTGTTTGATCATACAAGAATTGTAAAACGAAAAAAGCCCAAAGAGTAATAGGGAGAAGAATATTATTATTAGTAGTAGTATTACTAGTAATATTAGATATTCCACCAATTTTGTTTAATTCTTTGATACTAAAAGCTAGTTACAAAATACAGTAAACATGTATATAATCCAATAACTTTATAAATAACACCGTAAGGCGGGGCAAATACCGTATCCAGGGGTCTGAAAATATTGTATTCTACATCGTAACCTAAAAAAATGTTGGGCCTCCGTATGCCGGGGTTCTCTTGTATAACTTAGTTAAAACTAAAAATAAACAAACGCAGAATTTCTTTCATCTTTTGTGTATAGAGAATGAGCGACGGCGTATGCAAAGAATAAGGGTAACGTAAAAAAGGCAGGATTATTATGAAGAAAGGGAGATCTAGAAAATATAATAATGATAAGAAGAATATGAGAAAAACTAATTTTTCATTTTTCGTCTTTTTATTATTACTATTATTACCATTAAAGAAGAAGGAAAAATCAAATTATTGCTTATCCAAAGAACCAATGGGGACCAAGCAAATAATGGCGGTGCATTAGGCGCTTTCGGCCGAAAAAGGAAGGAAGGGGAAGCGTAAGTTGATTTTATCTGATTTGAAAATTGCCTTAAATCTGCGATAATGGGAATAAATAATTACACAAGAGCGAAGCGGGGGAAATATCGATTATAGCAAGCGGATGAAAGATAAACAGCTATAGATAAAGAATGACTGATAGAAAGCAAGGGAATAAAACAGAACCGTGCAACCCATTAAATTAGATGGGGATAATATTATAGCGGCTTTTCAGAAGAGAAGCACCAAACTTAGCCGATCGAACGGTAAGTGTAATGACGATGCGCAGAAACGTGACATTCGAATTCACATAAAAAAGATAAATTCTTACATGGAAAGGAGTTTGAGAAAAACGAAAAGGCTTTGATTAGTTGGATAATGTCAAATTTTGGTATAAGGAATTTGTTTAAAAAGAATTAATCAATTCTTATTTTTACTCATGATTCATGATTTAACAAAACCAAAAATCACCCACGAATACGCATTGTGAAATGGAATCTATAGTTCTATAATTTTTTTGCGCATTGATCTTCGTATTAAACCCCTTTTTCTTATTTATTAAAAAAAGAATAGAAAAAAAAACTTTGCTTTATATGCATTTATCTACAAAAGATCTAGCCAATTTTAATATTATTTTAATCATTAATTTTAATTAATTCTCTATTAGTTTTTTCGGTTTTCTTATGGGATGATCCTCATTAATAAACTATCACGTGTAATTATTTTCATGCAGATATTCTACATAATTTATACTTACGTTATATTTACGCAAAAAGGTTATAGTAAACACGAATCAATTTCTCTATATATTTATGCATGTGTATATATATATGTGTGTTTTACAAATTTCGCCACTAAACTCTCTGCCAGTTTCTGATTTACAGACATGAAACTTGATTTATAGGATATTCGAACCCATGCTAAAACCAAGACCGAAACCAAAACTTATAAAGAATTCTTGATAAAATTATTTAAAAAAAAAATATTGGATTAAAAAAATTATTGGAATGCCATTAGCTATAACCGAAACCAAAACTTATGAGGAATTCTAGGTAAAAATATTTATAACAAGAAATAGAAGTACATAACAATTAAACGACCCCGATGTAAGCGTGGCACTGAAAATAACACACACGCTATCGTATAATAATAATGTTATTATTGAAATATTCAGGATTGCATAACAGATTAGCAACATATTGAGTGTTGTTCGGGAGAAACGCACTCGAAATGACAATATAATTGTACCAACAAATAAGACAGGAGGACGGCCTATAAAGACTAGTATTATAAATTACCGAATACCTTAGGAAAATCAAGAAGTTGAAGAAACACTATGCGAAAAGTAAAGAAATACTACAACTATAAGAATTGAGAATAGAATGATACACGAAAATCTAAGTAAAATTAAGAAGAATTTTTGTCTGTCAAAGGTTATTGCAGAAATGTTGACCGTGTCGAGGTCTTCAGACAATCTCTACATTTCTCATCAAATCATAAACAATAGGTTATGTAAAAACACTCAGTAGAAATTTGCAGAAATAAGTAATTACAGAGGTTTCAAATAGATGTACTAAATACTGAAAAGGATTGAAAGACACAAAAACATGGTTAAAGTTAGAATTCATTTTAATTGGCAAAAGAAGAAAACAAAGTCATGTTATATTCAACAGCATATTTTAATCGCATTTTTTTTGTATAACTAAAAATAATATATATATATATATATATATATTATTTTTAGTTATACACTAATCTATGAATTTATGCATTTAATGTAATGTTTCGATCGTAGTGTCAATGAACTGATATTACATTAGGCAATGAAAAATGTCTGTTTTCATATCTTGTATTGAGGAAAAGACAAGACCTCCTTATATTGTTAAAGAAAAATTAGAAACAACGGAACAGAGTACTAGTATATATATATATATATATATATATATATATATATATATATATATATATATATACATTTTATTACATTTTAATCCCAAACAAGGCACATTGCCACTTTGGTGTAGGGGGCTACTATCAAGGGCAACAACTACTGGGGTACTATGAAGGGATTTGGGCAGCAATATGTTGGTTTACGTTGCACTTGAACTTCTGCATGTCAGTACTCTACAGTTGGGGAAACAGCGACCTGGAATGGAATTCCTAAGTCTAGTGGTTCTGAGGAAGAAATTACTGGAGTAGAAATATCTTTTACATATAGGGATCTCTACAGTGTGGGGGTGGGATTTTACAGCTTGTCGGGTCTGTCGAGGGTGTTTACGTCGTGGGGCACAAGTGCTTGCAGTTCATCAGATCATTCACCACTTAAATACTTGTAGAACAGGCAGAGGGATGCAACGTGTCGACGATGGGAGAGAGGCTGAAGCTTAGATGCCAGTTTAGGGCCTATCAGATTTGCGACTCTCTTTTGAACCTTGTCAAGGAGCGAGAGACGAGTAGCCAATGCACCAGCCCAAATATGACAGCAATACTCCATACATGGGCGAATGGTTACCTTATAGACGTACAGGATACTTTCGGGTGTTAGTAGTTTTCTAGCACGGTAGAGAGAGCCTACCTTCATTGCAGCGGCCCTGGCAATGCCATCGATGTAATTGTTTTAACTCATGTTTCCTGTGAACGTTAGGCCAAGGAGCTTGAAAGACGTACTCTCAGATAAAAAGTCGTTGGCCATTGCTATAGGTGGTAGAGAAGGTTTCTTGTAATTATTGAATGAAACTAGTTTAGTCTTGGCGGCATTAGACGTGACCATCCATTTATGTCCCCATTCCACTATTGATTGGAGGTCATCCTCTAGTGTTTCTGCCATTTCTTTAGATATGTGTTTATTTGTTTTCCTGTCGTGCCTGTTATAGAGTGTGGTGTCATCAGCATATTTACCCATCTCAGAGTCAGTTTTGTCGGGGAGGTCATTTATGAATATCAGGAACAGTAGAGGTCCAAGGATAGACCCCTGGTGCACTCCCGCATTTATATCATATTGTTTGGAGGTACGACCGTCGATGACAACATGGATTTTTCGTTTATCTAAGAAGGATTTAATTATGTTAAGTATTCTACCAGTGATACCGTATGATCTAATCTTCCTGAGGAGACCCTCATGCCATACCCTGTGAAAAGCCTTAGATATATCTAGAGCTACCGCTCTGCCCTCTCCAGCTTTGCCCAGTGAATGGTATATACGTTCAGAGATACAGTTAGGATGTCTGCTGTGGAACGGGCTTGTCTAAATCCATATTGTTGGTCAGTCAGAAGTTTAGCATCTGCAAAGTGATGGACTAGAGCATGGTTAATTAAGGTCTCAACTATTTTGGCAAAAAGTGGGAGGAGGCTAATGGGGCGATAATTTAATGGGTCAGTTCTTTCGCCAGAATTCTTGAATACTGGTACCACAGAAGCAGTTTTCCAACAGCCCGGAAAGCAAGATTCATTAAGGCATTTGTTATAGAGTTTGGAGAGAACTGGAGCTACTTCGACTGAGAACTTTCTTAATAGCATAGCTGGGATGAGATCGGGTCCACATGCTTTTGAACTGTGCAGGTTTTTTATGATCGCATGCACCTGAGCAGGGGGGATTTCCAGATCGTTTGCGTGGCGTCTGTCATCATAGGAAAGTCAGGTAGGGGGTGGTTGGAAGGGTTCAGTGTGGAGTTTGAGGCAAACCGACTGGCAAGCATGTAAGCCTTCTCGGTTGCTGAGCAAACCACCTCGTGATTGTTGGTTAGTGGGGGAATTGTTGATTGCCCATTATTTACTACACTGTTGTAGATTTTCCAGAAGTCACAAGTTCCTAGTTTTTGTGCTTCTATGCGTTTTTAGTGGTTTCCGTAAATTCCCTCTTTGCTGTCGCTATTTCTTTCTTAACGTTACTTCTAGCTTCTATGTACATGTGTCTGTTTGAACTGGACTTATGTCGGTTAAATCAGCCGTATGCATTCTGCCTTTGAGCAATGTTAGTTGCGCAAGTCGAAGTAAACCATAGGGGAGAGTGAGGCTTGCTATAGAATTTCCGCATGGAAACATGCGCTTCGATTGCAGTTATGAACCATTCAGTGGTCTGGTTTGTACACTGTTCAGCAGGAATAGAAAAAATATTTCCCCATGGGGCATCTCTGATAAGATCTCTGATGGCTTCCCAGTCAGCCTTTTTATAATATCTTATTGTTTTGAGCACTGGCTCTTCAGTTTTGGGTCTAGAGTTTACGGCGATTTCAACCATTATCACTGCATGATCAGCGTTCCCAAGTGGGCTGTCGGCATTCGTTATACAATCATCAGGAACTGTGTTAAAAAACAGATCTAAAAGTGATGCGTGTTGTTCTTCCTGGTCAGGGAAACGGGTTGGGAATGTAACCATTTGTGATAGGGAGTGAGATATAGAGAAGCTATGAGTTGTGCTGCCCGCTGCATCTGTGTAAGTAGAGAATCTAAGCCAGTTTTTGTGGAGGACATTAAAGTCACCAAATACATGTACTTGGGCGCTTGTGTCGAGGGAGAGTGCTGTGTCTATTCTGTCAGATACTTTGTTTATTATGGTGCAGTCTTGGGTCGAGGGAGAGCGGTAGAGAAAGTAAAAGTAGCTAATGTTGCGTTGCATAATTAGTCTAAAGCACATAAAACTTGATCATCCGTTTCTAGGTTTGTTTCTCTAGTCAATGGAAGGGTATTACGAATGTAAACTCCAAGTCCGTGCATGTGTCTGTCAATGTCCTTACGACAGATTGGGAGATATCCAGGTATGTTAAAGTAGTTAGAGGGGATGGAGAAGTGTAGGTTAGTCTCACTTAGTGCTAAGATATCCGGGGTATTTGTTAGGAGAAATGCTTCAACATCAGTTAAATTAGTTCTAAGGCCACGGATATTTGTGAATGCACGCCTCAAGGGAGGAGGCAAGTTGGATTTGTGTGACCCTAAGCCTGGTTTAAGCTTATTTTTAGATTGTACTGTCATCATATTTTTTAACGAGTTTCAGTTAGGTAAGGGGGAGCTAAACAGGAGGTTTTGCAGAGTATCACACATGCATCACAAGTAGACCATCAGATGACCCTCGATCAACTAGGATTGTGGCCTAAGGAAAGCCCACCGGGGATGAGTGCAGTGTCCCTTTCCATGCGCGACATGGCACTACAAACATTCCGATATTATACAACTGTTGATAGAGCAGCCGCTCTGAGCGCTACCAAAGAGTTAGGGCCCTGTACTAACAGTCGGAAACAACAGCCAGTAACTGTCAATCCGGTACCCTCAACCCATCAGAGGAAGGTCAACCCAATCTAATTGCTCGGACATATACGGTACTCAAACACTCTCAAGTGCCCAGTTTTAGGGGTGGGGTGTGTCGGGAGTGGCGAAACGGCGTGCATTGTCCTAGACAAGAAACAAGATCTACCACTGGGTGTTTCTGTCGAATCACGGTGATAGTGTCTCTGTGCCTGATTAAAGAAGAAGTATGGAAGCCGGGCGATAGACAGAACATATCTACTCCTTAAGCAATTTAGGTTTGCAAACCGCTAATTTGTTTGAGTCACCAGCTCTAGGAAGATTGTCATCCAAGACTGAAGAGGCCTCCCTCCCCTGTATATAAAACAAAAATATGCAAGTTATCTGAATGGAAACGATGGGACCAAATTTGAACCGTTTGCTTGACAGTCGCCAACCACCAATCTTTTACCGTCAGATTCGAAAAATAAATTTGATTTGAATGTCCATATAAGTGTATGTTTGTTGTGTTGTTTTTTTTATTTTATTGAACCTTCCAAGATTGCCACATATCTTAGAGGCAGATTATCTGTCATGCCCTCCTATTAAATAGCGCAATGGAAAAGATGTTTTTATAAAATGTATTGGTTTCAAAATCATTGATCTGTGAAATGATATCCCGTAATTAATCGCAGGTGTTCAGCTATTTTTTCTTTATTTTACGAATGCTTTTCATTTCGTCCGTTGTTTATTTAGTTTTTCATATTTGACAATATTTATTCATTACTTATATTTATTTGTTGTCATTTAGATGCTTATGCATAAGCTGCGTTAATTAAATACATCAAATATTTCTACAATCTTGACTTATCTAAAGATCTGGCACTTTCATCAAATGGTACTAGTCGTCACCTATATGCAGTGAACTGATATTTTACATTGTTACATTTTTTGCTCAATGCCAACCCCAAGAACAAAGCAATTAAAACAATTAAATACTATAATTTGTACAAACAATGACATTTAAGAAAAGCAGATAAACACAGTCATAGAGATACACATACACTTTATATATATATATATATATATATATATATATATATATAACTCTGTAAACCGTGCTTGCGTGCATATTGTCTTTTAAAAAAAGGATAACAGTTAAATGTGTGTGTATATACACAGTATTTGTATATATATATATATATATATATATATATGTAATGATCCCTATCTAGGAAGTGATATACCAACTGATATTAGGGGATAAAGCGAGGCTCTTTGTGTACACAAATACAGTGGAGGCATTTGCACGATGTCAAAATTTTAGATCGTTAAATTCATTGCAAGTGCCACTTCATCCACATTATATTTTTTTAATTTGTTAAATAACATTTTTTTACATGGGGGTCACCACTTATCAAGGCCCGAATGCCACTCAGGGATAAGTGTTATTGCGTGTACAATAATCAATGAGATAGTATTGTAGTAATCATTAGTATTGGGGTTTTTGATAGAGTGTCTTACTTAAGGGGGCGGTTTGTCAGGAGTTTGTTTATGTTGGACTTGAAGACGTCCAAGTTGTTATCAGGTGGGAAACAGGCAAGCGATAGTGAGTTTCACTGGCGTGCACTTCTGAGAAAGAAGCTTTACTCATAGAATCTACGTTTGGATTTAGGCACAGATAAAGAGTGGGGAGAATTACTTACAATGGTTTCTGCCAGACGGGTGTTTTTCGTGAAAAATTGGCGAGGTGGGGACGAGAGATCTGAGTTCAGACGAGCACCTGCCATGGAAATTACGATAAAACAAAGACAGACTCGCAAAGTCTCTTCTGTGGGAGAGAGGTTGCAGGAAAGAGAAAAGGGCACCCCCCACTAAACCACAAAGTCTATTTTGTACTCTCTCAAGGCAGGATAGGCTGTTTTTAGCAGCTCCTGACTAGATGTGGCAGCAGTACTCCATCCTTGGACGTACTTGGCTTTTATACAGATAGAGAATTGCATCAGTAGTGAGATATCTTCTGGAGCGGTAGAAGGATCCCACTATTTTCCCAGCATCCTTGGCAACATATTTGATGTACGTGTTCCATTTCAGATCAGGAGTAAAGGTTAAACCCAGGAGCTTGTCAAAACATGGAGCCTCCCCAAGACGAGAGCCATCCATTTCAATTGATGCCAAATAGGGATTAGAGCGCTGATGATGTAAAGATAGAAGCTTGGCTTTGGATGCATTAAAAGTGACCAGCCACCTCTTCTCCCAATCTACCACGCGCTCAAGATTAGAGGAGAGAGAATTAGAGAGAACTTTGTCATTTACGGCCTTTTATGTGTTTCCATAGATGGTCATGTCATCAGCATAGATGTCAACGAATGATTTAAGTATGTGTTTTGGGAGATCATTGATGTAGATCAGGAAGAGAGTTGTGCCAAGGATGGAACCCTGGGGGACTCCAGCTTTAATACTGTGGGTCTCTGATTTCTGCCCATCAACCATTACTCTTATGAACATATTAGAGAGAAATTATTTAATAATTAAGAAAACATTTCCAGTGATACCGTAGCTGGAAATCTTGTGAAATAGGCTTTCGATATGTCAAGAGCAATTGCCCTGGAAAGAAAACCTTTGTCAAGAGATTCACTAATCCTATGTGATATAACCGTTAGAACATCTGCTGTAGATCTTGCAAAGCGGAAACAATATTTCATGTCACGAAGAAGGTTGTTTCTGTTGAGGTGGGTGACTACTTCTTTATTTAATATGGATTTCAACAACTTACTCATGACACGCAGGAGACTTATTGGTCTGTACTGAGAGGAAGATGACTTTTCACCTGAATTCTTAAATACAGGGCATACTGATGAGGTTTTCCAGGATGTTGGAAAACATTTCTTCTTAAGGCAATGCTTAAACAGTTTTGTAAGTATGGGTGCAATTCTGGTTGGAGCTTTTTTCAGCACTATAACTGGAATGCCGTCAGGGCTAGTTGCTTTACTGGAATCAAGTTTCTTGATTAGCTTGGCGACCTCACGCACAGATATTTGTATGTTGCATATCATGTTGGCTGTAATAGGAGATACAGGGAGTTGATGGTCATTGTCGCATAGGGTAGAATTAGCTGCAAAGTTCTTGGCAAATAGTCTGGCCTTGTCTGATGCTGACGAGATAACATCAGGTCCATTGATGATAGTTGGGATAGAACGCACGCTTCTGTTCAAGATCCTGTTTGATATTTGCCAGAACTGGTGGGAACCAAGCCGCTGCTCAGCTACTTTTGATTTAACAGACTGAGCATATAGCTCTCTTGCATGTTTTATTACTCTTTTACAGTGGTTGCTGGCAGTCCTGAAAGCAGCTTTAGTCTCAGTATATCTATTACGTTGGTAACTATGGAAAAAGTGATTTTAATGCGCAATGGCAGCAGCACATTCAGGGGAGAAACATGGCTGGATGTTAGGCTTTTGTTGGAATTTTTTGGATTGTATGAATCGGTCTATGCCTACAATTAACCATTACGTCAGGTCTGGTACTATAGAGGACACATCCTTTTTGAACATGGAATGCAGAGGTAGATCAGATATAAATGTACGGAAGCTATCCCAGTCAGCTATAGAGTATCGATATACAGTACGGTGGAGAGGTACGTCTGAAAACATATTACATTTCATTTTTATCTTAACTGATACAGCGGAGTGGTCAGAGGATCCCAGAGGAGATAGAACGGAACATGAACTCAGCTCAGGGGAAGTTGTGAGGAAAAGTGGTTAATTTAAATTAAATTTTTACATGGCTAATTTAAATGTAATTTTAATCACATGATCACATTTTCAATAATTATGTTATATTTTATCCATTTAAAGTTTGTAAAACATGTAAACAAATTTTTACTCGATACCGGTGTCGACCTTTAATAGTCCCTTTTAGTCATTACCTGGTATGAGGATATTTGTACAACTAAACGGCAAATCTGCCGGAATATTTTTATGTTATAAACATAAATTAATATTGCAAATTATAAATTAAATGAAATAAAAATATTTTTCGCAAATCGATTCTCCGAGACTGTTCCGTGTTTTACTTCCAGTAGTCACCCATTTTGTTCTAAACACAAAAGTCTATTCGGGAGATATAAAATGGTCTCCTGGTGACGAAGCAATGTATCGGGAGACGTACGATAGGAAAATTGACAACAGAATGGAAAATTATGAAACATTTCTCCAGCATGGTAGTGAAATTTATAATACTTAAAAAAAAAACAGTTTTGAAAAGAAAAAACACACACCTTTCATAAAACAGATAAATTATTGTAAAGAATCGCCCACAAACTCACCTTTTATAAGAAAAAATTATTTAAAAAATACACCACAATTGTTTACTTCGACTTACGCAACTTCCATTGCTCAAAGGCAGCATGCATACCGCAGATTTAACCGACATAAGCCCAGTTCAAACAGACAGAAGTACATAAAAGCTAGAAGTAACGGTAATAAAGAAATAGCGACAGCTAAGAGAGAATTTACTGAAACCAATAAAAATCGCATCAAAGCACAAAAATTAGGAACTCGTGACTTTTGGAAAATCTGCAACAGTGTAGTAGGCAATCAACAATTCCACTGGAAAATCTACAAAAGTGTAGTAAATAATAGGCAATCAACAATTCCACTATCCAACAATCACGAGGTTGTTTGCTCAGCAACCGAGAAGGCTTACATGCTTGCCAGTGTGGTTTGCCTCAAACTCCACCTGGACCCTCTAAAACACTTCCTACCTGACTTTCCTATGCGGACAGACGTCATCCTAGACGATCTGAAAATCACCCCTGCTCAGGTGCATGCTATCATAAAAAACCTTGACACTTCAAAAGCATGTGGACCCGATCTCATCCCAGCTGTTTTATTAAAAAGTGCTATGCTGAAGTAGCTCCAGTTCTCTCCAAACTCTACAACAAATGCCTTAATGAATCTTGCTTTCCGGGCTGTTGGAAAACTGCTTCTGTGGTATCAGTATTCAAAAATTCTGGCGAAAGAACGAACCAATTTACTTATCGCCCAATTAGCATCCACCCACTTTTTTCCAAATAGTTGAGACCTTAATTAACCATGCCCTAGTCTATCACTATACAGATGCTAAACTTCTGACTGACCAACAATATGAATTTAGACAAGCCCGTTCCACAGCAGACATCCTAACTGTAATCTCTGAACGGGTGTGGCATGACAGGGTGTTGCATGAGGTAGAATACTAAACATAATTAAATTTTTCTTCGATAAGCGAAAAATCCAGGTTGTCCTTGACGGTCGCACATCTAAACAATATGATATAAATTCGGGAGTGTCCCAAGGGTCTATCCTTGGATCTCTGTTGTTCCTAATATTCATAAATGACCTCCCCGACAAAATTGCCTCTGAGATAGGTAAATATGCTTATGGCACCACACTCTATAACAGGCACGACAGGAAAACAAATAAACACATATCTAAAGAATTGGCAGAAACATTAGAGGATGACCTCCAATCTGTAGTGGAATAGGGACAAACATGGATGGTCACGTTCAATGCCGCCAAGACTAAACTAGTTTCATTCAATAATTACAAGAAACCTTTTCTACCACCAATAGCAATAGCCAACGACTTTTTATCTGAGAATACATCTTCCCAACTCCTTGGCCTAACGTTTACAGGAAACATGAGTTGGAACAATTACAGTGAAAGCACTGCCAGGGAAGCTACAAAGAAGGTAGGTTCTCTCTACCGTGCTAGAAAACTACTAACACCCGAAAGTATCCTGTACCTCTATAAGGCCACCATTGTGCCATGTATGGAGTATTGCTGTCATATTTGCTACTACATCTGCTACTAGTCTCTCGCTCCTGGACAAGGTTCAAAAGAGGGCGCCAATCTGATAGGCCCTGAACTGGCATCTAAGCTTCAGCCTCTGTCCCATCGACGAAATGTTGCATCCCTTTGCCTGTTCTACAAGTATTTTAATGGAGAATGCTCTGACGAACTGCAAGCACTTGTGCCCCCACGATGTAAACACCCTCGACAAACCCGACAGACAGCCAAATCTCACCCTCCATACAGTAGAGATCCCTTGATGTCAAAGATATTTCTACTCCAGTAGTTTCTTCTCCAGAACCGCTAGACTTTGGAATTCCATTCCAGGACCCTGCTTTCCCAACTGTGCTGACGTGCAGAACTTCAAGTGCAACGTGAACAGACATCTTGCTGCCCAAATACCCACATAGTACCCCAGTAAATGTTACCCCTGATAGTAGCCCCCTACACCAAAGTGGCAATGTGCCTTATGTTGGGGTGAAAATGCAATTAAAAAAAAAAATTTTCTTGTGAGAGTGTACCTTTGTTTTTTTTCATTGTGCTGTGTGTATTTCGTCTTGTGTTTTCTTTTTTTTTTCTACTCTGTGCATGTGTGTCTGTGTTTTCTTCTGTTTTCTTAATTATTTTTTCCATTTCGTCTAGTATTTATTCTTTGTTTATATTCCAATAGTCCCTATGTTATGTTTTCGTGGTAACCAAGATTCGTTTTTTTTATTCTTGCAGAATAAAATGCTCACATCACTCAAAGCTCAATATGTTGCATACTGGGGTCATAGTTTGGAGACATATATCAGGTACTTTTTAAAGAGAAACGGAGACATGTAATACGCGATGAGAGGGGAGAGAAGAGAGAGGCATTTGTACATTTTACATTTTTCTTTAGATGTTTCTTCTTTTAACTCAGATATTAGAGAGGGGAAAAGTTATCAAGTCTTTTATCACATATATTAGAAAGAGGAACGGACCAGGTAATGCACAGTTCTTATAACACAAAAGAGGAGACACATTTCTTAGATGAGTTATACACAATGTTCATTAATAACGATGAGTGGGCACACTGGTCATATATAGATGTGTTTCACATTACATTTAGTTGTTGAAGAATGGCCAACACGAAGATGCAGTTACAAAATTATGATCATGTTCGTTATTCATTCGACCGGTCAATGATGATGACGTCCAGAAAGTCAAAGTCACTACATGATTACAACTTTCTAACACTTCGCTTCCCAAAGGGGAGACTGGTTTCTGATCACTTTCAGCTCTGTCTCTCGTCCGTCTCTCTGACACTGACTGACCGGCTCTGCCTCCATCTGTCTCCTAAAACTAGCAACTATATTGAAAATTCATTTCTCAGCCATGACGTCATCGCATGGCCAAAAACGTGCTCGATCGATCCCGTGGCCTGAACATGCGCGATCCTAACATACATGGTTCGTAGAAAATTACATCATGGGTGAGATATCTACTGGCGCCATGTTGGCAATGGATTTATGTACGTGTTCGATTTCAGGTCAGGAGTAAAGATCAAACCCAGAAGCTTGTAAAAGCATGCAACCTCGCACGACGAGAGCCATTCATTTCAACCGATGCCAGATTGGCATCAAAGTGAAGATGGTGTATAGATACAAGTTTGGTTTTAGATTCATTAAATATTACCACCCACCTCTTTACCTGTGTACCACATGCTAAAGATCAGAGGAGAGAGCATCAGATAGAACTTGATCGTTTACGGTTTTTTATGTGCTATCATAGATTGTAGTGTCGTCAGCATAAATGTCTACGAATGATGTAACGATGTGATTTGGAAGATCATTGATGTAGATTAGGAAGAGAGTTGGGCCCAGGATGGAATCCTGAGGGACTCCAGCATTAATACTGAGAGCTTCTGATTTCTGCCCATCAACCACTACTCTTAGTAACCTATCAGAGAGAAATGATTTAATAATTAAGAAGACATTTCCAGCTATACCATGACTGGAAATCTTGTGAAGTAGACTTTTATGCCAAACTTTGTCAAAGCCATTTGATATGCCAGGAGTAATTGCCCTAAAGAGAATTCCTATCGCGAGAGATTCGCTAATCCCATGAGATATAATTGTAAGCATGTCTGCTGTAGATCTTGCAGAGCGGAAACCATATTGCACGTGTTAAGGATGTGGTTTTTGCTGAGATGGTTGAATACTTTTCTATTTACCATAGATTTCAGCAGCTTACTCATGATGCACAGCAGACTTCTTGGTCTGTACTGAGAGGGACATGAGCGATCACCTGAATTCTTAAATACAGGCCATACTAATAAGATTTTGCAAGGTGATGGGAAGCATTTTTCCTTAAGACAACGCTTAAATAACTTTGTAAGTATGGGCGTAAGTTCTGGTTGAAGCTTTTTGAGCACTATAACTTTTTTGAGCACTATAATTGGAATGCCGTCAGGTTTTGATTAGCTTGGCAACATCACGTACAGATATTTTCATGTCGCATAGCGTGTTTTAAGATACACGAGGAAATACTGGGGGTTGGTGAACTTGGTCGTAAAGGGTAGAATTTTTTTTTTTTTTTTTTTTTTACATTTTCATCCCAAACAAGGCACATTGCCACTTTGGTGTAGGGGGCTACTATCAGGGGAAACATCTACTGGGGTACTATGTAGGGATTATGGCAGCGAGATGTTGGTTCACATTGCACTTGAACTTATGCATGTCAGTACAGTTGGGGAAGCAGTGACCTGGAATGGAATTCCAAAGTCTAGCCGTTCTGGGGAAGAAACTACTGGAGTAGAAAGATCTTTTACATCTAGGGATCTCTACAGTGTGGGGGTGGGATTTTGCAGCTTGTCGGGTCTGTCGAGGGTGTTCACGTCGTGGGGCACAAGTGCTTGCAGTTCTTCAGAGCATTCACCATTATAATACTTGTAGAACAGGCAGAAGGATGCAACGTTTCGACGATGGGACAGAGGCTGAAGTTTAGATGCCAGTTTAGGGCCTATCAGATTAGCGACTCTCTTTTGAACCCTGTCAAGGAGCGAGAGACTAGTAGCCGATGCACCGGCCCAAATATGACAGCAATACTCCATACATGTGCGAATAGTGGCCTTATAGAGGTACAGGATACTTTCGGGTGTTAAAAGTTTTCTAGTACGGTAGAGAGAGCCCACCTTCCTTGCAGCGGCCCTGGCAATGCCCTCGATGTAATTGTTACAACTCATGTTTCCTGTGAACGTAAGGCCAAGGAGCTTGAGAGACGTACTCTCAGATAAAGAGTCGTTGGCCATTGCTATAGGTGGTAGAGAAGGTTTCTTGTAATTATTGAATGAAACCAGTTTTGTCTTGGTGGTATTGAACGTTACTATCCATTTTTGTCCCAATTCCACTACTGATTGGAGGTCATCCTCTAGTGTTTCTGCCATTACTTTAGATATATGTTCGTTTGTTTTCCTGTCGTGCCTGCTATAGAGTGTGGTGTCATCAGCATATATACCCATCTCAGAGGCAATCTTGTCGGGGAGGTCATTTATGAATATCAGGAACAGCAGAGGTCCAAGGATAGATCCTTGGGGCACTCCCGCATTTATATCATATTGTTTAGATGTACGACCGTCGAGGACAACCTGGATTTTTATCTTATCTAAGAAGGATTTAATTATGTTAAGTATTCTACCAGTGATACCGTAAGATCTAATCTTCATGAGGAGACCCTCATGCCATACCCTGTCAAAAGCCTTAGATATATATAGAGCAACCGCTCTGCCCTCTCCCGCTTTGTCCAGTGAATGGTATATGCGTGCAGAGATTACAGTGAGGATGTCTGCCGTGGAACGGACTTGTCTAAATCCATATTGTTGGTCGGTCAGAAGTTTAGCATCTGTAAGGTGCTGGACTAGAGCATGGTTAAGTAAGGTCTCAAATATTTTGGCAAACAGTGGGAGGAGGCTAATGGGGCGATAATTTAATAGGTCAGTTCTTTCGCCAGAATTCTTGAATACTGGTACTACAGAAGCAGTTTTCCAACAGCTCGGAAAGCAAGATTCATTAAGGCATTTGTTGTAGAGTTTGGAGAGAACTGGAGCTACTTCGGCTGAGCACTTTTTTAATAGCACAGCTGGGATGAGGTCGAGTCCACATGCTTTGGAAGTGTCAAGGTTTTTTATGATAGCATGCACCTGAGCAGGGGTGATTTTCAGATCGTCTTGCGTGGCGTCTGTCCGCATAGGAAATTGAGGTAGGGGGTGGTTTAGAGGGTCCAGTGTGGAGTTTGAGGCAAACCGACTGGCAAGCATGTTAGCCTTCTCGGTTGCTGAGCAAGGAACCTCGTGATTGTTAGCTGCAAAGATCTTGGCGAAGTGTTTGGCATTTTATATATATATATTATATATATTGTATATATATATATATTTTATAAATATTAATTCTTTAATGTTTATAATTTACTTTAATTTTACCATCTTGGATCATTTTAGTAAATTCAATTGTAATTTTCATTATATATATATATATATATATATTAGTTGTACCCTGCCACGCTTGATGTGGATCAATCTGCTGCAATGGAAAAAAATCTTATCAAAAAAAGAACGCATGCTTCTTATATTCTCCAAAAAAAGTGAAAAAGAAGTCGAACATGAGAAAAAAATAGTACTCTTACAGAATTTGATTGGGATCCTCGGGATTTTCCGTCAATCATAGCTTGGGCTCGACGAATAATCAGTGGATTAAGCCGTATGTAGCTAAAATGATGAAACACTTAATCTAGATTTTGTTGTTTTTTTGTATACAAAAATGTGAGTGATTTATTAATATTTGGTTGCGGGGGTGGAGGTAGTACACACAGCTTCGAAAAATTTACTAGTTATGCTGGTTTAAAGTTATATTAATTAGTTTTGCTGGTTTGAAGTGGTCATTTACTAGTTATGCTGGTTTAAAGTAATCATTTACTAGTTATGCTGGTTTAAAGTAATCATTTACTAGTTATGCTGGTTTTAAGAGATAATTTACTAATTATGCTAGTTTGGCGTGATCATTGACTTGTTATGCTTATTTGAAGTTATCATTTACTTGTTTTGCCGGTTTAGAGTGATATTTTTCTAGTTATGCAGGTTTGATGTGATCATTTTCAAGTCACGTTGATTTTAAGTATTTATTTACTAGTTATGCTGGTTTGAAGTAATAATTTACTAGTTTTGCTGGTTTGAAGTAATCATTTACTAGCTATGCGGACTTCAAGTGATCATTTACTATTTTTTCTGATTTTTTAGTAATCAGTTACTATTTTTGCTGATTTGTAGTAATAATTTATTAGCTTTGCTGATTTGTAGTAATCATTTACTGGTTCCGCTGGTTTGAAGTGATCATTTACTTGTTATGCTGGTTTGAAGTGATCATTTACTAATTATGAGTGTTTGAAGTGATCATTTACTAATTATGAGTGTTTGAAGTGATCATTGACTAGTTTTAAATAATAATAATAATAATAATAATAATAATAATAATAATAATAATACATTTTTCTATTTATGATATTTACAAAGAACAATGTCACATCTTGGATTAAACTAGTCCGGTCTCGATTTTTCTTTTTTTTTCCCATCTTTCTTGTTTGTTTATACGACCTGACAAATTTTATGCGAATATTTCTAAAAAAATTACGTTACACAAACACTAAATGCAAACATTATTTTACACGCATTATTATAAGCAGATTCAGAAAGTGCTAAAACGAGCAGACACTTGCTCTGCGACATGTATATAATCTGCTAACCAGTTTCTATCCACAACTTTAGATTCTGTGAAACTCCGCGGAATACGGATATTTCATATTCCTTTTTTAATGTCAACAACTAAATTTGTGTATGTAAATTTCTGATGTACAATTTTTATTTATACTTATACTATTAAGCTCTACTTATTACTGTCATATCGAGCTTTTTTACAGTCGGTTAAAATTATATAAACGTTAATACGTTTATTGAAGGTTACTTTTGCATTTATTTAGTAAATTCCCCTATTAATTACGTGATTATATAATATATATATATATATATACATATATATATATATATAAGTATGTGTGTGTGTTTGTGTGCGTTTGTGTGGGTTTTGTCTGTATGTTTGTCTGTGTGTATGTGTGTGTGCGTTTTTGCTATATATTTTCTGTCTGAGAATCTGGTACATTATATATTGTATTTCATTTCTTTTAAAATGGCTCGCATTCGTTATCTCCAATAGCCTCAATAAAATCGTTCTCTTTATTTCCCGGTGGATTGCCTTCTTCGTGAATTACACTTAAAAGAGTTTCACAAAAGTTTTTATTGTTGTCTTTGATTAGGTTTTCGATCGACTGCACACCCGACTGGCAACAGTTTATGTTACTCTCCTAAATATTAACAGAAACAGAAGCCTCTCAGTCGCCTGCTAGACGAGCTCATTGAATAAAATCTATAAACATAGCATCGTCTTCTCTCCTACTTCTCGATTACATCATGCTCATTTTACTTGTCTACATTTCTAATTGGACTACTATGATTCTTGACCATTAAGTTATTTTCAGTCTTTCAGCCGAAATTTTTCCAATTTTCCTATGGGAATTATATTGCTTTTAAGAATATAGACACAGGGTTATAATAATAATGTTATCAAAGATAATTTGTGATACACAACTGAGACAAAATAAATCGTTTGCAATGAAAGGGTCAAACGAATCTTAGCATTATGGCATTCTAAATATCCTGTGTGTATTTCAATTTCCTAAGCAGTACTAGTGACTGTAATTGTCTTAAAGAACTAACAACATATATTAGTATATATATATATATATATATATATATATATATATATATATATATATATAAATGTCTTTATGTATATATATATGTGTAAATATATATATTATATTAAGATATATTAATATATAATATATATTATATATAAATGATATTTATTACTGCGTATAATAATTACAATATTTATTAATATGTGTATATATATATATTATGTTATATATATATTATATACTGTATATATATATATATATACTTTATTATATATAATCTATATATTACATATATAATGTATTATATAATATATATACATATTATCGGAGAGCATATATATTTTATTATATCTATCTATCTATCTATCTCTGTCTGTCTCTCTTTCTCTCTCTCTCTCTCTCTATATATATATATATATATATTACAACCTCAAAATAAATATATATATATATATTACAACCTCAAAATAAATATATATATATATATATATATTACAACCTCAAAATAAATATAATTATATAAAAGTAAGGAGAAGATAAAAAGAAAGATAAAAGAAAGAACGAAACATGGATAACATTGACAAAATTAGTTGAATTAAAAAAAGTTACGAGTGTGTGTTAACGTATTTTAAATAAGGTAAAACGTGTCAACTAAGAAGACGGTGTGTCGGTTGAGGGAGTATTATATAAAGTGAGAATTGAGCAGTTTTTCGGGGATAATTATCATAGCTGCACTGTTAATATACTTTTTGTTTATTGCATCTTTACAGGCGTCTTGTATAGTGTATATAAAAGGCTGTAGAATTTTGAGTAGGAAAGCAATAATATTGTAAGTAGTTAAAAAAATAAAACAAATACACACATTAAAAGCTGACAAGTTCAACTATGAACAGAAAAATGCTTTTTTCACTAAAGTGCATTTCTTCTCATAAAAGTATAGGTGGCCTTTGAGTTTGATTGACAAATGTAAACAATTCGTCCGGACAAACGCTTGATACGAATTTAACTAAATTTTCTCTGTGTGTTTGTGTGTGTGTGTATGTGTGTATTTATCAAAAAAAATTTTACTTGTGTGTGTGCGTGTATATCTTTTAACATAAACAATTCTTTAATGAATGAATTACGCATGGACTTGTTTTTAAACTGTTCCTTATATATTTTTTCATTTATTACGACTGTTGTTCCTCTTTTGCGGCATATCGACACACTCCTCAATCCTCTCTAACTACTTTAACATGGCTGGATATCTCCCACTCTGCCGTAAGGACACTGACAGACACATGCACGGACTTGGAGTTTACATTCGTAATACCCTTCCCTTGACTAGAGAAACAAACCTAGAATCGGACGATCAAGCCTTTATGTGCTTTAGACTTAACATGCAGCAAAACATTAGCTACTTTTATTTTCTCTACCGCTCTCCCTCGACCCAGGACTGCACCATAATAAACAAAGTATCTGACAGCATAGATACAGCACTCTCCCTCGACACTAGCGCTCAAGTACATGTATTTGGTGACTTTAATGTCCTCCACAAAAACTGGCTTGGATTCTCTACTTACACAGACACAGCAGGCAGGACACCACATAGCTTCTCTATATCTCACTCCCTATCACAAATGGTTACATTCCCAACCCGTTTCTCTGATCAGCAAGAACAACACGCATCACTTCTAGATCTGTTTTTGACCACAGTTCCCGATGATTGTATAACGAATGCCGACAGCCCACTTGGAAACGCTGATCATGCAGTGATAATGGTTGAAATCGCCCTAAACTCTAAAGCCAAAACTGAGGAGCTAGTGCTTAAAATAACGAGATATTATAAAAAGACTGACTGGGAAGCCATCAGAGATCTTATCAGAGATGCCCCATGGGGAAATATTTTTCTCTTCCTGCTGAACAGTGCGCAAATGAGACCACTGAATGGTTCCAAACAACAATTGACGCACATGTCCCCATTCGAAAATTTTATAGCCCCACTTTCCTCGAACCAGCATAAACAGTAAATGAACACTTCAAACCAGCGGAACTAGTAAATGATTACTTCAAACCAGCAAAACTAGTAAATTATTACTTCAAACCAGCATAACAAGTAAATGATCACTTCAAACCAGCGAAACTAGTAAATGATTACTACAAATCAGCAAAAAATAGTAAACGATTACTTCAAACCAGCAAAACTAGAAAATTATTACTTCAAACCAACATAACTAGTAAATGAATACTTCAAATCAACGTGACTTGTAAATGATCATATCAAACCAGCATAACTAGAAAATGGTCACTTCAAACCGGCAAAACAAGTAAATGATCACTTCAAATAAGATTAACAAGTAAATGATCACATCAAACAAGCATAACTAGTAAATAATCTCTTCAAACCAGCATAACTAGTAAATGATTACTTTAAACCAGCATAACTAGTAAATGACCACTTCAAACCAGCAAAACTAGTTAATATAACTTAAAACCAGCATAACTAGTAAATGACCCCTTCAAACAAGCATAACTAGTAAATTTGCAGTCAAACCAGCATAACTAGTAAATGATCACTTCAAACCAAAATAACGAGTCAATAATCACTTCAAACCAGCATAACTAGTAAATAATCACTTTAAACTTGCGTACTAGTAAATGATTACTTAAAATCGACATAACTATTAAATAATCACTTCAAACCAGTATAACTAGTAAATGATCACTTCAAACCAGCAGAACTAGTACATGATTACCTCAAATCATAAAAACTAGTAAATGATCACTTCAAATCGGAATGGCTAGTAAATGATTACTTCTAATCAGAAAAAAAACTAGTAAACGATAACTTCAAATAAGCAAAACTTGTAAATGATTACTTCAAACAAATTAATTAGTAAATGATCACTTCAAACCAGAAAAAAACTAGTAAATGATCACTTCAAACCAATTAATTAGTACATGATTACTTCAAACCAGAAAAACTAGTAAATGATAACTTCAAATCGGCATAACTAGTAAATGATCCCGTCAAACCAGCATAACTAGTAAATTATCACTTCAAACAAGCATAATTAGTAATTGGTCAGACAAGCATAACTAGTAAATGATCTCTCCAAATCGGCTTAACTAGTAGATGATTACTTCAAACAAACATAACTAGAAAATGATCACTTCAAATCGGCATAACTAGTAAATGATTACTTTGAAAAGCATAACCAGTAAATGATCGCTTCAAACAAACATAATTAGTAAATAATCACACCAAACCAGCATAACTAGTAAATGATTACTTCACACCAGCGTAACTAGTAAATGAACATTTCATACTAGCATAAGTAGAAAATGATCACTTCTAACCGCCATAACTGGTAAATGATCACTACAAACCAGCATACTAGTAAATGATCACTTAAAACCAGCATAACTAGTATATGATCACTTCAAAACAGCATACTAGTAAATGATTACTTCAAACAGGCATACTAGTAAATGATCCCGTCAAACCAGCATAACTAGTAAATGATAACTTCAAGGTGGCATAGCTAGTAAAATATTACTTCAAATAAGCACAACTAGTCAATTATTACTTCAAATCAGCAAAACTAGTAAATGATCACTTCAAACCCGCACAACTAGTAAATAATGACTTCAAACAAAAATAACTAGTAAATCATCACTTCAAACCAGAAAAACTAGTAAATAGTCACTTCAAATCGACGTAAGTAGTAAATGATCACTTCAAACCAGCATGACTAGAAAATGATCACTTCAAATAAGCATAACAAGTAAATGATCACTTCAAACCAGCATAACTAGTAAATGATCAATTCGAACAAGCACACAAGTAAATAATCAATTCAAAACGGTATAACTAGTAAATGATCACTACAAACCAGCATACTAGTAAATGTTCGCTTCAAACCAGCATAACTAGTAAAAGATAACTTCAAACCAGCATAACTAGTAAATGATCAATTTAAATCGGCATAACTAGTAAATGATTACTTCAAAGCAGCATAACTAGTAAATTATAAATTCAAGTTGGCATAGCTAAAAAAAAATAGCAAAACTAGTAAATAATTACTTCCAGCAAGCATAGCTAGTAAATGATCTCTTCAAACAAACATAACTAGAAAATGATCCCTTCAAACCAGCAAAGCAAGTAAATGATCATTTCAAACCCGCATAAGTGGTAAATGATGACTTCAAACAAAAAACAACTAGTAAATAGTCAATTCAAATCGGTATAACTAGTAAATGATCACTTCAAACCAGAATAACTAGTAAATGATATCTTCAAACAAGCATAGCTAGCAAATGATCACTTCAAACCAGAATAACTAGTTAATCATCATATCAAAAAAATGACTAGTAAATGATCATTCAAACCAGCATCACTAGTAAATGATCACTTCAAACCAGAAAAAACTAGTAAATAGGCACTTCAAATCGGCATAACTAGTAAATGATCACTTCAAACCAGCATAACTAGTAAATGATCACTCTAAACCAGCATAACTAGTAAATGATCACTTCAAACAAGCATGCCTAGTAAATGATAACTTTAAACCTGTCTAACTAGTAAATGATCACTTCTAATCGGCATAACAAGTAAATAATAACTAATACATTATTACTTAAATCGGCTTAACTAGTAAATGATCACTTCAAACCAGCATACAAGTAAATGATCACTTCAAACCAGCATAAACAGTAAATTATAAATTCAAGTTGGCATAGCTAGTAAAATATTACTTGAAATCAGCAAAACTAGTAAATGATTACTTCAAACCAGCAGAACTCGTAAATGATCACTTCAAATCGGCATAACTAGCAAATGACCACTTGAAACCAGCAAAACTAATAAATGATCACTTCAAATCGTCATAGCTAATAAATGATTACTGCAAATCAGCAAAGCTAGTAAATGATCACTTCAAATGGAATAGCTACTAAATCATTACTTTAAATCAGAAAACTAATAAATGATTACGCCAAATCAGCAGAACTAGTAAATGATTACTTCAAATCAGCAAAACGATAAATGATCACTTCAAATCGGCATCGCTAGTAAATGATTACTTCAAGCCAGTAAAACTTGAAATTATTTCTTCAAATTAGCGAAACGAGGAAATGATCACTTCAAATCAGCAAAACTAGTAAATAATTACTTCAAATCTGCATAGCTAATGACTGATTATTTCAAATCAGCAAAACTGGTAAATGTTGACTTTAAATCAGCAAAACTCGTACATGATCACTTCAACTCGGTATATCTAATAAATGATTACTTCAAATCTGCAAAACTAGTAAATGATAACTTCAAATCGACATAGCTAGTAAATGATTACTTCAAACCAGCAAAACTAGTAAATGATCACTGCAAATCGGCACTAGTAAATGATCACTTTAAACCAGCAAATCTAGTAAATGATCACTTCAAATCGGCATAGCTAGTGAATGATTACTTCAAATCAGCAAAACTAGTAAATGATTCCTTCAAATCGGCAAAACTAGTACATGATCTCGTCACATTGGCATAGCTAGTAAGTGATTACTTCAAATCAGCAAAACTAGTAAATGATCACTTCAAATCGGCATAGCTAGTAAATTATTACTTCAACTCAGCAACACTAGTAAATGGTTACTTCAAATCACCAAAACTAGTAAATGATCACTTCAAATCGGCATAGCTTGTAAATCATCACTTCAATCGGCATAGCTTGTAAATGATCACTTCAAACCAGCAAAACTAGTAAATGATCACTTCAAACCAGCAAAACTAGTAAATGATCACTTCAAACCAGCAAAACTAGTAAATGATCACTTGAAATAAGCAAAACTTGGAAATAATCTCTCTAAATCAGCATAGCTAGTAAATTAAAACTGACAAATCCACACCGTAACCAATTCCTTCTATATTCCTGATAAAAAATAGAAACTTTGTTTTTCTTAAAATGAGATGTTATTTATCCAGGTTAAAATCAGCTCGGAAAAAATACTTACGAAAGATAACTGGTCCATCCATAAAACGACGGATATTATAAGAGTTAGGAAAATAATTAATTAAATAAAAAAAATAATTATTACAAAATTTTACGGAAAGTTATTGAAATTTAATATTAGAATGACATGATCTATATCAGGCAAAATCAATTCCGTGATATTGTTATCTACAGACAATATTTTGAAGCAAAACTTCGTGCATAATTATCCTTTTAGGGAAGGAAATACACTTTTTAATTGTGGTAGGATGGGGAAATCTTGATCTTTCTATGAGAAACCATAGAAATATGTTTCGTCAATTAGAAACAAAGGATTGAAATCTAGTCAAGCACCTTACAAAACTAATTATAGAGTAAAGAAAGATAAACACTTCCTTTTCTGTGAGAAATTAGCTGCTGTGAACAAAAGACACCTTTAATCACTAGATCGCGAAAGCCGATTTTGTTGCTTGTAAAAGCAAAAATATTTATTTGGACGGCATCTTCCTAGATGTGGTATCATAACTTTATTTTAGAACGTGTTACACTCGTAAATAGGTAGGAGATTCCATAGAAAATCATAACAATTCTAGATAGCATAATATATTATAAATGTTCTCTGTATATTTGCGACCGATGTTGTAACCATAAAACCAACGGATGTTCTCTATCAAAAAATCATTCCACCATAAGGCAACATTATTTAAATGTATAAAATATCAATTACTCTGTGTATTGCATTGGCAGTAAGGCATTTACATAACGCATGCATTTTTTGCTTCCATTTCTGCAATGGAAAACAAATTCAATATTGATGTTCAGCAAAATGAGAAACATGCATTTCTATGGGCTAACGTAATTTTACAAAAAGTTCCGCCATCTTGTTTTTATCAATACTTTTTACTATTTGCTATGTATACATTGCGAGTTGTTTTCTTTCCTGTTTTCTTGTTCACGTAAAAACCGCGAGAACGTTGAAACAAGAAATTCAACAGGTGATGTTTTAATATTTTGAAAATAGTTTATATTTTTGTAAACTCATACTTTGCTTGCAACATGAAAAATATTAGAAACAATAAACCAGTACCCAGGAGAATAATTTGATGTATATACGCATTTATGAAATAGCATACCATATTTTTATAAAAGACTTGGAGAGACTTACGTATGCACAAGCAAAGGTATAGACTTTAAATACTGATGTTGAATGAAATTGTGACTCTCTTTCTCTTTCTCCCGCTCTCTCTCTCTCTCTCTCTCTCTCTCTCTCTCTCTCTATATATATATATATATATATATATATATATATATATATATATATATATATATTGGTATATTTAGGTAGCATTTTTTCTTTCAAGCAAATATTACTAAATGAAACGGAAACAATTTACTTTATGATTTTCTTTTTAATTTTTTGATTTTCGTATAATCTTTTTGTATCAAAATCAAAAATATTAATAACAGTTCTACAGTTGTTGCTGTCACAAGCGCTTTAGATTCATCCACGAATCATCATCAGGTATATAAAAGTCCGAAGGAGCGAAAATGAGAATTAAAAGTGAAAACGAGACTATACAGAAAACGGCGATAAGTTAAAATATATAGAGTCGATGAAAAGTTGATTAAAAATATAGGTCGATTAAAATCAGCAACTTAGTGGACATCGTTAACAAAGTCTGTCCAATACGAACTGCGCAATTCATTTAAGAACGTTACTGCTTTTCTGGAATGAGATATCATTTATAAATTTTATTTATATTTTTGATTTTGATACAAAAAAGATCATACGGAAAATCGAAAAATTAAAAAGAAAAAAATCATAAAGCAAAGTGTATCCGTTGCATTCAATAATATATATATATATATATATATATATATATATATATATATATATATATATATATATATATATAGTATTGGTAGTAATTATTAAGTGTGTCTACCAAAAGAGTGCTCAATGTTTAGACAGAGCAAAAATAAGTTAATTTAGTATACAAACAAATGGCTACACATAAGCATACATGTTTCAGCGAAAACCCAGTCAGGGAATCGCTTCGTCAGGCCAAGGACATCCTGACGAAGCGATTCCCTGACTAGGTTTTCGCTGAAACATGTATGCTTATGTGTAGCCATTTGTTTGTATACTAAATTAACTTATATATATATATATATATATATATATATATATATATATTGAATAACGAAAGAATAGCGATTGTGTATTTACCAAGGAAAAGTTCGGGTTCCCTTTCGATTATATCTGCTTATAGAAATAATCATACTACAAAACTCTAATCAATTAATATGTTAGAATGATTAATGGCTAATTTACGGATAATGTAAATAAAGTAATAGTATAATAATTATATATAACGCTTAAAAGTATATACTTGTATAGCATAGATATAGAAATCGTTTCGTACGAACTTAAACAACTTTAATGTAATAATTAATTTTCAAGTTGAACTAATATAACACGTTTTTGCAAAATTTTTATTTATTTATAAACTTATCCCTCTCAGAATGATGAATTTGTCTATTGTTGTGATCGGCTTGTGACACAGTGTATTTTTTTAGTGGGGGGCACTTTTCTTTGTGGGTGTATTTTGCGTTTTCTTTCTCCAAACATACCAATGACTTAATATAATAATTGCTATTAATCCCAAAGTTTAAACAGCTTTGTAATATGACAGCTAGTTCCGGTTAAATGTTTTTGAGAACTGTCGCATAGCGTGCGTGCAGTCACATGAGAAAATATGGGGTTTGGACGGCCCTGATCACAAAGAATAGAATTTGCTTGACTAAGACTTGTGCTTTGTCAAATTCTGACGAAATAATCTCAGATCCATTGACGATATTCGAGATAGGAGACCCTCCTCCGTTAAGGACTCTATTATTCACGTAATTGGTGGGAACCAAGCCGCTGATCAACTACCTTAAACTTTACGAATTTGGCATACGAACCTCTAGCATTCTTTGTTCATCTGTTATAGTGGTTGGTTGCAGTTCTATAGTGGCTTAAGTTTCACCACACTCTTTTTCATTGAAAGCAATGGATATAAGTTTTTTTTTGTGCGCAATGGAGACAACACATTCTTGAGTGCACCCTAGTTAGCTGTTAGGTAATTGCTGGTATATCTTCGAGAGTATGAAGCGATCTATAATGACAATTAACCATTCCATCAGATCTGATAAAATAAAGGATACGTTTTTTTTAACATGAAACACAACTAATAATGTTCAGAAATTATCCCAAGCAACACACAATGGAGCGGTACATCTGAGGACATTACAATTTGTTTTCATTTAAATCGAGACAACTGAGTGATCGAAAGATCTCAATGGAAAAGAACGGAAGATGATCACAGTTCTGGGCAAATTATAAGAACAAGGTCTAGGAGACTTGCTTATATTATGTCCGTGTCAAGCATACGAGTGGATTCCTGAACAGTTTGTGTTAATTCATGTTTGAGTGAGCTAGCCATTCAACATTGTACATATTAAAGTCTCCACAAACGTGATTAAGCCGAGGGATTAGCAAATAGAATGTGGTCAATTTTCTCAGACATGCTATAAATGAAAAGACCCCTGCTGTTATGAGGGTGATTAAAGGCAAATATGATTTGGTGCTGTCAGCAAGTGCCACTCAGAAGCACATGAAGCGTATTTTTAGGATCTAATCTGGAGATGCCCCTACCACGTGGAAAGTCAACTTTAATGGAGGCACATATTCGATATCCCTGACGAGTTTGGAAGTCAAACTTTGATGACAAGTTGAATCATTTAATCGCGAACTCATGTAAGGAAACAGTCGGTCCATAGGAGCAATAAGTCTAGTCTCCTGTAATTCGATTTCAACTTCTTTAAAACCATGATGTTGGGAAGAGAAACCTGGTTGTGAGGGGCTCATGCTTTAAGTTGGAGTTCTGGGTGTAATATGGTATAATTTCATGATAATCTTGCATTTTGGAATATGGAGATATGTGAAAGGAGTCGGTGGACTTGTTAGTGCAGAGCAAAAGTTGAAAATAGTAACAAAAACTGATTTTTGTTCCATGTAGAGGAGCCGCCTTAGCATGCCCCCCTAATCTAAAATGGAGACGCTCATCAGAAGCCACTGCATGATCCAGAATACATTCACCGAATATGAATATAGCGACGCTCCAGTTGCAACGCGATAGGTCCTCATTTAGAGCAGGTAATCCATATTTGATTGCAAAATGGGTTCTTTCAACGATTTTGATGGCAATAAATTATGGTGGTGTGAAACATTAGTTGATCATCATTAAATTCCGAGCAACGTCGTGTCAGCCTGCTATGAACATATCTTTCACACAATTTCTATAAAATTCAACTCATCGAATTTTATAGAGAGTGTCTATCTGAAGTTTTAAAAAATCGTTTAAGACTCCTAAATTAATACTCGAATTATCCGCACGGACATCTAGTGTTTAATAGCAGCGGTATATATATATATATATATATATATATATATATATATATATATATATATATATATATATATATATATATATATATATATATATATAAGATGACGATGGTTTATATTACATAATGACGACGACTGTGACAATTCTTGGGGTTTCCGTATTAATACGAACAGGGTGATATATGAAGCAGTTCTTAACACAAAGGACGGGAGATACATAATTTTCGAAAGATTACAGAATGTTCATTATAAGATGATAAACACAATTACCTTTTGTTCGTGATGAAGGATGACACAAGACAACAGTTACAATGCAATGATGACTTCTTTATTCATCTGATCGGCTGGCCGATGACGTCGGGATCTCCGCTTGTGTCTTCATGGTTAATCTTTTACCCTTTGCCTCTAAAAGACTCTCCTCTGACTATGTCAACTCTTGGCTGATCAACTCTCTGACTGACTGGCTGTCTGTCTAAAATCCGAACCCATAGTATCCTATATGGAGAAATACCCTTTGTCTATGACGTCAGAAGTGTGTTTTCAAACGTGACTAATTTTACGTGGCTTTCCGTATGTTTGTCCAACACACTTTTGATAAACAAAAGAATCCTCATTTCTAATCTAACCTATTTTTAAACAATCTAATTTAATTTGCATTGCTTATTCTTTTACTGACATATTTAATTTTCAGATTTCTAAAAGAATTAACAATAGACTTAATTTCTAACATGCGATTTCTTTTCTTTGCCTACAGGGTTCGATTCTAGGCTTATCCTAATCTCATTTTCATTTATGTAATATTATTCTGATTTACAGTGAAAGGGGATAGTCCTTTTCCATACACAGCGGATCCTCCGTAATGGCGACACTAAGAAAAACAATTATGAATTACTTAGCACTTTCATGCACTCATGTCTGATGATACGAGAGATGGATTCCTTTCGAAATTCTTTGCAGAAAAACTAGTTGGACAGAAAGATTCCCGAGTTCAACAAGATACATCTAAAGAATATCGAAGATTAGATCGACCGAAAACTGCAGATAAGAACGATACTTTGAGGAAACCAACTCATATTTTACGCCATTTCAATTTACAATCTAACGAAAAAAAATTGTTGACAACCGAATTTAAGTGATTAGGGCGTTTCCCATCAGCCAGTCTATATAATAACGTTAGCAACACGGCAGATTTCGATAGACATTTATCAAACAATTTCTATAGGCAACAATGTTTGCATATTTTAAAACAATACTTTCTCAACAAACGAAGTGTTTTCATTGTTTTACATACTTGCAACAGTAGCTTCATTAAAATATCTAATTTGCAAACTAACAAATAGATTCAGTTCATAAATGAGCAAATACGATTTCTATTTCTATAGAATCATGTGATCATTTATTTAGTGACGTCATTTATACGTAAAATCCGGAAACTTTGGAGTAATATTTGACGTTTATACTTGTCTACGTCCTTTGTCATTTATAATGAAATAATTATCATTACCCAATATTTGCAAAAATATTTAAATGTAATCATAGCATTATATCAATAATTGAATTTTCATATATAAAATAGTATTAACATTTTGTAAGACCTAAATAAAAACACCAATCGTTCATTTTCTTTGAACATCAGAATGTTTTTCAAAATTCAGTTAAGATTATTGGAATAGTCGGACTAGTTATATGCTTTCAAATGTCTTTCTAGTGGTATTTGATCTAAAAAAATATGACTGAATAATCACTAGTTCAAATATACGACTTATTTTTAACGACATTAAAACATCAACTTTGACTCTGCCTTTTTAATTTCTTCCTTCAATTTCCTCCTTTTTATTTTTTTTATTAAGAAGTAGAGTTGAAGTCAGTAACCATGACCCAAAAATTACCAATAAACAAATATATATTTTATAACATGGGTTATAACATTGACAACCCCAGTTCTAAATCCAATAAAACTCTCGTGATTGTTAAAGAGTGCTCTATTCAGGGCATAGCTGGTATACAGTCTCTTTATTATACAAAAATTATTGGTTACATATGTGTATATATGTTTCAGTGGTGTCTCAGTTTAGGGACAACGCTTCATCAGACCAAAAAAACTGAAATTGAAACGTGTTTTATAAGATAATTGGGTGGGATCTATATTCCGGAAAAATTGGGGTGTATGCTTTTTGTAATGTGAACAGTTTTTTTTAGAGGTGTGCGGGTGGGAGGGGGTATGCTGTTTCTTCTGTTTAAGCCGTAAGTAGTAGAGAGGTATTAGGTGATTAGGCGATTATTTATTGTCCTTGATTAAATATACACCCATGAGTAAAAAAAGAAAAACATCTGCCAAGAGTGAAAGAAGGAAGAAATCGAGTTTTCAATATTTTTCCATGAATTTTTGTTAATTTTAACTGAAAATTTCTATTTAGCAGATCATATAATAATAAGTGGAAAAAACTAATTCTAAAAATTGTAAGACCGCATTTTGGTGATGATATATAAAAAAAACTGAATTGCAGGATTAAGGTAGTCCAAAATGACTTACAAGCAGATTCTTGATATTTTAAGAAAATAAAAAGTAAAAACATCTCTTTTTGTAGTAAAGCGAATTCGTCAAATTTTCAAAGTCGAATGCTTGGTAAAAGAGAAATCTGGATCTGGTCGCCTTGGAGCATTCACTTTGAAGGACGACCACAGGCTTAAATTAACTGTTTTGAAGGATCGAAAGAAAACCTTTGTTGACCTCAGCAAAGGATTCAAAACAGGGACTGGAAATTCTCTTTCTAGATATAAAATATCTAGACGAATGAAAGAAATGGGATTTCTTTCTAAAAGGTGTGCAAAGAAGCCATTTTTATATGAGAAGAACATCAATGATAGAAATATTTTTCTCGTATTATAGCAAGAAAGATACAGACTGGTTCAGGAATGTTTTCTGGTTCGATGAGTCAAGATTTTGTCTTGTTATTGATGCTCCCGAATGGTGTAATCAAAGAACTGGAGAAAGATTTTCATCAAGTTGCATAAAAATGACAGTTAAACACCGGAATGGAGAGATAATGGGATGGGGAACTTTTACTGCAGCAGGAGTTGGGGAACTTATTAAATGTGAGAAGTCAATCAATGCAAAGGAATACATTCGAATATTAGAAACAAGAATGTTACTAAATATCTAAAAGCTGGGAATATTTCAGAACATTATTTTTCAACATGATAATGCTCGTGCACACACTGCTAAAGTCACAAAAAATGTTTTTCTGATGATTCAAAAAATGTGATATTTTGGCCAGGTCAAAACCTAATCGAGAATATTTGGTTTATAATATCTCGTGCATTGGATAGAAGAACTTTTTCGAACAACGACAAACTGTGGGAAGCTGTGCAAAGCGAATGGAATAGTATCTCCTCTTCACAGTGTTCCACTTTGGTTGAGAGCGTGTCTTAAAAGACTGATTTTTTAAAAAAATCAAAAGGTAATCCGATTCAATCCTAAGCATTTATTAAAGAAAATGTCTTCTTCTGTGTTATTGGTCTCGTTTAAGTTTCCTTTTTCAATTGTTATTTGTTCAATATAGCTTTTAGTGCAATAAAATGTATAAAATTTGTTTGGCCCATTGTTTAGCTCACAAGTGTATATATATATATATATATATATATATATATATACATATACAAAAGGTGTCCATAAAGTCCGTGTGCATTAAAAATATAAAATTATTAGCATTCTCGATAAAAACTTGTAACATCAATACAAAAAAGTGATAAATACTTTTAATGCATACGGATTCAAGGATACCCGATAGACATACATCCATATATACATATATATGTGTGTGGTGTATGTATATATATGTGTGTGCGTGTGTGGTGTATATATATATATACGTGTGTATATATATGTATATATGTGTCTGTGCGTGTATATATATGTGTGTGTGTATACATATATATAGAGAGAGAAAGAGAGAGTGAAAGAGATAGAGATAAATAGATATATATATAGCGTAAGAAGCTTTGAGTATTTTACTGAAAATAATGTTTTAATTTCTCGTCATACTATGTTTTGCATTCTTTTCTTCTCTATTCGGACGAAAAAAGTAGGAGATGCCACTTTGAAACACCCTTAGTTTTTATATATATATATATATATATATATATATATATATATATATATATATATATATATATATGTGTGTGTGTGTGTGCTTGTGTGTGCGCGTGTATGCATGTGTGTGTGTGTAAATACATTTTATATATAATATTTCGATTGCAGAAATTCCCATCTGGACCAATGTTCCGTACGTTTGCAAATTTATTCTGTCCATTTAGTCACTATCTTATGTGACTTTAGAACGTTATTTCAGACACATTTGTTCGTTATAATAAAATCCTACTTTATATCCTACGAGCAACATCATTATCATCGCAACCATGCTATATTTCCCCCTGAATAACACGTCCTCTTGTCAGTAATCACTGGGAGATATTCGGCACTTTGTACAGATATGTGTTTGCGCCCTTTGTAAAGAGATCGTAAACTCATTAACAGAACATACTCCTTCTCTTTTCCTTTACAAAAATGTAATAAAGTCTCCCCCGACTTATTGTGCTCCTTCTAATGAGCTCTGGCTATTTCTTTATTCCGGAATAACGGTATAAACACGACGTCGCAATGATACCTACTTTTGCCCTATGAGTAAATTGCTCGGTCGATCGTTCATTTCTTTCAGTAATTAATGATACTTTTTAAACATAGTTAAATTTATCTTTAGGTAAGTCATTCCTATATACTTTATTTAAACCTACGCTATCTACTGTATTTTTCCATTGTATATTCCCACCCTCCTCTCTCTCTTCATACCTACTTTTGCCTCATGAGTACATTGCTCGTCACCCCTTCGTACATTTGTTTCAGTAATTAATTATATTTTTTCGAACATAGTTACGTTTTTAAGGTAATTCATTTGTATATTTTTAATTAAACCTGAGCGATATACTGCATGCTCTCACTATATATTTTCCTCCCAACTCTCGTTCTCTCTCTTGCTCGCTTCGAAGACAAAAAACAAACAGTTATTATTTCCCCTCCCTCCTTCTCTCTCTCTCTCTCTCTCTCTCTCTCTCTCTTTCGTTCGCTCGGTTTGTGTGTCGCTGTATATATTCTTCCCGTGTTAAACCGTTAAACTATTTTTATTCTAAACTATGTTTATATATATATATATATATATATATATATATATATATATATATATATATATATATATATATATATATATATATATATATATATATATATATATATATATATATATATATATATACGTACCCTTTCTTTGGCAATTTATTTCTTAGTATTTCATCGCATATCTTTTCAAAGTACTATGTTTATTTAAGTTGAAGGAGTATATCTTTCGTCAATTTACCATTTTTCTTCCATATCTTTATTGACAAACCTGCAAGCGTGTTTTAAAGTTAGGGTCTGGTTTTAGTCACAATTACCGATTTTTTACATCGATTACCTCAGCAACATTTTTTAGGTAAATTTAATGACATAGGGGATTGAATTCAGTGGATTATTTTACTTAAATTTCTCTTCTGGACATATTCTTAACATTGTGCACATACTTGTTTTTGTGGATGGTGGATTTAAGCATTAGGCCAACCTCCACAATTTTCTTTAAATGACTACTTTTGAAGGTTTTCTACTATGCTGATTAAGAAAATCTCATTCAAATTTTGCAGAGGCAATTACTTATAGAGATACAAAGAACTGTATTATGCACTGTAATTCACTGATTGCCAGATTTGTTCGTACGGCGATAAACAAATCTACTTCTCCCCTACCGACATTGCCACCCCACAATTTTATTTTTAGCATTGCGGTTGGGTATGCTGACAACGATTATCACGGTTAAATTTGGGGACATTTTTTTCACATATCCCCCTCCCAATAAAAAGGAGTGTCTACTCTGAAAACCGCCCTTTATATGGAATATTGGGGTGTCTATTCCGAACACTGTTCTTAAGATTGGGAGGTTGGTAGTGTATATTCAGACAGCCGTGCTTACATAAGAATACTCATCGAAGTGACGTAAAAAAAGTCGTAATTGTGTTGTTTTACACATTAAAAAACAACATAAAACTGGAATTTACTTAAATACTATTGGTGGAAGAGTTGAAAAAAGAGGAAGACTTGAACAACAAACGGAAACAGCCAGGGCTGCTTCCGCTGATTTCGATCACTCTAAACAGTCCATAAACAGTAAGGACCACTAACTTCTAAAACTTCTGTTTTTCTTTCCATTATTATTCTAATGGACCATTTTTTGTACTTTATTTAATTTATACTGATTTATACATTCCTTTAATTGTTTTTCTAAAATTCAAACAGTACCTACAAGTTATCGTCCCAAACCCATCACTAATCGCCATGAAAGACCATATTATTTCATTTCGGTCAGTGTCGACAGTGTCCGAATTGTTTGGGGACGGCAGTAACCATTAACAATAATCGTAGATTTCGTTTTTTAATGAGGGGGCTTTAACCGGGCAACACCGGTTAACAGGTCCTGCTAGTTAAGAATAACAATAATACGTTTAATTTTAGTATTGAAAGATTACTCGTCATAATTATTGTCTGATAATAAAGCATACGTCACTGTATAGGGATGTACGAAACATAGTTTAAAAGCGGTGTTTTATAAAAGCTAATAGACAATAAGTTATGATATTGCGAAGCTAAATGCTTCACACAATCTCCCCCTCTAATGTGAGGCATTCAGCGTCATAATGCCTTGGCGTAACGAGGTTCCTTCTCTTTTCTCATTGATCTGATGATACAATGAAGTTGTTTGTAAATTTCCTTCCTCATCTTTACAATATATATATATATATATATGTATATATATATATATGTATATATATATATATATATATATATAAAATTTGCTATAATAATTATAAAATGCCTACAGTCACTAGTGTTTCATCCTTTCATGAATCCTCAGTGCAAGGTGTCACGATTAACACCACTTGATAGATGCGAACCCGACAATAGAAGCCATATCTGGTTTAATTAGCAAGGACCTAGTCCATTCGCTAATCGTTAACAGCGAGAAATACTGTTGAAATTTAAACATTTATTATTTAAATGCTTTTAACGTCTGTCAGAGTGATCTAATCATTATATGATGATCTACCCATATGAGTTAAATTGACCGACTTTTATTTCAACTGAAAATGCTCAACGATGAGAAACGTATTTCTTAAAGGCGCTGACACAATTTTTTGCTATAATAGATTCGACATCGGCAACTCTCTCTCTCTCTCTCTCTATATATATATATATATGTATATATATATATAAATATATATATATATATATATATTTATATACTTTACGATAGTGTCATCATACTCAATCAGTGTACTAATTGACACTGCATCTGCACACGACGAAACGTGCTATGTAAAATTTAGGCAAATCTGTATGAAGGGAAAACTCAAAGTTATTGCTTTTTATTGAAAACTATATGGAAACGAAGTGGTGTACGAAACGTAATTCGTGTTAGGACATTTTTCGTCGATCATCGCACTGTTTCCAATAATTTCTTAAGAGCTGGCCATAAAGCAAAATGAACGCTATACGTTTTGATTTAGACCAGAAAATATATAAAGTTTTAAAGAGTGAAAATTCAAAGAAAATATATTGATGTCACTTCTGACGTAAATGACATAGATAAATAGGTAGAGTGGACAATGTTAAAAGTAAACAGGTAAAAGAATCACGGAACGAATAAAAGATAGACAGACATCCACTATATGTCGACTGTGCAGTGCAGATTGCGTCAAACTTTTAGGTTCGACATTAACGCAAGAAGAAAATGGCATGCTTTTGAAGCTGTCTGAATGTGCATTGTTTTCATATCTACGCTAGTTGAAAATACATTTTTACCCTATTTTTATGCTTTTTTAAAATCATCATCAGTGAATCATGTTTGCTTTAACATCATAATTTTATTTCAACTTTTCTGTCCTATTCGCAGTCGTGATTCTACAGAAATATTTGACGAGTGCCAGAAATAAATTTAAGACAATTTCGATGCCGGTGGAATGTCTAGAGAGAGTAAATACATCACTCACTTAACTGACATTTCCTGAACATTTTGCACGCAATTTCACACACGCATGCCGTTTGACTGAATGGAATGATTAGCGAAGGCTTTAACAATATTAGTAACAATAAATGAGGTTACACTTGGAGAATAGCCAAAACTATTTTCAGCCGGCGGAAATTAGTGGCTGTGTAAATAGGTATACAGGCTAGTCATAAATCTGTTCATGTTTTAACATTTCAATTTTCGTTCTCATCATTTTCATTGTAAATGCTGATACTTTAGATATAGATTTTGTATGGCAACTCAGTGCTTGGTTCTCATTCCTCTCCTTCATCTACTATGCTGATAATATGCTTGTTTCCCTATACTTGATTATAATTAGGGAACGAATGGGGATTAAGCAACATCAAACAAATCGAATGTTTTCCTTGACATATACTACACTGCACTCTTCAAACATAACTATTATTAAAAACATAATATTTACACTAACAGATCTGTGGCTACAGATCTGGCGATAAACAACCTTCCATAAATAACAGTAAGCAATGCCCGAGATTACAATATAATTAGAAGAGTACATGCCCTCTACTTCTTTTCCGAGTATGTAGTACACAGAGTACATTAGTTTAGAATAGTATAATCAATAAAATTGCGTTGTGAAATGTATTAATGATATAGTAGCGGGACGTGTTGAAATTCTACATGGGACTCATTCATTCAATATTGATGTTGGCATGCTCTAGAAAGTTCAGCGTAAATGGAGACGCTCTGATATTATTGTTGCTTTTTTGTTAAAACTTCAAAAGTATATATCAAGACTAGAAGGGACGCCTGGCGTAAGTCGGTCGTAAAGTATGCTAAAATATTTTTAAGGAGGAAGACTATATATTTAAGGAGGGAGAGTACCAGACCCCATCCTCCCTTGTCTGATCTTCGATGGAACATGCTGGTTTATACGAGTCAAAAGATGCAAGGATGTTCGCCCGACATAACCAGCATCTTTTGACTCGTATAAACCAGCATGTTCCATCGAAGATCAGACAAGGGAGGATGAAGTCCTGTAGTTTCCCTCCTTCTGCAGCCTTGGACTCTGCTGTTGGCCAGCATTTGGTTGACAACCCGTGCTGTGCCGATATATATAAAATTGAATGGTTCGAGGTGCTACATAGAGCGGCCCCCAGAAACCATTTAAAGATTTTGGAGTCTGTCTCTATTGCGGTGCGGAAACCTTCTCTGTGCCGACAGAAAGAAACATCTAACACATTATTTCTCTTTGGAGAACTGCGAATCTTTTCTCCTGTTTTTCTTTTGTTTGTTTTTTCCCTCGTTGTGCCATTATTTTAATCGTTTTTTAAACGTTAATAAACTTTATTTTAGTGTTCCCGTAATTTTTGGCACATTCAATAGTTCCCCATAGAACTCTTTACTTTCGACATTGTATTATTTTTACGCTATCGATTTTCTCCCGATGAGATGATAGCGGAAAGAGCTGTTGAGAGACTTCCGCCCATTATATGTAAAACTTTATTTAAATTCTGTACCTCTAAACATATATATATATATATATATATATATATATATATACATATATATATATATATATATATATATATATATATATATATAACTTGAATTCCTTCAGCTATAATCGAATCTTAAAGTAAAACTTATAAAGAGTGCTAGATAAAATTATTTATAAAAAATATATGAATTAAGTGCCATCAGTTAAAATCGAAACCGAAATCAAAACCTATAAAGAATTCTTGGTTAAACAAAAAATAGAAATCCATAACAATTAAATTACAGTCTCTCGGGTATGAGCGTGACAAACAAAATAACTAACACACACACTGTCCTATAGTATATATATATATATATATTTTTGTCTATACACGAGATATGCACAGTCCTATATTTAGTAAAACTAGCAGTATAGTTTCACCATCGGGTACTTAAATACCAAATATCTCTTATTAATAGAAGGAAGAGTTTTAGGTTCATACAGATGTGTACTTAAACCTCTATCATTAATACAAGTAACCGTATCGTTCCAGCTTCATAGAAACAATGTCAGATCACTTTATTAAAAAAGTAATAATAGTGTTTCGGATACAGCGAAACACACTTATTCTCCATTAGTAATATAAGTAATAGTATGTTTTCAATTTCAGGCGAACAGATACCAAATGTCGATTAGTAACAGAGCTGCGTTGTTATTCGCATCATAGAATCTATTGCCCTATGGCACGCGTAATTGAATGAAATAAACTGCGCGTCAAAGTTTCCGCAATTATGAATAAACATTATTTTTTACGCGTGATAAACAATAGAAAAGTAATTATTTCTTTTTCATTGCGTCGAAATTTAAAAATAATCTGCTTTTTATTTTGTATAAAATATTTTCGTGTTTGGATTGTACTTTATTTGCTTCAAACCTTAGGAGCAATGCTAATTTTTAATGATTTGTCGATTTCCTCCATTCGATCATAAGCGAAAACATTTTATATCTCAAGATAATTTATAGGGACCGATTGCAAGGAAAATAAGATACATACAAGTGTAATTGAAATCTGATATATTTTTGTATATATATATATATATATATATATATATATATATATATATATATATATATATATATATATATATATAAACCACTCCCTGTTGAACCAAACCACTATATCTAAACATATTTGGCGACTCAAAGATAATACTATTTCCTTCAATTTGAAATGGCAAATAATAGAATATACACCAGGAGATAGATTCTATGCACTTTATACACAGGAGCCCCTAAAGATTTTAAAATATGACGATATCAAAAATAGAACCACCATGCAGTCATAAACGTGGGTTTAAATTTAACAAATATAAACCACTATAAGTCATTAAAAATGTTACTTATTAATATTCAATCTGGAAATTTAAGTTTAATTTATACCCTTATTAATAAAATTTTGATCATCCATATGATTATTGATATTAGTTTATCTGATATATTTTCCATTATTGTATATTATTTAAATATATATTTAAGCTTAACATATCCTATATTAATTGATTCCAATAAATAAATAAATAATTAAAACTACTAAATTCAATACGTTCCAAATATAATATATTATAATCTAAATAGAATAATCACTAATTATCTCCCTTTTATTATTTAATTAGAAAAATAAGATTATCTCCCCCCCTTTTTTTTTTTTAAATATTGGCTTAATTTGAAATTCGGCGTTTACTAGCATATTCTAACCGCTAAAAAAAAGTTCCGTTGGCGTTCTTTTTGAAAATCCAACATTTCGTACATTTTATAAGTTACAATCAACATCCAAATAAATGCATTGACGATAATTACGGTTTTCAAAAGGCGAACATGCTCTTTGTGTAAACAAATCGAGCAGAGGTAGTTCGGATGATGTCAAAAAATCGGTGAACTCATGATTCACGCAGCACCCACCAATAGCGCAGTGGTTAGCAGCCTTGACTGTCGTACAGATGGTCGGCTTTCAATCCTTGATTGGGATAATTGCCGGTCTATAAATCTTAACTTTTATAACCTTATATTTAAGCTTAATTCAGATTTATAATTTTATTCGATTTTTTATTCTAAACCCATATTACTTTGCTTATCAAGTAAATATTTTCCTTTTTATTTTAATTTTTTCCAGATACATCTGCCTTACTTAAAAAATTGTTAGGTTTATTTATGGTGTCTTTTACATATAAAACACTCCCATCCAATACTTTTGCTAATGAGTAGACTTTGTTTTAAAAAAAACTATATGTCAAAATTATTGTCCGCGGTTTAATGTCTACCACAATAAAAATATCGTTTCCGAAACGATCGTACAAATTATTGATTTTGTTGTTGTTCCTTCTTATGAAACAGATTTTAAATTTTTAATTCTAATTTGAATTTTAAATTATCAATCAAATTACTATATATATACATATACTAGTTGTACCCGGCCACGCGTTGCTGTGGCTCAGTTTGTTAAAATGGAACCCATGTGAAAGTAGAGAAAAGTTTGATTCTTTTTTTCAAGAGAATGTACAAATTATTTATTTTTTTAACAGATGTTAAGAAAATAAACAGAAAAATACTTCCATCATTAATTATGCAAAAAAATAAATAAAATGTTGATTTAGTGTTTCAATATGCTTATAAATTACGATAACACTTGCTGAGTATGCACTGTTTTACGGTTATTGTAAAAATGGAACGGAAACTTAAATTTCGCTTCATTTTAATCTTTCTTAATTTTTTAATTGTGGCCCCCAAACGAATATAATAAAAACAGTAACATTCAACAATTGTACTTTATGTATATAAAACACAAAATATTTATTAAAAAATTTTTTTTTAAAAATGTTAATAACGAAAGGGAAACAATTCCATTTTTAAACGAAAAAGTCAGTTCACCTAACTTACTGTATTAATGCTATTGTTTTTAAGCAAGAAAAAAAGGTAAATATCCAGATACGCTACTACAAAACACTGACCACTCTAATTTGTTTTGTATAGGTAATTGAGGTCGCTGACAACGAATCTGATAGTCAAACTTGGGGCAAATTTACCGTTTGCATGGTATTTACCCCTGAACCCACGAACTTCTTTCCACCATTTTGCAGCTTCCGTTTATGCTAAGCGCATGCACGCTGTAGCATAAACGACGGCTTCACCAAGCAAACTACGTTGGGGGGGGGGATAGGATTTTTTTTCCAGGACATAGAATTTTCTAATTTTCAAAAATACATTATAGCGCTTATAGGGTGGAAAATTCAAAATTAGCTGAAAAAGAAATGAAATAAGAAAAGGAAAGCAGACCAAGTTGGAGTAGGGGGTAATTTATCTGCTTTTTTTTTTTAACTGGAACATCGAATTTTCAAATTTTCCGTAAGTAACGAACCGACATTTACCAATTAGAACACCATTTAACATTTTCCGAAGATTTTACTTTGTACATTGGGGGGGTTGTGATGTTGGGGCGCGCGCGCGCGCCCCAACATCACATTCCCCCCAAAAAAACAAATTAGAGTGGTCGGTGGGGTTTTTATTACTGAACACATAGATTCGAAAAAGTTGTCAAAAAACAAATATATAACAAATAAATGTTATCAAAGGCAAGATAAGTTACTTTTCTACCAAACTGGATATATTTTTCGTGTTTTTATTCAATGTAACATATTGGGTTTGTATTACTGAACACATAGATTCGAAAATGTTGTCAAAAAACAAATATATAACAAATAAATGTTATCAAAAGAAAGATAAGTTACTTTTCTACCAAACTGGATATATTTTTCGTGTTTTTATTCAATGTAACATGTTTATTCAGCTCGCAAAACATACAGTGTTTACCGATGTATTGGAAAATTCAAGATGGCGTCTGATTCTCACTTTAACACAGTAAGTTTGGGAAAAGGTGTTATAAATAAAAACCCAGATCAAATACTGTTAAAAACTCGCTCAATATATGTTACCGTGACATAGGTTGACATATATTCGGCGGGTTTTTAATAGTATTTTGTATAGTTTTTTTTTATTTATAACACCTTTTCTGAAACTTACCGTGTTAAAGAGAGAATCAGACGCCATCTTGAATTTTCCAATACATCGGTAAACACTGTATGTTTTTCGAGCTGAATAAATATGTTGGGTTTGTATTACTGTACACATAGATTCGAAAAAGTTGTCAAAAAACAAATATATAACAAATAAATGTTATCAAAGGCAAGATAAGTTACTTTTCTACCAAACTGGATATATTATTCGTGTTTTTATTCAATGTAACATGTTTATTCAGCTCTAAAACCATACAGTGTTTACCGATGCATTGAAACATTCAAGATGGAGTCTGATTCTCTCTTTAACACGGTAAGTTTGGGAAAAGATGTTATAAATAAAAAAACCTGATAAAATACTGTTAAAAACTCGCTCAATACATGTTACTCTGACATAGGTTGACATATATTCGGCGGGTCTTTAATAGTATTTTGTATAGTTTTTTTTATTTATAACACCTTTTTCCAAACTTATGGTGTTAAAGAGGGTGTGAGATGCCATCTTGAATTTTCGAATACATCGGTAAACACTGTATGTTTTTGAGCTGAATAAATATGTTACATTGAATAAAAACACGAAAAATATATCCAGTTTGGCAGAAAAGTAACTTATCTTGCCTTTGATAACATTTATTTGTTATATAGGTACTTATACAGTTTAGTGACGACATTAAAAAATGGAAATATTGAAAAAAAAATTATTGTACGTAACTGTTATAGACTGAAGTTCTCCGAAAAAAAAAATTCACTTCATTTGATCAAGTAGTTTTTTTTTCACATCGAAAAACAATTATTTATCACGGCTACGTCAACGTGGCCATTTTGGAAATGTCATTGCAGCGCCCAGGAATTGCCCAAATGCAGATAACTGCCGTGCATAGCAGAATACCTCCATTTAAGACCAATCTAGCCCTTTTTCCCCCCACCAGAATGAGATTTTTTTTTTTTTTTGCGAAGACAGATGCCATTTTTAGGGTGTTTTTTTTTTTTTTTTAATTTGTAACAGAAGTAAATAAACGAAATTTCGAATTAAAAATTTTGTTTCGAATTTACCCATGCGTGTCCAACTGCGCATGTTTCGAAAATAATCTCGTATAAAAATTCTTCAATTCTTTGCTTTCTTCAATTTTTTTTGCATATTATTAAAAATTAAAAAAAAAACGCAAAAAAATTGCAGATTTAAAAAAAAAAAAAAACGAAAAAAAAACGGAAAAAAATTCAGATGCGTTGTGCGCATCTCATTCTGGCGAGAACAAAAAGGCTAGATTGTGAAATTTGGCCTAAAATGGAGGTATTCTGCTAGGTACATTTCCAAAATGGCCACGTTGACGTCGTCGTGATTAATAATTGTGTTTCGCTGTAAAAAAAACAAAAAAAAAACTACTTGATCAAATGAAGTGAAATTTTTTTTCGGAGAACTTCAGTCTATAACAGTTACGTACATTAAAAAAATCTGTTCAATATTTCCATTTTTTAATGTCGTCACTAAACTGTATAAGTACCGTTATATACTTGTTTTTTGACAACTTTTTCGAATCTATGTGTACAGTAATACAAACCCAAACTTCGGAGGTTGGAATCCCCCCCACCTAAAATGTACTTGGAAAAATCGATTTTATAGTGAGATTTAAGAATGGTTAATCGAAAATAAGGTGAAAAACAAAACAAATAATCAATAAATAATTGTTACCTAAGGCAATAAATGCTAATATTTTTACTTGCATTGAATATTTTCAAGCGCTTTTCTTTATTTTTTAATAATCTAATGCGGGTGTGTAGGTGGCAAATACCTCCAGATTTTCTAGAATTTCCTGCTGGATTGTTAACGAAATCTCCAGATATAGCAGGAAAATCGCTAAATTGTAACACTGGTCACGTGACAGGAAGCGGTAATAAATAATTGTCCCTAAATAAAACAAAATGGCCTCTCGGTACAAAGAAATCCACCTATTTATCATAGAAAAATTAAGTATAATGCTATAATTAAAAAGAAATATAGAAAAACACACATGGATATAGTAAACATATTATACCAAAACGTGGAAGCTATCCGTCCAGTGGTTTTTTAGACAATTAATTCCGAACGAAGCAACATTTTTATATATATATATATATATATATATATATATATATATATATATATATATATATATATATATATTTATATATATAAAGCTGAACGTCTGTGTGGTGTGTGTCTGGTCACGAATAGGCTCTTATATGGTTGACTATTATAGAAAACAGATTACATATAATGATAGATGTATCGAGACACAAGAATAGTTATGTTTGATCTGGCATAATGATGATTCATTAAAATTGTGGGGTCTGCGGACGCGCCTGGTCCACAAAGTATGGAAATAAAAATAAATAAAAATAAAAAAAAAGTTTACAAGTGTTTTTGATATAGATGTACATAATAATACTTTGATAAGTATGTTTTAACTAAAATAAGGATGGTATAATAAAATTGTGGGGTCTGAGTTCGCCCCTGGCCTCCATAGTATGGATATAGGCCCATACTTTAATAAAAACTTTTCATATCTATCTGCAAAAGTATACTTTGATAATTATGTTTCAGTTTGAAGAAATATGGTATAATAAAATTATGAGGTGTTCGTTCGCACCTAACCTCCATAGAATGGAAATATCTCACAAAGTTTAACAAGTTGTTTAATATAGATCCACAGAATGTTGTGATAAGTGTTTCAGTGTAGACAGGTATGGTGTAATAAGTTATGGGGTTTATCTATGTTATTTTTACTTTCATCATATTTTGCTTTGGTATTGATACCCCCAAATTCGAAGCTATCTCTTTACAACCCTTCCTTTTCATAACCTATGATGCTTTCATATATCAGAGCCCATTTTCTGTAGACTGTTTTTGAACCCAGTCAACGACGGGTACTTTTGCTATATATATATATATATATATATATATATATATATATATATATATATATATATATATATATATATATACACTGATAATATCTGATAATATATGGAATAAGTCTTTAAGAATGATCATTTTATTTCATTTAGAATAACATTCAAAATGACAAAAATATTCGTCACATGGTTATATTTTTGTAAGCTGCAGGGGATGTCGTTGTTAGTTTATAGTTTAGTGACTATTTTTTTTTAGTTATTACTTCCTTAAGAGCGAATATAATGTGATTAAATTTAGATTTCCATTAAGAATATTTAATGAGTAATATTAACTAACATGTATTTCAAGTGAATTCTTGCCTTCTTTTAATACTAAATACGAAAAATCTAATATTGTTTTAGGTCACAGCTAATTCGAATATGGCGTCATTTGTGTATTTGCTTTCCCCGTGTCATATTAATTACAATGTGTTTTCATATCTGGAGAATTTCAATATTTCTTGGAATAGGTAAGATGTTTTTCTCTGGTGACCTTTTTTTATAATTCACATTTTTTATTATAATTGACGCGCTCAATCCAAGAAAAATAACGTATAAAAAATCTCTGTACATTTGTTTGGTAAATTTCTATCAGTCAATGATACACGTGTAGTACGCAATATATCCATGAAAATATGAACGTTTAATAAATATATACGTGTCTTTGGAATTTAAAATCTCGATTTATATGCTCTGAAAAAGTGTAAATCCATTTATTTTATCGATCTTGTTCAGTTGTAGCAGTTTAGAAAAAAAATTATTGGATATATATATATATATATATATATATATATATATATATATATATATATATATATAATCTTCTCTGTTCTATCAGTCTATATTAATATAATAGAAGCAATTATTCCCGTCTATAATAAAACATTATGGCAAAAAAAAACCATTAGCTTCTCATATCAATCCTAAACCGCCATGCGTCATGTCTGTATCCGAGGTGTGTTTTCCAGCTATTAGGCACAACCTTCATTTTTTGTAATTATTTCCTAAACACGTTGTCCAAAACACATATGATTGGGAGATTTTAGCCTAATACTTACCCGCTGTGTGTCATATATTCTCCCAACATTAGTTAACACCGCTACCAAATGTTTCTTAGGGTTCAGTTTTACGCCTCTTCAGTGGTTATATCGTTTTCTAATTACCCTAATTAGCAGCTCACAATTACTGTTTCGCCTTGGAAATACTGCCCATTCCTTGACTCCCAGGCTTTCTGCACTTTTCGTAGATCGTCGATTTTATTCATTGAAGCGCAATATGGGTTACATGACTACCTGATTCATCTCAAAACATATTACTATTTGCTAACGACATTTTGCCACTTTTACATTTTTTTGTGCGAGAAAATACACAGGCATTCCGTTTAGTGCCAAACTACAGACCTTATATGACGTACAATACCACTTTCTTCAAATATTTAATTTCCTACTTTTCCGTAGACATTTCTTCGGACATGAATAGTCTTCACCAGATTTCAACAAAATGCAAATACTTAATTCAGTTTAGATTTGTTTAGCTTAGTTCACACATATATACATAGTTTTAATTCGTCGGCCGTCCTTGGTTTCTGTTCGGCGCGAATGCACTTACTGATACGCGCTATTTTTCAAATAGTATTTCCAAGTTTAATTAAAGTTTTATGATATGTTTTTTTATTTAATTGTAAGTTTAAAGAACCGAATAGGTACAAAACACCTTCCCCTCCCCATGTTAAGAATTGCTATTTAAATAATAACGTTATTATTTCAGCACGGATCAATACGTGCAGGAGTATCTTCTGTTCTAATTTTGGAGAACTGTTTCAAAAAAACATAATCGTTCTATAGCCTTACATTACTAACTAGTTAACAAACTACAAGTTCTCTTAAACAGCGTGCACAATTACGTGGCGAATTATACTTTCTTGGTTTAATTCTAACACATTATCAGTTGTTAATGAATTATGTTCGTTAGGTTACTATTCGGTACGTTCAATATTATTTACTAACTAGTTAACAAACTACAAGTTCTCTTAAACAGCGTGCACAATTACGTGGCGAATTATACTTTCTTGGTTTAATTCTAACACATTATCAGTTGTTAATGAATTATGTTCGTTAGGTTACTATTCGGTACGTTCAATATTATTTACTAACTAGTTAACAAACTACAAGTTCTCTTAAACAGCGTGCACAATTACGTGGCGAATTATACTTTCTTGGTTTAATTCTAACACATTATCAGTTGTTAATGAATTATGTTCGTAAGGTTACTATTCGGTACGTTCAATATTATTTACTAACTAGTAAACAAACTACAAGTTCTCTTAAACAGCGTGCACAATGGCGTGGCGAATTATACTTTCTTGGTTTAATTCTAACACATTATCAGTTGTTAATGAATTATGTTCGTTAGGTTACTATTCGGTACGTTCAATATTATTTACTAACTAGTTAACAAACTACAAGTTCTCTTAAACAGCGTGCACAATTACGTGGCGAATTATACTTTCTTGGTTCAATTCTAACACATTATCAGTTGTTAATGAATTATGTTCGTTAGGTTACTATTCGGTACGTTCAATATTATTTACTAACTAGTTAACAAACTACAAGTTCTCTTAAACAGCGTGCACAATTACGTGGCGAATTATACTTTCTTGGTTCAATTCTAACACATTATCAGTTGTTAATGAATTATGTTCGTTAGGTTACTATTCGGTACGTTCAATATTATTTAACTTTGTTTATGTTCGTTAGGTTACTATTCGGTACGTTCAATATTATTTAGCTTTGTTTAGGAGTATAAATTTTACAATGTGCTTAATCTTCTTTTGTATATATATTTTTCGTTTTATCTTTGCTTTTTTAAAAAATATAACAACCCTGAATTACATTCGAAACGTATAAAACAGTCTGACGTAACATTTAGAACGCTAACGGTCATCACGAGCATTAAGAAATGACACATATTTTCCTGATGATTTTACACTTTACAGGAAAGATAAATATTTGTTTTCTACAAATCTTTCTCATAATAATTGTTTAAATTTATTATATTCTCATTTATTAAAATAAATGTCTGTATTATGTCCAAATATCACCATAATAATTCCAAAACCAGCAAATGCTAGCAAACTAAAATCAAAAGTTTGTATATACATAAAAATTGAACCGGAACTTTAAAAGAAAAACAACAGAAACTCCGAATAACATTATTTACATTGATCTTTTTCTTTTTTTTATATCGAACATATGATTTTTTTTATTTGTTCTTAATATTCGAACAAATTATTATACCTAGTAATTAAACTTACCTTCGGCGATACTTTCTTTTGTATATGTTGAGTGTTTTTATTTTGTAAAAGTCATTGTTAGTTAATTTTTTTTGTCTTTTTCAGAAGTTTTTCTTCATTTTTTAAATTTAATTTTATCCAATACTTTACAAACCATTTTACACTGATGTTTACGCATTTTTGTATACAATATCATTCTTAGAATGCTACATTTAACATTTACGCTAAACATGTTAGTTTAAAAAATAACATTAATAACTTTTTGCAAGTATATTTTTGGAGGGGGATAAGCATATCCATCTTTTTAATTCAATGCCTGTATAGTTATTCGAGATATTAATTTATTTCGAGTTATATTGCATACATTATCAATGATTAAGGGATTGATTCATAATGTTTCTGAATAAATTAGTAATCCTTTGTATTGTGATTATTTATTTGCATCTAAATAGCAATATAAATTCAGGGGGTTTGTTGTACTATAACTTTATTGAGGATGTTTTTCGTTGAAGCAAAATAATAACCTTCCTGTACGATTTAAAAAAAGAAAATGAATAATTCCAGTATATTCACCGATCATTATTTAATAAATATTTACAGTTTCAATAAAATTGGTTAATTTCATGATTTTTTCTGAGAATATTTGCCGGAGTAAGAAGTGTCGAAATGTTTATACATTTAGGGAATCGGCCATACTATGCCTATCTACTTACTAAATATAGACTTTCGTATAGTTAACACATTTCTGTAGATGAAACAATATTGTCACAACTTAGTTATATTTATTTATTTATTTATTTATTTAGATAATAAACACATTATAACAGCATTATAGTACTTATAGATCTTTAATACCGTGCTGAAATACTGCGGTTATTATCTGAAATCCATTCTGTACATGACAATAGGAGAATCTTCCTTTATACGTTGTACTTTCATCTAACAATCTTACTATATAATATAAATTAAAAAAAAAAGATGTAAAAATTGAACTTTAGTCGTAAATACTCTCGGACGTTATTCTGCACTTTACTTATTGAGATTAAATACTAACGGTGCTCATAAACAGATTCACTCACGGAAATTAGCAAGTGAGCATCCTACGAGGATAAGGGAGAGAGCAATTAAAGCTTCTAATTATTCTCTGTAATCTACTTTGGCTGATGACAAATAGATTCTGCAATTCAATTTCTTTATATTTTATCATGACAATACACAAGTCCAGAATATTATTGTTGGCAGTGGTTGGTTTTAGTTTAGCTTCGCCTTTCTTTGCCCATTGACAGTTTAATATACGATGTTTTCCCATACGCTAACGACAAATCTATATATATATTAGCATAAAAAGCTAAAGCAAAAAAAATTTATACAAGAGATTTATATACATTACGAAGCCAATGCATCATTCTTTAAGCAAATTTGCTTAAAAGAAATCATTTCACTTATATTATTTCATATCGATATACACTTCGAATCTAACGAGTACCAAACAACTGCCTGAATAGTAAACCGTTCTCATTAGTCCACTTTTTTACCAAAGTTGATCAGATCCACTATTTTTTATTACATTAATTCAAATATAACGCATTTCTTTTACTTCATACAACTAACACTATTCATTTCTGATAATTAAAAGGCAGTTTAGAATTTAACAATATCGTTCTTCGGTCAACTAAACTACAACAGGTTTTTTTTTGGTAAAAAAAGATTATTTTCGGCATTAGCAAATGCCCGGCAGCCACTCGGAGATAAGGGTTATTGCGTGTACAGTACGTTAGTATTGGAGATTTGAGAAAGTGTCATTACTTAAGGGGGTGGTTCATCAGAAATTTATTTATGTTGGACTTGAATACATCCAGGTTGTAGTCAGTTGGGAAACAGTCATACGGAACAGAGTTCCACAGGCGTACATTTCTAAGAAAGAAGCTTTTTTTCATGGAATCTACGTTTTAGTTTTGGCACAGATAAAGAGTGGGGAAAATTTTGACAGTGGGTTCAGCTAGATGGGTGTTTATCGTGAAAGATTGGCGAGGGGGGATCAGAGATTGGAGCTAAGACGAGCACTTGCCATGGAAGTAACGATAAAAAAGACGTCTCTCCTGTGGGAGAGAGGTTGCAGGGAAGAGAAAAGGGCATCCCCCACTAAGCCATGAAGTCTATTTTGTACTCTGTCAAGGTATAATAGGCTATTTAGCAGCTCCTGCCCACATATGGAAGAAGTATTCCATCTTTGGACATACTTGGCTTTTATATAGATACATAATTGCATCAGCAGTGATATTTCTTGTAGAGCGGTAGAAGGATGCTACAATTGCTCCAGCGACCTTGCCAACTGATATGATGTACGTGTTCCATTTCAGGTCAGGAGTAAAGGTCAAGCCCAAAAGCTTATACAAACATGAAGCTTCCCCTAGAGAGAGCCATCTATTTCAATTGATGCCAGATCGGGATCAGAGCGTTAATGATGTAAAGATAAGCGCTTGGTTTTATATGCATTAAAAGTAACCAACCACCTCTTCCTCCACTGTACCACGCGCTCGAGATCAGAGGAGAGAGAATCAGAGAGAACTTTGTCATATACGGCCTTTGATGGGTTGCCATAGATGATCGTGTCATGAGCATGGATGTCAACGAATGATTTAAGCATGTGTTTGTGGAGATCGTTGATGTCGATGAGGAAGATAATTGGGCCCAGGATCGACCCCTGAGGGACTCCAGCATTAATACTGAGGGCCGTAACTACTCTTATGAACCTATCAGAGAGAAATGATTTAATGATTGAGAAAACATTTCCAGTTATACCGTAGCTGGAAATCTTATGAAGTAGGCCCTTATACCATACCTTATCGAAGGCCTTTGATATGTCGAGCAATTGCTCTAGAAATGAAGCCTTTGTCGAGTAATTCGCTATTCCTATGAGATATAATCGTTAGCACACCTGCTGTAGATCTAGCCGAACGGAAACCATATTGCATGACATTAAGAAGGTTATTTCTGCTGAGGTGGTTGAAGATAATTGGGCCCAGGATCGACCCCTGAGGGACTCCAGCATTAATACTGAGGGCCGTAACTACTCTTATGAACCTATCAGAGAGAAATGATTTAATGATTGAGAAAACATTTCCAGTTATACCGTAGCTGGAAATCTTATGAAGTAGGCCCTTATACCATACCTTATCGAAGGCCTTTGATATGTCGAGCAATTGCTCTAGAAATGAAGCCTTTGTCGAGTAATTCGCTATTCCTATGAGATATAATCGTTAGCACACCTGCTGTAGATCTAGCCGAACGGAAACCATATTGCATGACATTAAGAAGGTTATTTCTGCTGAGGTGGTTGACTACTTCTCTATTTAATATGGATTCCAGCAACTTACTCATGACACACATGAAACTTGTTAGTCTGTACTGACAGGGAGACGACTTATCACCTGAGTTCTTAAATACAGGTCATACTGACAAAGTTTACCAGGGTTTTGGAAAGCACTTCTCCTTAAGGCAACGCCTAAACAGGTTTGTAAGTATGGGGGCAAGTTCTGGTTGAAGCTTTTTCAGTACTATAATAAGAATGCCATCAAGGCCAGTTGCTTTACTGGGATAAAGGTTCTTGATTAGCTTGGCGACCTCATGCACACATATTTGTATGTTGCATAGCGTGTTGTCTGTTATAGGAGGAAATACGAGGAGTTGATGGCCTTCGTTGCATAGGGTAGAATTAGCTGCAAAGTTCTTGGCAAATAGTTTGGCCTTGTCTGATGCTGACGAGATGACCTCAGGTCCATTGATGATGATTGGGATAGAACGCACGCTTCTGTTCATGACTTTGTTTACTATTTATCAAAACTTGTGGGAACCAAGTCGCTGCTCAGCTACTTTGAATTTAGCGGACTGAGCATATAGCTCTCTTGCATTTTTTATTACTCTTTAACAGTGGTTGCTGGCAGTCTGGAGACGTACGTCTGAAGACTTATTACATTTTATTTTTATCTTAACTGATACAACCGAGTTGTCGGAAGATCCCAGAGGAGACAAAAGGGAACATGAGCATAGCTGTTGTGAGAAAAAGGTCTAGAAGGCAAGAGTACTGACCGGATACACGGGTGGGGTTGTGAAAAATCTGGGTGAGGTCATAGGCAATGACGAAATCATGACAGAATCTCCCCTCATCATCTGTCTTTTTCCAGTGGACCAGCCATTTCAACATTGTGGACATTGAAGTCACCACAAATGTGGATGCTAGCCGAAAGAGTCGCAGACAGGATGTGGTCACTTTTCTCAATATGCTCTTAAAGATAGTAACTCCGCTGTTGTGGGGGCGATAGAGGGCAAATATATATGCAGTGGTGTAAGCAAGTGCAAACTGGAAGCACATATAAGGTAAATAAGGGTATTCTCTGGAGATATTTGTACCACACGGAAAACTATCTGTAATGTAGGCACATATTCCATGCCCATGGCGGTCTTGAAGGTCAGATTTAGATGTTAAGTTAGAGTATCGTTTAATTATGAATTCGTCAAGGGAAGCGGTCTTCTTAGGAAGAATATGTCCAGTGTTGTCTCCTGTAATTGGGTTTCAACCTCTGGAATGTTGGAACGTAAACCCCTGATGTTGGAGAAGCAGACATGGTAGAAGGGGTCTAAGTTGGTGGATGGGGTTCTAGGTTTATTCGTGTTTTTTTCTGGAGATATTTCATGTTGAGGATTTGGGATTTATGGAACAGGTCGACAAACTTAGAGCAGGACAGAGAGGGAAAGCAGAAGAGAAAACGACAGGGATTTTTGTAGCACATGATAAGGTAAAGCCGTAACAATAACCCACTAGTATGGCATCGAAAGGCCCAACCAGAAACTACTGCATGGTCCAGAATCCATTCACCAGATGGCAATACAGCAGCTCCAGTACTTTGCACCTGCTGATAGGACAGCCCCCTTAGTGGTGAATCCAGGGTTAGGGTCCCTGACTATCAAGCAGATAACGCCAGCCCAGATGAAACGTTTACCTCCAACACTCTTACTAGTTACATGGCCACAAGGATAGACATACAAACAGAAGATTTCCGACATCTTAAGCTACTGCTCACGAAGTACTTCAGTCCTCGAAAGCAGCTTTTTCTGCACCCTTTGTCAGAACAACCTTTCATTGGAAATGAGGACAAATAAGGAGAAGCAAGAGTAACGAGAGCTGCCGATAACGCATCAACAATAAGAAAGGAAAGGTTCAAAGGAGTTGCTAATATTTACTTAGTATATGTCCGTAGCTCTAATTCGAAATTAAGTTATTTGAAGATAAATTCCCCTCTCATATTTACGAATAAAATGAAAATGGAATTCATTACTGTAATTATCGTTTAAAGGTATAAAATGTTTTTCTTCTTATCCAAGAGAAATTTTAAAGTACTAGTGGGGAGTTATTACGTGTGAAGATATTCATTACACTTATTTCCTCTTAACTAAACTCGTGTGTCATTTCGCGCTGAATAATTGTATTTTCGAGTGGTACAACAATTACGTCAATAACTTATTTTTATTTATTTTTCTAAAATTTACCTAACAAAACAGGCATTTTTCCGCATTCAAGTTTTTAATATAATACATTTCTCTGTTTAAGTTTTCACACCAGTTTGTTCGAAGTCAATAGTTTATGTGACCTACACACGATGACGAATCAGAGATTTATATTTTATGTTGTGTTGGGGGTATTAAAATATTTATTCTGCTTACTTAATATTTTTTATATAGCCTCAGGCAACGCCGAATAAAAGGTCATGCTAGTGATTGTATAATTTTACATGCACCCCTCATATATATATATATATATATATATATATATATATATATATATATATATATATATACAAAGAGAGAGAGAGAGAGAGAGAAGGAGAGAGAGGCTCGCTGTTTGTTTATATAATAGCAGTTTGAGCACTATAAAGTTGTGGATGAATGTTTGTTTAAAAATAGACATTTGGCGAGGTTATATTGCGGCTCCCATGGGTCGATTGGCAGAACTGCCGACGATCAACGCGATGCTTCTATTATATGATAGGAACTTTGTTCGTTTCCTATGGATTTCAGAACCGCTAACACAAATACACTCGGTGTGTCTAGCAGTGTTTGTAGATAAGTTTTGTATCGGAAGGTCGTCGATAAGTATCGATAATCGATAATCGAAAAAGAGTCGGTGATTTTGACCAAAGTTAACACCTAATGCAGCCTAACATAACAATTACATTTGAGAAGTGGTATTACTGCACAAGTAGAACGGCCCGGTGCGCAAAATCGAAGGTAGGTGCATGTCTATGACAGGGGCTCGTTCGCAATGATTTTCTCTATTTACAGCACAACTGAAACGTGATACTTGACTTTTTTAAAACTTAAATTCAAGCCATTATCACCACCCAAATCAAAATGGCTATATGTATAAAATCAACAGTGCATTTGCATATTATTTGATATGATAGGTGCTTTCTGTTTTTTGTTCAGCGCACAATTAACCATACTACTTGTCTTCTGTATTTTAAACTTGAAGCAACTATATACAACTAATTTTCTTAAATCACAGTATGTTCTCTATACTGCAATGTAGAGTAAATGTATTGTGGACTATGTCACTGTGGGGAGGCATGAGAAGCTCTCTCTGAAATTACCGCAGTGGGTCCCTAACTAGAGTAGGCAATCGGTCGTTATATTGAAAATATGCGATTAAACCTATTTCGATGACAATAAAATACTGGCGGTTGAAACATTCGTAAAACATTATTTACTCCTGGGATACGTAGGGGGTTCCTTCTTGTCTGTAAATATATATATATATATATATATATATATATATATATATATATATATATATATATATATATATATATATATATATATATACATGTTTATATATATATACATGTTTATATATATATATAATGTGTATATGTGTGTGTATGTGTGCTTATATATGAATGTGCGTAGAAATGTCTGCAAATTTACAGAAACGAATAAAAGAGACAAGCATGATTTGTGATCTACCTAAGAAATAATCGGATCTGTTCTGGTTCGGCAAATTGAAGGAGTTACATTGTCTGTCGTTTTTTTTTAGATTCGTCATAATTACTCCCTTATGATCTTATTATTTATTGGACAACCACTTTGTTTTATTTAAAATATTGTCTCAATTACTACGTAAATCAAGGAATAGAATAATATTAAGTTGTCGTAAGTATAGAATACCAATTAACTTGTCTAGACTTAAACATTTGTAAATATAATTTACGAAGACAACGAAAAACGTCCCCCACTAGAATACAGCTTATAATTACACATATGTGCATAAGGATCCGCGTCTTTCTAATTGAAAAACTAAACTAACATCGAAAACACAGACCAAAATATTGAATCGCTTTATGGAGACATTTTTGGTAAAATAAAATGAGAAGGCAATTCGTGCGCGAGACGCTACAGTTTGACGCATTTATGTCCCATTCTTGTGTATTGCTTGGACCTGGTTGATTTATGAGCAAGGAGATCACGCTGAAAATGTCAGCTAAGTGGACATTATTTATTGCTTCCTTTATAAGGTATGTTTTTTTTGTCGTCTATTTTCCTTCCAAAAGGTCGATTTCTGTCTTTTCATATTATATTCTGAATATCTCGGCAAGACTCCAACAATTTAGACTTTAGTAATAAAAAAAAGGAAAGTAGTCGTTTTTCTCTCGTTTGGTTTATTACCATAATATGGTTATGAATTGTTGCTGATTTTACATAAGTACGCGGCAAATATAGGGAGTTTTGGTTAAAATATTCAACTCGTGAAGAAGTTTAGTATTCTTTCGGGACGGGTTTTTTTTTTGGGGGGGAGGCGTACTTTACTGGCATCTATGCATGTTATTCGTCTTAAAATATTACTTTTTGCATAAAAAGTCTGTAGTTAGATAATTGTTTAAAATCATCCGTGCGAACAGCCAAACCTTTCCCAAGGTAAACGCGTCAGTATGCATTAACATAGCAGAACCGGCGGATCAAGAGGAGTCTAACCCCGATTTGAAAAGAATACCCTATACCTGTACTGATAGTTGTAATTTAAAATCGATTGTTGACGAATCAACAGTTTCACAGAAAGAGAGTGTCGGCGACGGGCGAGATGTATGTTTATTAGAAGGTACAATGGTCTTTTCTCCGGTGTAAGGCAATGCACCTACAGTATTTTATAAATCATCGAAAAATTCAAATGGCAGTTTCTGAAGAGAACAAGTTACAAAATCCGAAAAGAATACTGAAAAATATTGAAAATATTAAGTCGTTCTGTCCAAACTAGGCTTATTTGACATAGTGATGCTTTAAAAAGGGTAAAGGAATTCACGAACAGGCACGTAGCGTGAATACTGTGTGACATTATCTGCTGCGTGGGGCTTTAAAAGAGTAAGAGTCTTTGGTAATAAATTATTTGATGATAGAAAATAATAATTAGATTAAATTATTTAATTAATAACAATTTTATTTTTTTTTGAATACATATACGTCTAGACGCCAAAAATGTTCTCGACAAAAAAAAAAAAAAAAGGGAAATGTCAAAGGCGCACTATTCCTATACGTTTCTGCCTCTTTGAAATGAGGATTAGTTATTCGCATCATTTGAATTCATCGGCTACTGTCTCCAGTGCTTCCCTCATAAAGTAAATAAACGCTTCCCATCTAAATTCCTGATTCCAACAGAAAAATTCCTGAGTTCGATAAACTAGACATGAAGAAAGTTGGATGTAACACCAAAAAGTTGTGAAAATGACACTCAAGATGAGAAAAAAATCTCCGATGAATGAATTTCTATAGTCAGACGTTTCCTTTTTTTCTTCTTTTCGCTTTCTTTGATATTTTCTTGTTTTGAAACTTATCAGCTTGAAGAAGGTTTTCTTTCTATTTCGTCCTGCAACTAACGTCCGTTAAGACTTTTGATGCTTTTAAGCATCGGGTGTTATTTCTTTCAGTGTATACTTACAAACAATCAAAAGATAAGAATAAAAAAAAATATTTATTTATCTTATTTTATGATAATCGGAAAAGGTTCTCATTACTTAACTAGCAACAGATTGTTCCTTTCCTATATATAAAAAAAACAATGCAATGATTTACATTTGAAAGGAAATAGAAAGTCTGACAACTTTTGCCAGCTGAAATAGATTAATTAAATAAATAAATAAATAAGATACCGGTAAATGCCTTATGTAGTTACAGTATTAGTTATTGTAACAATAATCATAATATACAGGTAGTAATAGTAATAATAATTGTAGTCGTGATAGTAATCGTAGTATTAATATTAATAAAGGAAATAAATAAGAGACCAGTAAATATCTCATGTAATAAGAAATAATAATAATCTATATATATTATTACGATAGCGTGTGTGCTATTTTCTGTGGTACGCTTACATCCAGGGCATTTAATTGTTATGTACTTTTATTTCTTGACATAAATTTTTTTACCAAGAATTCTTGATAAGTTTTGGTTTCTGTTTCGATTATGGATAATAACTGATGTCACTCCAATAATCTTTTCTTTTATAAATGATTTTATCAAACTTCTTCATAATTTTTGTTCCAGTTTCTTTTGCTGCAAGAGCAGGCGATTACCGCGAAGGTACAGAAGAGTGCCTAGAGAAAGTGGAAGGAAGCTGATGGTAATATTGAGCTACCTGGTTCATTATACAGGGGAAAGGGTCTTTAAATTTCTGTCTCCACTTAAAGTCTGTCAGATAGCTTTCTAATAGTTCCCTACTAGTCTCACATTTGATTTTGTTTCTTTGCTTTGCTTCCCTCCATATTCTTTCGACATTGTTCGTCGTTGTTGTGTGTGTAGTAATGTCAACAAAGTTTATAGATTCATTATGTTAATTATCTGGAAACTTTGGCAAAACAGAACTTTTTTAAAGTTTGCATTGTGAAAAGATGATAATTGAATAAAAAAAAATAATTGAATTTTTTAGCGTCTGCTAACTTGAATTCGATTGGCTAAGTGGCTCGACATATCCCGGTTCTTCTTGATATCTGCCCTGAAACGCCCGTGAAGATTCGGAACAGTCGCGGTAAAAAAAACTGCATAAGCACCGCTTTCTTTCTAGTTTAGATTTAAATATAAAACGAAAATATCGTTAACTCACAGTTTCTTTTTTTCTATTCTTTTTTAAAGGGTCTTATTTCTTCTTTCCTTCGTAAGTTTGCTTGTTTTTACACCCATTTATTTATTAATATTACGTGATCATCTTCTATTTATTCTATTCGCTTCGTTTTGGGGGTTGATAAGGCAGATCGGCTGTTACGTATCTTTTTTTTGTTTTCAAACCATCTTTTCCGATTTTATTTACTGATTTTCCTCTTTGGCGTTTATAGTTGACTGCGTTTTTCTTCTTCATAACAACAATTAGTTAATTTATTTATTCATCTATTTACTAAGTGAATCGTCATAATATACACTGGCGTTGTTTTACAATTTGTCATTGTTCTGAGAGAGACAACTTTCTTTTACTTTTACTAAGAGATTCGTTCCTCTTTTTATCATGATTTAGAACTCTAATAATGTTGTCAGTAAGTTTTCACGAGCGGTTTACAAAAACATACTTTTATGTTTTTCGTTCTTTTTGGGAGAGAGTAGTTAATAATAGAACTTGTATCGCTTTTAAACATGTCCTTTTGCAGTTTAATTAATCGTATTCCGTGAGTAACGCGCCGACATTAACCGAGCAGAAGAACACTTTAACATTTCACAAAAATTCTGTTCACATGTATTTGGGTCCCTCCTCTAATTTGTCATCGATATTTGTTTCAATACGATATTTAATTTTTTCATGGCAAGATATGAATTTTCTTTCCACATTATTTCCTCGGGTGAATATTAACAGAAGTCGGATCAGTAAGTAAATGTTGTCACGATATTTTAATCTATGCAAAAGAAAACAAATCTACGCATGAGGTATTGAATCTGGAACATTTATTAAAAAATAATATCGAATTGTAAACACCCGAGTAGAAATCGAACCCAAAATAACTTATACAAATTAAAAATAGCCTCCCCAAACGAAATGAGAAAAGCTCATTTCAATGTCAACAAGTTAAAAAAATAATTTAAATGTCAGAAGTAAAAATAACAAGGCGAACAGATACTGCTGACACGTATACAAAATTGAAGGGCTAATATTTCACTTTTAACCGTAATCCCGTTGATAATTAAATTAAGATACCATATCGTGAGAATGGTGAATAAAATAAGATTTACTATGAGTATTATTAATAAAATAACTAATATAATTTTGTATAAAACAGTTTTAAAAAAGCCAGTTAAAATAAAAATTAGATAAAGAGAAATAGAACAGCCGGAGTGTTATAATGAGAAATAACTCGCTTGCTGGGGTCTCAGAAATTTTTTCCACTGATCAATTTTCCAAATAATAATTGTCATAGTTCATTTATGTAAAAAAATTTTTTTACTAATATGAAAAGGCTTATATATAATCCGTATGTGAAAGCTCGGATCTTTGCGTCCCACTAATTTTGTATGTAGTTGAGCAGCAGAGTTAATGATTTGAAAGATTTCGTCTATATTTACATGCAATCTTTCAATTCACTGCGCTCGTTTACTCCAATTTATTATTATTATTATTTTCTCTAATCATAAAACGTATATATGTATATAGACATATAATTTACATAAGAAAACATGCTCTCCCCCCATCATTATATATAGTCACAAATCTTCCGACCTCTTCGTCAGTGACCGTCCTTCTTGAAAGAGCCCGCATAAATCGGGCGAAACATTGAGCGTTCAGGTCCTAACACCTCCAATGTATTTTTCACACACACACACACACACACACACACACACACACACACATATATATATATATATACATATATATATATGTGTGTGTGTGTATGTTGATAGACATTGACTTTTTAATTGACCCATTATAGTGTTATTAAAATCATATATTTCCCCTCGGGCAATAGATATCGCGCGAATTGTATTTGTCCATTGCTTATCTATTCATATTCATTTTGTGTACCTGATGATCAACACGTGTTGCGCAATACTTCTACAACTTGTAGTCTTCTATGACAAATAGCATAGTGTGATGCGGAAGATTCGCATCTTGTGATTCGACAATTCGAACAAAAGACGAAATACGGACAACAAATGACGCTTGGAAACCAAGAACTCATTTAAGGTGGGATATTATATGTTTATAAGTGTCATGTCTTGATGCAGTCGAGAAAGCAACGCCATGGTGCAAAAGTAAAATCAGCAAAGCTCTTCGACCTTGTCTAAAACTAAAGACATCCAATTACGAACCGTTAAAATACTAGCAAAACTATGCGACAAAAGGCAATATATTTTGGCTAAAATATGCGACGAATATTTATACTACACTGATTCCACAATAGTGATACCTGAGACGATTGAATGATTACTAGCAGATATATATTACACTATTTCTATCCCAAAACAGGCGTTTTATATTTTTGTCATTTTTGCCAGTTCAGGGATTCTTCTTCAACTTTTACCAATTGAAAGCGCAGAGTAAGCAAAGACACATTAATAAAACAGATGAATTTGAATTTATCTCATAATTATGACAACCGCATGCGATACACACCGTGTAGATATTTCAAGGGGATGTTTTACACTGGAACCAGTATGCGACGATTCCTTATGTTGCTGTTATATGTTACTGTAATATAACACGTAATGTTTCTGGGTTTCGATACTAAACAAGTTCTATTGAGACGTGTGCTTTGTTTTTTTATTATTTAGACCAATTATCAATCCTAAAGTCACTTTCGGATGAGTGCAAACAGCATTGATAGACTGTCAGTTAACTCGGTAATACTATTACGAAATGAGGAATGGAAAAAAAAACAAAAGTTAATTATGTTTCGGAATTTCTTAAATGACGAATGATAGTTTGCATTATTTATAAGAGTGTTTTCATCGTAGGAAATAATTCTCACAACTTTTTGGTGGATGCAAACTCCGACATTCTTCATGTACTCATTGTAAAACTTAGGGATATTAAAAGATGAAAAAGCTAAGTATTAATCAGTTTGAAGTGAGAATCATCTGGCTATTTCTATCTTCATAACAAGCGCCACTAAAAGTGCAACTACAGGTTGCTTAAGGTTTTTACCTGGTCAAGGTTGACGAGAGAAGAACAATCTCTCCTTGTTGATTAAATAAGTAGTTCATTTCAAAATACTTTATACATACGCGAGCTCGACGTAAGCATTCCTGAGTCTGACTAGATACAACATTAAATGCCGATGGATTCCCAAACCAAACGCTGTGAAATTAAAATTCAACTTGATTTAGAATAATGAACGAGTTTTTGTTGTAATTTGATTTGCAGACAACCATCGTTGCAGGTAAAGCCTCTTGTGTACTGGTTCTGATACTTTATTGCGAGTTAGTATCGAAATAAAATCCACTGAAACAACAAAGTCTGTTCTACAACTGCGAGGAACACAAGTGGCCTCCCTCACCTCATCTCGTTGCATTTAGTGTTGTGCAACGAATAAAACAAAACAGCTGGAGAATTACTGGTTTCACATCGTGCTTAAATTTGATTTTGATCTGAGTCTGGATAATGTCAATTGATCGATTTTTCTTGTTCCAGTGTCTGGATGATATCACTGACAGGCTAAATCGATGCAACGAGAGATAAATGTGGAACGAGATATAACTAAGCGCAGTCGGTTTATCGACAACATCAAAAGTACCGTGGCACCAGTGTGATTGGTTCGGTGGACAGTGGAGACTGACTCCACTATCAAAAGCCCAAAGGTCTTGGTATTTTATGACCACTCAAAGGAACAAGCCGAGACAGTTTTTTTTTTATTAATAACAATACATAATACTATTTTGAGGACACGCCATGTTATAGAGGAGTTTAAATCAGTCTACAACCTGAGCTTCGATTATAATCGAAATATTTTACACTCCCTTCTTATTCGCTACATACAGAAAAATAAAATGTTACGATGTCTGGAATATAAATACAGAACGCCAGGTATTGTAAATACTCCAAACTTGATAGTTACGGACATGACTTTCGTTCTTTCTTATTGTGTCGTATCTTATTATAAAGGTTTTATATATAGATTGGAAACCTTGAGATATAGATGTACTGTGCTCTCCATGCAATCGTTTGATAAACTAAAACAACATAGCGTTAGAATTTGATAGACTAAAAACATAACGTTAGAAATTGATATACTAAAGAAAAACATAACGTTAGAAATTGATATACTAAAAAAAACATAACCTTAGAAATTGATATACTAAAAAAAAAAACATAACGTTAGAAATTGATATACTAAAAAAAAAAACATAACGTTAGAATTAAAATAACTTACAACACTGTATCAATCAGCATTAAGCCCTGACCAGAAGTGTTGCGATATAATTAAACCACGAATAGCGATAGTAAACCACAATTATATTTTGTTCAACAATATTGAAATGATTATTAAAACCATTTTAAAGTAAAAAAAAACAACTTCCGAGCCAGTATTAATATTACTTTCTAAGGTTCAACAACGAGAAATTACTTTTTACGTCTCTTTCTAAGAATTTAAGAACGCAATATTTTTCTGAATTTGATTGTTTTACTATTAATTCGACAAAAATTCTACAAAACGAATTCGAATGATAATATAAATATAACTCAGTATGAAAAACTTTCAGTTGTAACAAATATATTTATAAAATAAAAGGAAATATACAACATTTCATGTTGCCGAGAGTAATACCCGTTTGGGCATTGCACGTAGAGGGTAAAAAAGATTAAAATAGAAAATGTAGTTTTCGGTATATGTATATACACACACACACACACACACGCACACACATATATAGAAGACATGTTACCTTACAATCTGACGCAAGTAAGAAAATATTAAATGTAAACTATTATACACACAGAAACACACACATATACATATATATGTGTGTGTTTGTGTGTGTTTGTGTGTATAATATTTTACATTTAATATTTTCTTACTTGCGTCAGATTATAAGGTAACATATCTGTGTTGCAATATTTCGTGAAATCCTCCCATATTTAAAAATAATATTTGACCTTAGAATCTCTGTATTCATAACCCATCCTTATTTGTTTTTATATTACTGTAGCCTCTTTTAAATGGTTGAGAGTTAAATTTTGATATTGAGGTAAGATAACGTTTTTCATGGTATAAGAGAGAAACTCTGATCACAGTAAATTGTCAAGGTTAATCACACGCGGGCGGATCTACGCACATTTATGTGTTTGTATACCTAACGGTATATTACGATCTTGTGTTTCGACGTAGTTATTATGTCCCCTAGTTTTCATGTTTTTTAGCATTAGTCATCTGATATAAGGTATTTTATTATCGCCATTCGTCTTACTTCGATATTTATTTAGCTTACTTTTCCATTGTTTTTTTAAAAATTTATTTTATATTTCATTTGTCTATTTATTTATTGTATATTATGTATTGGTGAATTATTATTCCTTTATTTATTTGTTCAACGTTGTGTATGATCAACTTTACTTGAATTAGTTTGTATTTAAAAAATAGTTAATTGTTTTTATTCATTTCGTAATTTTACTTAGTTATTTTATTTCAGTTCATTTATTACTCATATATATATATGTGTGTGTATGCGTGTGTGTGTGTGCTTATTTCCTCATATATGTAATACCATGTTCAAGTAATACGTGTTTTTATTTGCCTATACAAGTGACAGTCTGTATTCAAGTTTTATTTTTTGGAAAGTTTCAAATAATGTTTGATGTTATTGATTTATGTAAGTTTTCCATATTTGTAAATATTTCATGTTTATATATTTGTTTATGTTTTTATTTATTGCTTATTTATTATTTTAATTTAATTAATTTATTTTAAGGTGTTATGAAGCTGTGTGAATTAGACTACAAATGTTGATCTTAATTGGTGTCATGTGATTCATTTCTGGGTGGAATTTAGCTGTCCAAATGGATTATTTGACTCGAAGGTCAAAAACATACATTTCGGTGGTTTGGATCTCCACTTTTATAATCCTGGCAATGTTGCAAGCGTGTATGTTAATGTGAGAAGAAGAGTTACGTGTTTGTAAGTGTGATTTGGCCTTAAGATTTGAGGTGTTAGTGTGCTACTAAAGTATGAAATATTGCATGTACGTACACTGTGGCTGATATACAATGTTGTTGCGGTGACATAAATTACTGGTGTTAATGTGACAGTTTGCTAAGATGCAGGGTGTATTATTGTAATGTGTCTTGCGTGTTTTTAGTTCTTGATGTACTCTGAGCTCGGTATGTATCTATATATTAATACGATAGCGTGTGTGTTAATTTCTGTGTCACGCTTACATCCGGGTTGTTTAATTGTTATGTACTTCAATTTCTTTTACCAATAATTCTTGATCAGTTTTGGTTTCGGTGATAGCACTGAAGTCATTTATTTATTTTATAAATAATTTTATTAAGGATTCTTCGTAGTTTTGGTTTCGGTTTCGATTACAGCTGATTGCACTCAAGTCATCTATTTATTTTATAAATAATTTTACCAAGAATTCCTCATAAGTTTTGGTTTCGGTTTCGATTATAGCGAATGCCATTCCAAGAATCTATTTGTTCAAACTTATTTTATGACGAATTCATCATAAGAATTGGTTTCAGTTTCGATTTTAGCTGATGCCACATTAGTAATCTATTTTTAACAAATAATTTTATAAAGAATTCTTCATATATTTTAGTTTCGATTTCAATTATAGCTGAAGAAACTAAAGTTTTCTCTCTCTCACTATATATATATATTTTTTATATATATATATACATACATATATATATATATATGTATCTATATGTATATATATGTATCTATATGTATATATATGCATATATATGTATATATATGCATATATATGTATATATATGCATATATATGCATATATATGCATATGTATATATATGCATATGCATATGTATATATGTATATATATGTATATATATGTGTATATATATGTATATATGTATATATATATGTATATATGTATGTATATACATATGTATATATACACGTATACATATATATATATATATGTATACATATGTATATATATATATGTATATATTTGTATATATTTATATATGTATATATTTATAAATGTATATATATATGTATATATATGTATATATTTATATATGTATATATATATGCATATATATGTATATATTTATATATGTATATATATATGTATATATTTATATATGTATATATGTACATGTAGTTATATGTATATATATGTATATATATATGTATATATGTACATGTATATATATATTTATATATATGCATATCTGTATGCGTATCTGTATATGTATATGTATATGTATCTGTATATGTATATATATATATGTATATATATGTATATGTATATATGTATATATATGTATATGTATATATGTATATATATGTATATATATGCATATGTATATATATGTATATAAATATGTATATGTATATATATATGTATATGTATATATATGTGCATGTATATATATATGTATATGTATATATATATATGTGTATATATATATGTATATATATGTATTATAAATGCAATACCATTATTGCGATTAGGTACCCACACTATACCATTAGTGCCATTAGCTACCCACAATATAACATTATTGTGATTGGGTAGCGCAATATAACATTTTTGTGATTAGGAATCCGCAATATACTATTACTGCAGTTAGATACCCGCAATATACCATTAGTTCGATGAAGAACCAGCAATTTACAATTTTTGCGATTAATACCCACAATATAACATTATTGGGATTAGGTACACGCAATAGACCATTATATCGATTAGGTAACCACAATATACCAATATGTCGATTAGGTACCCTAAATATACAATTATTGCGATTAGGCATCCGCAATTTACCATTATTGCGATTAGATACACACAATATAACAGTATTGCCATTAGGTACCCGAAATATACCATTATTATGATTAGTTACCCACAATATACAACTATGACGAAAAGGTACCTGCAATATACCATTATTGGGATTAGGTACCCGCAATATGCTAGTACTCCAGTTAGGTACCCGCAATATACCATTATTTCGATGAAGGGCCCGCAATTTACAATTTTTGCGATTCAGTACCCACAATATAACATTATTGCGATAAAATATCCACAATATAACATTATTGCGATTAGGTACCCACAATATAACATTATTGGAATTGGGTAACCACAATATACCATTATTTCGATTAGGTACCCACAATATACCATTATTGCGATTAGGTACTCACAATATTCCATTATTGCGATTAGGTACCCTAAATGTACCATTATTGCGAATAGATACTCACAATATAACATTATTGATATTAGGTACCCGAAGTATACCATTATTGCGATTAGGCACCCACAATATACCACTATGACGATACGGTATCTGCAATATACCATTATTGCGATTAGGTAACCGCAATATACTCGTATTAGGATTAGGTACCCGCAATATACAATTATTGCGATTAATTACCCACAATGTACAATTATTTCAATTAGGTATCCACAATATACCATTTTTGCGATTAGGTACCGCAATATACCATTGTTGCTATTGGATCCCACACTATATAATTATTGTGATTAGGTACCCACAATACACAATTATTGCGATAAGGTACCCACAATATAACATAATTACGATTACGTACACACAATATACGATTATTACCCGCAATATACCATTATTGCGATAAGGTACAAACAATATACGAATATTTCGATTAGGTACACACAATATAAAATTATTGCGATTAGGTACCCACAATATACCAACATTATACCATGCTTGCGATAAGCTACACATAATAGGAACCTATAACATACAATTATGTCGATAAGGTAACTGTGATATATAATTATGCGATTAGGTACCCATAATATTCCATTATTGCGATTAGGTACCCAAAATATACCATTATTGCGATTAGGAACCCATAACACACCATTATTGCGATTAGGTACCCACAACATACTATTATTGCAATTATGTACACACAATATACCATTATTGCGATTAGGTACTTGCAATACAAAATTATTGCGATTAGGTAACCGGAATATAATATTATTGCGATTTGGTATCCGCAATAAACAAATATTAATATTAGGTACCCGCGATATACCATTCTTCCGATTAGGTACCCACAATATACCATTATAGCGTTCAGATTAAACAATATATCTTTATTGAGCATAGGTACCCACAATATACCTTTATTTAGATTATGGACCTGCAATATACCATTATTGATATTAGGTACCCACAATATACCGGTATTGCAATTTAGGTACCCACAATATACCATTATTTCGATTAGGTACCCACAATATTTTCCGTAATATACAATTTTTTCGATTAGGTACTTGCAGTATACCAATATGTCAATTAGGTACCAACATTATACGATGATTGCGATTAGCTACATGTAATATACCATTAGTGGCATTAGATACCCGCAATATACCATTGTTGTGATAAAGTACAAACAATATACACTTATTGCGATTAGGTACCCGCAAAGTACCATTATTTCGATAAACTACCGGAAATACACCATTATTGCGATTAGGTACCCAAAATATACTACGATTGCGATCAGTAACAAGAAATATACCATTACTGCGATTAAGTACCCGCAATAAACCATTATTGCAATTAGCTGCCCTAAATATACAAATATTTTCATCATTTACGTTTGCTGATATTAATGAAGAACTGGAATTAAATGAATTGTGCTCACGTCTATAAATTTGTAATAGAATCCAATTGTCTGTCTATCCCGATTAATTTTAAAATAGCACAATATCCCAAAACGTTTTCTAATTATTCAATTCTGATTAGTGTGTATAAAGTTTTAGTGAATTTTCTGGATCACAACAGACGCGATGTTCGTGTTGTAATAAACATAACGAGCACGTGTCAACCAGTGGCGTCCAATAGTGGCGTTTGCAATGCATATAGTCATGATGTGATGTATGGTACCAATCGTAGTAACAGTAGTGTGTAGTAATATCTATGCCTTTATTAGTAATCAAGCGTATGTTATAAAAGTCTGTTTGCTTTTACGATTTTCATATATAACTAGCGGGGGTATTCGACGTTGCCCGGGTGTTGTTAGGTGTGTGTATGGGGGGGGATAAGTAATAACCCTGAAACGATGTTAAAAAAATCGGAAAAACCAAATCGAAAAAAAAATAAGAGAAAAAAAAACACTGTGTGTATAGGGGGGAAGTAAACTAAAGAAAAATAAACAAACGTTGCCCGCGTGTCTAAGATATAAAAATATATAGTTTTGGTCGTGAGGCTGGATTGAACCCGGAACGCGGAGGTGAAACTAACTCCAACCACTTAACTGTGTAGACCAAGAGTAAGGGGAATTGATGATAATGTTAAAATAAGGGTTATAAAGCGAGTGAAAGATTGACAGATAGCCACTAGATGAGGTCATCCCCGGAGCGTTACGAGATGGCGTAGCAGTATTTCGTTTCCTGTCTAGACATCTCTCTCTATCTGTCTCTCTCTCTATTTGCGTTTGTGTATGTCTCTCTCTCTCTCTCTCACTTCGTCTTCCTTACTCTGAAGACTAGAAAATGGCGTCTGGCTGTAAGACTTTTGTAAAAACTTCGATCGTTAATATTTTTTGTAAGCGTATTTTTTTTTTACTTCACATTTTTGGCTTATTTATTTTTCGTTTAACTATCGTATCTAACTATTTTTAATCTGCTAATAACTTTGTTAACGTTGCCATAGCGTAGACGTTCATAGTTTAGCTTGTGTAAGGGTTAAATTTGTTTTTACCGATAACATGTTTTTTTTAATTCAGACAGCCATTAGAGCTGGCTGACGTCAAGATCACGTGACATGACTCAGCGGGGTTTAAATACAAGTTGACCCAAAATAAACGGCCCCCTGTATACTTTATGCAGAAGAATTGGCGCACGTATTTTTTGGGGCAGTTATAAATCGATTAAAAAATATGTAATTAAAATGTCACGTTTTTTGGGACCCCCTGCAAAAAATCGATCAGTTGACGCACTTCTGCGTGTCCTTTTGGGCTAATGTTTCGATATTTTTCGTCCGAAGGGTGGGGCTTAAATATGATACCAAGTTTGTGAATTTTTGTTCCGTCGGTCAAAAGTTTTTAGCAGACACACAAACATACATACATACATTTTCGCTTTTATATATATATAGACTAGCAGGGGTACCCGGCGTTGCCCGGGTGTTTGTAGGTGTGTGTGTGGTGTTAAATAAAAAAGAAACCGGGGGGGTAGGATCGAACCCGAAGCCCTGGGGCGAAGTTTGAAAATAAAATCGGCCAGCCAGTATGAGTTAGTGAAAGATGTTTGAAAGTCGTCGAGCGTTACGACGACGACGACGACGACGACGACGACGACGACGACGACGACGACGATGTAAGGATTGTTATAAGCGAAGTAGGAAAAGAAAACAACGTTTTAATTAAGCGGGGGGGTAATGAAAACATAGAAAAAACATCTAACGTAAGGCAAACGAACGATGAAAACAGAAAAAACGAACACGTGAAAAATGGCTTAAATAAGCCTGTTTCGTTATTAAAATTTAAAAAATCGGTGGATACCCGGGTGTTTTGGGGTGACGCTAAGAATAAGCGAGGTAAAAAAAAAATGGCTTAAATAACACAGGGTTCAATATTTTAATTTAAAAAATCGAAAAAAAACATGTCACACCACAATTCGAACTCAAAACGTTTAGATAATGAACAAATACGCTAATCAACTGCGCTAAAGCGACGTAGATGAAATGTGTTCGGTTTTTCAACTATTTAAAGTAAATCAGGTCACGACGTCATGACGTCATCTGACGCATGCGTAGAATCGGTCATCGTTACGAGAAACCCGTTTTTGTTGACCCCCCCTGTCGAAAATTGTCCATTTCGGGGTTAAAACGTTAAGGTTTTTGGCCAATTTGTCGATATTTTTCAAGCGAAGGATGAGGCTTCGATACGATATCGAGTTTGTGAATTTTCGTCGCGTCTGTCGAAAGTTTTTAGCAGACACACAAACATATATAAATACATACATACATTTTCGCTTTTATATATATAGATTACTTTTATTTATAAGTTATACATTATTTGTCTTCGCTGTATGACAAAACAAGACGCCATTCGAAAACACATATGTCTTCTTTCGTAAACTATGCCAATGTGTCGAGATACATCCCGCCATAGTACATTTTCCTTTATATTCTCTACGTTCCTACCTTTTTAACTTCACGTAACCCCCATTCGGTCTGTTTTTTGTAACGCCCTGCTTATCTGGTAAAACATTTTTGCACTGAAATGCACCCATACATCTCTATTATATGCTCTGTCTATATGTCAGTTGGCCATTAGTGATTTTCAAATAGAAATTTCATCACTACACTTGTAAATCGGATAGACGCCTCTCTCGAAGACTCGTTCAATCGTGTCTTCTTATCGGGTCAGATTGACAGCATTACTCATGATGAAAGTCTGCACGATATTTGGCTTCTTGATAAGTAGTTTCAATAATGGAATACGTTTACACTCTTTCCTGCTTTTGAAAATGGACTTCGAATTCAATACATTATTGTTAAGGTTAGTCACCGCCAAAAACGTCGGTTGTGTACGTGCTGTCACTAATGTCTGTGATCAAAACGGTCTGACATCTCGACCGCGAAGAGCATGCGATGTAACTTATATTAAATATCTACGTGTCGTGGCAATACTAATTTTACGAGCCAATACACGGGTTTATATATACGTTGTGCATTATGAGGCATTATGCGATATTAATTTTATCAGCTATGTATGATGTCCTCTCCGGAATGATACGATACGTAATTTCGTCATCTCTTACTCGTCACCTATAAAGATGAAAGAAGCAGATTTTCTAAAGAAACATTATTCTTTATTCATACATGCATAAGAGATTACAATGCCTTCCCGGACGATGCATTACTATATATATTGATTTCTATAATTTAGCCTTTTCAAAAATGTTTATTTAAGTGGTGGAGTGGCAAAATTGATTCAATTAGAAGAAATTTTGTAGTATTTGTATTAAGTAAAGAGTTTAGCTGTGTAAACGATAGGAGACTTATGTGCTTCTACAGATTTCTTTTTGGCATCAGTCGTCTAAGTATTATAGGTTATCTTTATTTCTTTCAATCTATTTAGTTTTATTTCGGGTTGATGTATTAAGAATGATCTTTGTGTTGGAATGTTTATTCGTGTGTTGTTTATTTTTGGTTGTTGTTCATTCGCAGGCGTATCTGTTTGTATAAAAAAAATCCTGATTGCAGTAGGTTCAATTTCACTTGGATTTGCATATTTTCTTGCGTGTCAATAAGAGGGTCAGACTGGGTTGTGCGTGTGTTTGAATTGTTCTGTGATTACTTGTGGTGGCACATATATCTTTGTTAGAAAATTGGATGAATTGTCGGAGATATTTTCTATTTCTTAGCATTATTTTCATTATATTGTGATGATATATTTTTTAGTAGTTTCTTCTAACTTTTGTTTCAGTTCTCTTCCATTTCCTTCAGTTGCTTCTTGTCAGGTTTCGTATGTAAACATGGTTAGTTATCACAAGAGGGTTGCGCTTATTGTTGTACTTTTGTCGGAGTCGGCAACAAGTTTTTCCTAGGAATTCCTGTGTTTCGTAGACAGTGAATTATGGTCTCTATCTCAAGTTAGTTTTTTTTGTACACCACTATGGTGAATATTCCACGAAGGTTAACTGACATTCCATTATCGTTCAATACAATGTGCCAGTTTGGATATTTTTCTACAATTTTAGATAATTTGCATTTATGTACGGGAAATACTCGCAACACATTTGCTTGAACGCATACTCTGACATTCAGTTTTTTTTTTGGTTATCTTAATTGATATCTTTGTCACGGATATTTTGTCTACTGCTCGTTGATTCATCATCTCTACACAATGATTTACAATACATAATTTCTTTAGTATTTTGTTGTGAAGTGAACCTAACATGATCATTTCTGTCTCAGCATTAAACTTTTTCAACTATATACAGCTGAGATACACAGTTGCCAGACTATGATTATTTTTCAAAACCACAAGCGTTTGTTGAAAATAACCCCAAAGGAGGATAACCTAGCTATACATCTGGAAAAATAATATTTTATTCTAGGAAAATTTTGTGTTCATTATTAGTGGGTCAAAAGTGGTAAAAATTGTGATTTTTAGTTCCAAATGGACAGAAATAGCACATTTCAGGACATAGAATCTTTTCCGGCAATTAGATTTTGTTGAAAATTACCCTAAAGCAAAACCACATGGATATATATCTGGAAACAATATTTGACGATGGGAAAGTTCTGGTTGCGTCCCCAGGGGGTCAAAAGAGGTCAAAATCGCTAAAAATAGCACTTTTTCGGTACATAGAATATTTTCCGAGCTTTAGATTCTGCTGAAAATTACCCAAAAGCAAGATAACATGGATATTTATCTGAAAATGTAATATTTGACTATGGAAAAATTCTGGTTTCATCTTCTTGTCTCCCTACGAAGGCAGAGTTAGACACAAAGTCGGTTATTAATAGGGTGAAAAACTAGTTCCCCAAAATGGGATACTCTGGATCAGAATAAAAATAAAAATTGCCCCAGTCTAGAAGGATATTATTGTTCCCTTGAATTTGAACGAAAATTATTATTTGGCACTTATGCATTGTATGGATGGCGCATTTGTTAGGGGCGATAACTCCAATTTTTTCTGGGAATAGTTACAAAACACCCTCTCCCATGTTAGATAGTACGTTTCTTAATAATAACTTTATAACGGAGTTTGAAATTGAAATATTTTATATAAAATATTGTACCTTAATTTTGAAAGATTATAAAACATTCAGCTTAGCTATTTCATGCCCCCTAGACTTGTCCTTCTGTTGCAATATTTCTATTTTATTTGTGCTTATTTAACTAAAATTATTCCGCTAAGAAAATATCACGTTTTTGATACGCGGCAAAAGAACGGCGTGTTAGGCTGGTTAATATTAAACTCCCAGATAAAGTAGCATCTGTGTTTGGCTATCTACATGCAACCCGCATTGCGTTGCCTTCACATTTATCTGGCAAAATATTTTCAAACCAAAAAGGGATATATTTTATTAGAAAAAACACGTCATGTTTCCTATGACTTGCACGATACATAAAAATAGATTATATAAAACCTAGATCAATATTATATCCTGAATGTTTTCTTTTTAAATAAGAAAAAAGTTCATATCTTGATTGAAAGGAGCGTTATCCATATAGGTCCACTTTTTCAGGAATAAGAGAAGCCAGTCTGTTTTTATTTAATAAGCTGCCTTGCACTAAGCCACATAATCTTGGCTGAACATCGAAACACGGGTTTTGATTGACGTAGGAATAAAAAAAAAATATTCATTCGCATAAGATGACAGATCTGCACGTAACGCAATTGCATAAAACTACTGATATCGGACGAAAGTTTATTTTCTGTAGAAGCTTCCCTTTAATAAACTGCCGCTTCTGGGTTTTCTTGTATACTTTAGAAAATATGGATACTTCACACATGTGTATATACTTGTGGGAGTTCCCGGCGTTTCCTGGGTGTGTGGAGGTGGTGTAGTAAGGAACCGGGAGGGGGGATTTAAAACAACAGTATCGGAGGTGCCCGACGTGGGCCGGGTGTGTGTAGGTTGTGTAGTAATCAACCCCGGGAATGTAAACAAAGTAGTAGTACCGGGGGGTCACCAATAGTAGGCAGCCCAGGTATAGAGAGGTGTTGTTAAGTAATAGTTGTAGTATGCACGCAGGCTAGAACCCGTAACAAGAAGGAGAAAAAAGGTTAAAAGAACGTGACGTCTTAGCCGATGTCTCCATTGCGCGACCGGAAGTCCAAAGCGCTGAAATTTAGCGTAGTCAATCCAACCGAGGCGATAACTTTGCGAAGATGTCGACGCAAAAACCGACCCCTCCTTCTAGAAAACTACCTAGTTGAGAATGAAGGAATTAATGTTTTTTTGCAAATTGTTCGATTTTTGTCGTCCAAAAGATCGAGCTTCAAAACGATACTAATTTGGTCAGGATCTGACGCGTGTGTTGGATGTTTTTGGCAGACATACAAACATACATGCATATATACATTCACACCAACCACGTTTGATATTTATATTATAGATTAAGATGAAAATGATTATTTAGAAATAATAATAATAATAATAATAATAATTATAATAATAATAATAATGATAATAATAATAATACTAATTTGTATTAACACTCCATCTTTGGCAAATAAAACAAGGTTACTCAGATCGTCAGTAATATTATGATCAACACTATAAAAGTTTATAAAACGACAACAGAATTGGTAACATTTACTTATTTGTTTAGAGCTCAATAAATAGTTTTTGACATTGGACTTCAAAACGATCATCGTATAGTTACAGAGAAGATAATTCTGCGGGTATTACTGTTATGGAGTTTATAATAGGAATAGCGCGGTTAACGCGATGCTTGGTTGACTGCAACTTGTTTATGCCAAAGTATGCAAAAGGGTCAACAGAGGTTCACCAAGATATACATCCGTCCCAAGATTTCCGCTGACAAAGCGTTCACCTATGTGGTGCGAGACAGGTAAGTGAGTGCAGCTCCCACACATATATCCTAATATAAATATTAACGCACGTGAAGTATTTTGAGTTCAGTAGAGAGTTGAGTTCGAGAGTCTGGAGTCTACAGTTCAAGAGTTGAGTAGAAGATGAATCAAGAGAGAAATTCTAACTCCCCTGCCAAAGATAGGTTTAGAACAGGGAAGCGTCATTTGACCGTAAAACTAATAAACTCCCAGTTGTCCCGAAAATTAGTTTTGCGCCGTTGTTATGAGCTTTTATTTCCAGGGATCCCAAACGGTCAAGAGATGTGACGAAAATATAAAACTTCCTGGTTTTATTTTATAAATCCACTAAAAATGATGAGGTGCCGTAAATAAGAACATTGCCTAAAATAAGCAAGCACCACATCTTATCCTCACAGAAGCATAACATCTTTACTAGCGGCATGTAACGAATAAAAAAAATGACAAAACCCGGATTCTACAAACAAAAACAAACAGCAAATGAACAAAACATTACAAAAAAAAAAGAAAAAGAAAAGAAAAAAGGGCGTCTAATGAAAATAAACAAATAATGAAACCAACACGAGAAAGGAAAAAAACACGCACACACATACAAATACGTAATGCAAAAAATAAAAAAATAAAATAGAGTAAACGCCGATTTTTGTGTTTAAAAATCAAATGTAATTGCTCATTGTTATGGGAACAAAAAGAAAATGTTGTGTTGGGAAAAGTATATTAAAATCTTTTTTGATATATTGTTTATTCAACGTTATGTCGACGAATATGTGTTTAATGTCATTTGAAAAGAAAGCTTTGTTATCGTGAATGGTGACAAAAGTGACGGTTTCTGTTGGAATATAATATATATATTATATAATTTAGAGTTAAACACACATGTGAATGTGCTGCGTTTTTGTTAATTAAGAAAGAAAGAAAAAGAGATCAGTAAAAACAAACGCAACGTCACAACGGTGAAGAAAAAAAGATGGTACACTTGGGCTTATTGTTTTTTCTCAGAAATTGAGAACATAAAGAAAAATGTTTTTTTTTATTTGACAGTGAATCGCATTGCGTTGTTGTTTAGGTTTACTGAAACCTGGAATGACCTTTGCAGTCAAAGACCGACACTGGCCCGGCGCGAGAAACTTGCCCTTGAAATATTGCATGATTTCGTAAGGTGAGCAGTTAAGGAATCTGTGAAGAAATAATTTTTACGTGGAGATTATTGAGTCGTGGATAAACATCCTGGTTTTCTAGACCCACGTCGTTATCCGTGTATAAAAACACAGGGAGGAGTAAATTTTGCCATTTTTGAACAAGCTCCCAGCTGCCTAAATATCTTTCCCTACACACCAGCTAACCCCACTTTCACCAACCACCATGCCGACAGGAATACTAGAAGAAATAGAGAAAAAACAAAATTGTTCGACGCATATAGATTTCCTATTTTTAACTAACTTTTACCTTGATTATTTTCTGATGTGTATGAAACGTAGGGACCTTCACCATAGCATAGAATAAGTAGTAAAGAAAAATGTTAACAAAAAAAAGTTTTGATAAAATCATAGGGAGAGTTGGGTTATGTAGTTCATGACATGAGTAGCGCGGGTAACCGGTGATGGGTTGAACATAACTTCTTTGTGCCAAGAAGTCCAAAGAGGTCAACACAGTTTACGGATGACATTGATCAATGAAAGGAATGCCGTTGACAGAGCGTGCACCTATGTTGTTAGAAGGTCAGTGAGTGTATTTTGTGTGGGAGCAGTTAACTGGAATTACAGCCACTCACACATATACCCTGATATAAATAGAAATGCATATTTTTTAAAAAATTCAATTGAGATTTGAGTTCGAGAATTGAGTAGAACGTTTTCGTGGAGCGACGAGAGACAGCTATGTATTTAAGATGAATCAGTAGAGAAATGCTCACCATCTTTCTAAAGATAGTTATAGAGCAGGGGTGCACCATTTGATCGTGAAGCCAATTGCCCAGAAAATGAGCTCTGCGTTATTGTATGATGTTTTTGTTTCAAGGAGCCAACATGGCCAAGAGATATTACTACAATATAAATAGGTGCGTTTCTGATTTTATTTTATAAATCTCCCAAACGTGCGGAGGTGACGTAAATATGATCATTGACACGAAATAAGCAGACAGCCCATCTTATCATCCTCTCACAGAAACATAACATTAGTTTCAAAGGTAAGAATATTTTTTTAATTATACCATTTAAGAAGGAAAACAACTGTAGATGTTTTCTCTTTGTGTGGTTAGGAGAAGATTTTCAATCGTAAATATTTATTATCATGCCTGTTTCATGTAAGTGCATATTCATTAGATGAATAGATGTGTATGAGACACACACATACACACACACACACACACACATATATATATATAGTACTAATAGTTTTATTTAAAATATTGTGTATTTAAATCTAGTCGTTTTTAATTATTTGTATTCTCTTTATTCCGATACACATTTTCTTACGCAAGCGAACATATAAAAAATGGCAGCCGAAAATGTGTAGGGGTACCTAAAGTCTCTATAAACGGTAAACCTTGAATATCTTGTTAGCTTAACATCATAATAAAAGAATATAATAAATAATGTAACGTGAATAGTTTATTAGAGCAACAGTTAAATAAAGTTGCTTTAAAAAGACCGTTAAATTAAAGCGTTTCACTCTGATAATAAATTGATGTAAACTTGATGTGTTTAAACATATGTAATGCAACTAACCGAACAATTAATAGTTATAGAATTATTATGCATCAATTCTGCTCTAAAAAGAAACATTCAAATCGGACGTGGCTCTATCTTATAAAAGAATCTACAGTTGATTTTATAGGCTGTGCATTTCTGCGCACGCGGGTTAAAACTTTTCAAATGCACTTGTGCTGTAAGGCTGTATAAAAGTGGTAACTTACGTCAACATCAGACTTTCTTCTTTAAACGGATTTTGTTCGATTATCAATATTTATCGGAAGTATTCCGATGCAGAACCAAAGTACAAACACTCCCCGACAAATTATTACATTCATGTGAAATGAAAAAAATGGGCCCATCCGTTACAAAGTACATAGGGAATTAAGTCACATACGCGCTCACATGATCCTTTTATATAAGTAGAAAATATATGAATATATATATATATATATATACATGTATAAACATATATACACACCTATATATGTACATATATATATATATACATACATATAAACAGATACACACACAAACACACACACGTATATATATATATACCTATATATATATATATATATATATATATATATAAAAGCGAAAATATATGTATGTATGTATGTATGTACGCTTTTCCTCGATGTCCACAAAAGGCTTCTTTCAGAGAAGCGCTCGCTCGCTTCACAACTTCTTAAAACTTTTTATATCATCTATAAATTGTAATATCTCACACCTAACCACGGAGCTTGCCTGTCTATTTAATTTTATTGACTTTCAAACGTTAATTATTCCACATTTCCCGCATCGGAACGCGGTACATTTGGTTTTCGGTATAAACAAAAAGCGAAACTCGACTCTAATAACAGGCCCAGAGTTAGTGAACGTTTGGTCAATGTCGACTTCGTCACATCAGACGGGGGAGCGGGTTTTTAAAAACAAACAAACCGATTTATTGACCTCATTAAAAACTGTCCCGCACAAAATGCTGACTGCTGAATACCTATCGCCGTCAAAAACGCGCACTATTTTTTTTTTCACACTTTACTATTTTTCAACTGCGCGTCGTCAAGGCTTTGTTTTTTTTCACGGGCACCTGTTTTTTTCACACACATCTACAAACACCCGTGCAACGCCGGGTACCCATCGCTAGTATATATATATATATATATATATATATATATATATATATATATATATATATATATATATATATATACACACACATACTGAAACCTCGGGATACCACATTAAAGTTAGTAACAAAATACAGTACATTATATAATGGTCATTTATACAATCAAATAACTTCATAAATACCACCGTAAGGCGGAGGAATACCGTAACCATGGGCCGGAAAAATATCGTATTCCGCACATCGTCACGTGCATAAAAACGTATCCTTGGGCCACCGTATTCCGGGGTTCTACAGTATAGAAGGTTAAATTGAGCCATGTATTTTCGGTAATTGGATGAGACAGAAAACGTTTGCAAGCAAAATGTTCTATAAATAAAAAACACACATATTTATATATTGACTGAGAAAATGATTGCAAAAATATTAAAGACATCTTTGTAAAAATCTTACGTATTTATACAAAATTAAATTATAATGAATATCAAAGCAGCAGAAAAAGGTAGTTATAAAATATAGTAACGGGTAAATGTTGAAATATTTAGGTTTCAAATTGAATTTGAATAAAATGTTTTCAAAAAATTTAAGTGAAATATTTTTGGAAAAAAATTTAAAATTCTGTTCGATTTCAAATATAAATGAACGAAAAAAGAAAACTTTTGACAAATGAAAAAAAAAATCATCGGAGAAAATTAAACTTGAAAAATTATTTTTTGCATTCAATAGATATGCGATATAAAATGCTGATCAAATAGGAACTTAATATAAATTATCACCTCACTATAATAAATCTTAAATAATCAAATTTATAGAAAAGTATTAATGTATTTTGATAAAATTATTGTAAATTAGTCTGAATTTCATGTGGTGTATGTTTTTTATAAAGGCTCAGAGGAAACTTTAGGATAAGTGTTAATGATTGGACAGTAGTCATTAGAACAATAGTGTAGTAATCGTGAGTAATGGAAATTGTTTTACTTAAGGAGATGGCTCATCAAGGACTTGTGTAAGTTGGACTTGAAGAAGACTATAATATATTCCCCTTGAAAGCAAGCAAACAGAACAGCGTTCTACAAAAAGGCAGTTTTAAGAAAGAAGCTTGGTTTATAGATCCACGTTTAGGCTACGCCACATATAAAAAAAAAATGGAGAAATTATTGATAGTGCTTTCAGTTAGACGAGTATTTTTCGTGAAAGTTTGGTTATAAGGACCATATATTGGATCAGACGTGCACTGTTAAAAGGTAATTGAGCTCAAATAGACATGGCTATTGAGTAATGAAAAACAGTTTGAGTTGAGTAATAATCGTTTGTAAAAACAAACCTAGTAAAATCGATTATGTAAAATATTCAAGGAAAATTTCTGCCTCACAAGTTTTCTATAAATATTTAGACAAATCCAGAAATAATGTCATTAATTTTATGATATTTATATAATTTATTATTATCTTGTCAGATAATTATATAATTTATTATTATCATGTCAGATAACTAAATAAATTATTTTTGTTATTTCGACTGAGTATTTCTTTCCGGATTTATTTCACACATCATAATTGTTTGACTTTTGCGTTCAAATTTAAGTTTTTCTTTGCTTTTTTCATGCTTTTACTTTAATAAAAATTTGGACTATTGAGAGTGGTGAAAAAATATGAAAATTATTTCTGATGACCGAAAGCAACACACATCACCAATTTTTAACATGCATTTATATTGTGAGGTGTATTTGTGGGGTTAGATCTCAACAAATGACGGCAGCTGCGCGGTGAGAACGGCCAAGTGGTAGGGTTTGCAAACATCAAAGACGTTAGAAATTATTGGAACAGGCGTCACAAATATAATTGAGTACGACAGAACGTAAGAATATTTGAAAACTGAAAAGTTAAAAAGATATAAAAAGAATGACATTTTAATCGATATAGACTAGAAAATGGATCAAAGAAAGAAAACAGACGAATAGATTTGTGTTCTCCCGTTCTTCTTGCGTTTCAAAGCCTTGTACTTGTTACATTTTAGTGTTATGCCACATATATATGTATGTGTGGTCTAAAATGCAATTAAATAAATTGATTACGTGGTGAAAGGTGTGCTTCTATTCTTCTGTCAGATGGCGGAATAAGGGAGGGAAGGAGAAAGAAAAAAATCTTCATTTGTAGAAGGCTCGCCTATATACATGTGGCATTGATTTTGTATAAGAGGAGATAAACTGTTTTGAAAAGGACGAGTTGGAAGCACAACGAAAGTTCTTGTTTCGACAGCAGAAAGAGTGAGGGAGAGAGAATGGATGGTGGAAAGTTTTAGTTGAATTTAGTCATGGGAAAGCAGAAGTTTGAACAAATATTTCTTCTTCATTTAATTTTACTTTTCTTTTCCATTTCATAAGGATACATTTTATTGAATTTTGGTTTGCTTTCTCGACATATTTCTCGCGTAGAGGAGAACTTGTAAAATTGAGGCGTCTTACTTTACCGAATACACACAATACCAAGAATTTAATTACAATATGTATGTATACTTGCAAATAAAAACGCATTATTCTTTATTATAGAGCAAGGGATTATAGCTGTGATGCAACAAACAAACGAACAAGACAATTGCGAACAAATTATTTTATTTTCTTCTCAATAAACAGAAAGAGGCATCAAAGTGAAGATATACATATTGTAATATTTTCTATGGCTCTGATCGATCATTTACTTTATCCGTCCATCACGCAGATTCTCTCTCTCAGTTCGGCGACTGACACTCTTCTCACGGAATTCTTCGTGTTTCAGTTATTTTACTCGTAAATATTACTCAAAGGCGAGTTTTGTCATCTGAGATTAACCACAGAAATCAAATCAAATGATTTATACACACTGAAAGCATATTA
>NC_136497.1:115876911-116119411 GCF_053919585.1 Euprymna scolopes
TTAGTAGTGCAAAAGCAAATTATGATTCTGTTTTTGAACGTCCATTGAACAATTCTTTGAAAATTTTTCAAAAACAGTCTATACACATATTTAGTGAAAATATGATTAAGAGATTTTTTTTATATGTCGGTCAAGCACAAGTAATATGGCCGGCAACACGAGATCAGGAATTTTTCGACACAGTTGACTAATAGTAGAACTATTCTACAACTACATAAATTCTTGCAACGAATAGATAGTCGATTTTGATCCTGTGGTTGCTTCGCATACGTTTCAAGAAATCATATCCCAAAAACCTCGCCTAAATTGTTGGTTTTGAACTGGTAGAATAGCTTTAGGGATAAATCAGAGAAATTGGATTTTTGCTGGTACGTTGTATCCACTGTGTTGGGACTACATTCATTGGGAAGGTGTCAACATAATCGAAATTTACTAAAATTAATTTAGGATTACAAAAATAAATACGAAAGAAAATACGAAATACGAAAGAAAATATAGGAATTACCAAAGATACAGACCCAAATAAGCATAAAAATAGGCATCAAAGCACCCCGAGCGAAGCCGGGTAATACTACTAGATTATAATATAAAAATATACTAGAAATGAAAATATTTTTTAATAATGAGTCACCACATTTAGAGGCTCGAATATAAGTCTCGCATATCTGTACATGGCATTATAATCAGGATAAAATAATACGAGAAAAATGATTGTATCTCTCTCCGTACACATATTGAATGTTCCTAAAATCTTTTAGATTGTCAAGTTGATTTTCTCATTTTAAATTAGAGTAATTATTATCTTTTAGAAAAAGATTGATAATTTATATTTGAACTTTTTTGTACGTCTGTATGATCCTTAACTATTATTCTTAGGATGTTTTGAGCGATGTTAACTTTCGATATTTTTCACGTAACTCTTGCTGACATCACGAATGGAACAACATTTCAAAGCTTTATTTAATCGACAGGGGTTGTTTGATTTCAAACAAATGTCACACTGAATATGAATGCTAAGTAATCCTCATTTTCAATTGAGTATTTGACTAAGGCTTATGGTTCAATCATTAGAATGCATTAACGGATTGTATAGCACTTTACACAGGAGTTAAGGAATAAAGCAAATAAAAATGTCTTATATATTTCTGATTTCGACAATAAATTCCTTTAATTGCAGGGATCACATCGGCCGAACCGCTGTTGGAACAAATCAAGACAGAAAAAAATAGCCCACAAATTCGGGTTACCTAAATTTCTATGTTGTTCGACGTTACTTTCGTCTAAATGCATATAGTTTTTTTTATGTGTTTTCTCTTTTCATCAAGCCTACCTCTGTCTCTGTGTATAGCGTTCTGAAATAAAGGTAAAAAGTATAATATTAGCATCACATATATAATACATTGTGTATCACTTTATTGCAGGTCAAGAAGTAAAATTTGGCATACGGGAAGAGTATAACCAGGTTCCTTATTTTCCTGATTTTTGTGGAATTCGAACAACTATTTTAAAGTTTATGCTAATATTTCTATTTTCTGGTAATTTTAAGTGCGTATCACTTCATTTCAGGTCTACAAAAATGCATAGAAAATGTCGATTGATAGCTACTGAAAAAGAACATGTTGTTACAGACATTGCGGAATGTTTATCTCTCGTAGATCTAGTCAAGGAGTATGGAACAGATCGAAGAACATTGTCTTCGTTCATGGAAACTAAGTAAGAAAAAAAAAAAACAAAAGAAAGTCAGTTTCTCTAGAAGTGTTAGCCATGTTTAGTTTCAGAAGTTTCCGATGGTTCGTTGTTCTACACAAGTCCTGAGAGGTGGCTCTTTGCAGTAGACAGTTCTCGAGTTTGAATCAACAGAGCTAAGGATTCTTCCCGTGTTAAGACGGAGAAAACATGCGAAATTGCTACAGATAGGTTTAATGTTTATGTAGCATATCTTGTTTCTGATTTGTTGGTAGCAAAACACGAATTAATTCGATTCGTCAGTTCCTATCAGCATCGTTTATAGATAGAATATCCCGACAACCCGGGATTATACCCCATTATATTACATTTTTCGAGTAGTTATAATCTTGGAAAGACAAGAGGTCGAATAATTCACGCCTCCCATTTTGAAATGTCTATTAAAAAGTAAATAATTAATTTACTCACCAAAGCCACAATAAAGCGACACACCGGGTTTATATTCATAAACATATATGTTATTTTATTTCTAATTTCCTAGCACTTATGAACCGGTATAGGCATAGGTGTACTTATTAATGAGAATAGACATACACGTTTGTGATGGGTATCTTGACTAGTACTTGATATACCATTGCGCGTATCTTTTCGGATTCTATCGTAAATTTTTCTTTGTTTTAAAGATGACGGTTATTTAGTGGTAAATCAAATTTACACTTTTTTCTATGATTTCGTTGCACAAATCTATTGTTTGTAATTACATTGAACGCCTTTTTTTCCTCGTTACTCGATATTGACAATCGAATAATATGAAAAAGAAAAGTGTCATTTCCAGTCTATTGATTCAAGTCGCCTCCAGATAAAAGAGATCGAATATAAAAAAAACGCAAGGAAACATATTTGATCTATTGTTCGGCGTTGTTTAAATAGGCTAAGATCCAACTAAACAAATCAGCTCCTGGCAAACACGTTCATTCTTTTATCGCCCGAAACGACGTAATTTCGTTAGGATCATTTTCAACGGTAAACTTTTTGCTTTCTGTTGTTATTGTTGTTCCATCTTTTACACTTGCGCATTGTTGGTTGAAAAGCAATTCGATACTGAGTTTACTTCGAACTTAATTATTGATTGATTCCAAAATATCAAATTACGTATTATGTTTGCTTATTATGCACTGTGGTCTCGATCTCTCGGTTCTATTTTAACGTTTCTACCTCAGACTATATGACGCATATGACGTCATATATTGTAGGAAAATGAATACGTTGTTTTAATTTATTTATAAATTAACGAAAAATTTAACATAGAAAAGGTAGGAAATTCAAGAATAATATAAATGTATTTATTTGTTATAATTTATTATCTTTATATTTATGGTTGTTGTTTAAAGTCGTTTCGCTCAACTCTGGCCTTCCTCATGTGGTTAACCGCGACAGAATAGGAATACTGAGTCTCTTAATTGTATCAACAGTAATTACTATCTTTCATAGTTGTTGTCCTTCCACCAAGTTTTGGCCAAATAATCTTCTGGCCGGCTTTGGATAGGATTGAAACCGCTATTTTCAGAAAATGCTCACCTGGAAATGTAGAGATTCAACGTCTCTATTCACTGCGCCGCGGATCCAGAAGGGACAAAAGAATAGTTGACCGAAGATTTTAGTAATACTCATAGTCGATAAATCCAGAAAATATTCAACGTTCAAATCTAAACTCCTCAGTCTCTAAAACTCAGGATTTTTTATTATTTTTGTACCTATAGCTTTTCATTTGCACATCACGTGACAAACATGATTACATCGTAGCCATATAAAAAGAACAGTGGACATTAGTTATAGTTTGCTCTCATTCTTTCCGACTGTCTCAGAACAGGTTTGCACTAATTTATAACCTCTTGTCTTAGGTAACATATCAGGCCACATATTTCACGCCCAAATGAGATTCTCTCTGCATGGTCAACGCACTGGTTCACACGATGTATAGTGCGCCTATTTAAAACTAATCATTTAATAACCCTCCCCGATACTGTGGATCACTCACAGTACGTAGTCATCCAACCATCTCGGCGGACGTTGCTCTCTTTGGGATCTTCACTGTGTTTCTTCTTCGGCTTCCTTGTTGCTCATCATTTCCCCCAGTCTCTGAATCTCCCCAATCAGCTTAATATCAAGAAAGTGTCTTAGTACACCATCCACCTTGATATTGTTTTGGGACTGTATACCAGTAACCGTACCATTTATCCATTTTGTTGTGCATCGGACCATCTGCTTTCCAAGTTGTATAAACTTTGGCTCGTCTAATTCGGATCTCTCTCCAAATGGTAAATTTCCTTGGAACATAGAGGGGTATACTCCTCCTTTATGGTGGATGATGTTAATAGACACACTTTTCTAATCGACGAGCACTTGATCCTTCTCTGGTTCATGAATGGTTGGTGGCGGGTCGATCGTCCGACATTAATCACAATTTCTGACTAATTTTTCACACTATCTGTTGCCAATACCTGCTAGATATTCCACAATAGAGAAACGTTCTGTATACTCCTACATTGTGTAGGTTATGCAATTTATTCACATCTGGAGCGATACAACGTGCTCTTTTTTACCCTTGTCAGAATGCCTGCCATATTTTTACAAGAGACCACAAATGTTACACTTAATTTTAAGTTAAATTCATCAATTCTTTCTCTCAGAATCTCTAAATTTTTTAGTATATTTAATTCTGATGGTCAAATTTTTTTCTCATAAGTTATCATAGAATTAACTCCGCTATGAACAGTAACTGAATCAGTAAAAATCTAAATCAGATCCCATTTTAATGCCACGTTCACATCCTTTACGGTTGCTTCAAACTTAGCGACGTTGATGTGATAATAATCACATCCCTTTCTTAGACATACCGCATCCTCGACTGTATCACCATCAATTTTAACAGAGATGCAAGTTGCCTTGCTACTTGCATCACATCATACCACACAATTCTGTTTTTCTAATTTGGTAAACATTCCACCGTCTCACACCGGGTCTCTTTGTAGAACTTCTTTCACAACTTCTCATAACACACCAACCGTCTCGCTATCAACTATATCTTCCTAACCAGTCCTGTTGGCTTTTCTTATCAAGTAGCTACAAGTGGTTCTAAGCTATCCAGATATTGTTAGTGGCCCACCAGTTTTCTGCAGCCAGAAAATAGTTCACGCCTACTCATTTTATCATGTATTTTGGTTATTCCCCCCCTTCACATCAATTTCCCTGAATTGTCAATATTGAACCGAAGACCTAACGCTGTTCCTCACTTCAATAATACTTTTCGCTTTGCTGCTAGTCCAAAGTTGACTTAGATAACACACACATTTCGCTGCTGGTACAGCTGTTTGTTTGACCTAAATGTCGTTTATATACGAATCTGTGTTCGCCCTCATGAGGTCCTCTTTATTGAGAAGAGGTTTCCAAATATTTGCTATGATTTTGGGGGCAACATTGAACTCAAACCTGATCTCGTCCAACAATATGGGTTTCCTTCATACCGGATCAATTGGAACTTCCCTAAATCTCTTGCAACATGAATTTGTAAATATGTGGATTTTAAATTCACGATTTTGTTGCCTTTGTCATCTGCCCCACTTCTTCATCGTGTCTCCGCAGATATCAACTGCACTTTTACCAGAATTACATGCAATATACTTATTGAGTGGTTAATGAGATCCCAGTCATAATCTCCGCTTTCTTTTCGAGTGGGCAGGGATGAGGGTCTAACGTGTTTCCTTCCAGTGATGACCTCATTATCTTCTATTAAAAAGTTGCATATTATATATTTATAATATACTACATTGACATAAGATGTTATTCCAAAAATCACATTGGCATACTGCTGATTCCAAAAATTAGGTAAATGGACCAGTACACGCTAGGGGCTAATTTGTAACATTCCAAAAATCATGTAAATATATCAAGTGATCCTGAGTTCATATTTTCGTCTTTAATGTCTTCATGGCAGTAATTGCAAAAAAAAGGGGGGCATTCTGAGACTAATACTGTATCAGAAATTCATGTTGAAGTAATGGTTTCCTAATCCATAGCCGTGTTAATATTTTTAGATACATTAATTTCGAAAAGATGCTGAAAAAGTTTATGCTTGCATTATTTAAAGTATCTTTTAACAGTGGGGTGGGGGTATGTCCCGGAAATGACTGAAACTGTTTACGCACTAAACATTACTTTATTTCATGTATATTTTTAACAGTTGGGTGGAGAATATAATGTCAGCCCCGGAAATGGCTGAAAACGTTTACGCACTAAACATTACTTTATTTCATAGCTATTTTTAACAGTGGGGTGTGGAATATGAGATCAGTCCCAGAGATGACTAAAACCGTCTACGCTATAAACATTACTTTATTTCATGTATATTTTTAACAGTGGGTGGGGGATATGAAGTCAGTCCAAGAAATGGCTGCAATCATTAAGGTTTTTGACATTACATTATTTCATATATATGTTTAACAGTGGGGTGAGGAATAAGAAGTCAGTCACGGAAATGGCTGAAAAGTTTAGGTTTCAACATTACTTTATTTCATGTATATTTTTAACAGTGGGATGGGGGATAAAGTCAGTCCCGGAAATGGCGGAAACATGTTACAATTAAAACCTTACATTATTTTATGTATATGTTTTACAGCGGTTGGGATATAATGTCAGTGCCTGATATGTCTGAAACAGTTTACGATTTAAACATTACTTTATTTCGTGTTTATTTTAAACAGTGGGGTGGCGGACATGAAGTCAGTCCGGGGATTAGATGAGATAAGTGCAAATATACACTAGCAGAATACCAAGCGTCGCCCGAAATCCAATGAAACAGATAAAAGTTATATACTAGTAGAATACGCGGCGTCACTCGGTATTAGAGAAGATAGGTGGAATACTCGGAATTGATTGTTGGGTTTGTAATGAAATAATCAGCCAGGCAATATATCAAAGTTATTATTCTAGTAAAGGGCGTAAATGTGGGTTTAAATTATGAAAGGTTATTGTAGGAATTAGTAACATATCCAATAATGATAAAAAATGATGAAATGCGAATTAATTGATTGGTGTGTTTGTTATGAAATAAGCAGTCTAGACAATATATGAAAGTTATTATTTTAGTAAATGGGACAATAATCTGGGTTCAAATTATAAAAAAAAAATGATTGTCGAAATTATTAACATATCCAAGAATTATCAGAATGGGGAAAGTTGAGTTAATTCCTTGAATTGTTTGTAATAGAAATAATCATCCCAGACAATTTATCAAAGTTATTATTTTAGGCGATAATGTTGGTCCAAATTTTAGGCGATAATGTTGGTCCAAATTTTAGGCGATAATGTTGGTCCAAATTATGAAAAATAATGTTGAAATTAGTAACATATCCAACAATTTTAAAAATGATGAAATATTAGTTAATGGATTAGTGTAGTTGTAATGGAATAATCAGCACAGACAATATATCGAAGGGTTTATTTTAGTAAAAGGTGGACGAAAATGTTGGTGTTTATTATTGAAAAATAGTTCTCAGAGAGATAAAGGGATTGATAGATAAACAGAGAGAGGGGGAGAGTTAGAAACAGAGAGGGATGAGACAGAGGAAAGGAGAGAGATAGAGGGAGTTAGAGAGAGAAAGGGGCTCAAAGAGAGATGGAGAGGGTGATATAGAGAGAAAGATAGATTGAGAGAGGGAAAAGGGAGAGATGGATAAAGAGAGATATTAAGAGAGGAAGAGAGAGGGGGAGAGAAACAGAAGGTGAACTATACTTCACCGTTTTTTTCCTCGTTCAGTAGAGAAGAAATAATTCTAGACTGAGGCAATTTTAATGTTTTGTTATTATCCAGAGTACCCCTTTTTTAGGGGGGAGGGGCTAGATTTTCCTCGCATTAGAAACCGACCGGGTTATCTGTACTTTCACTTAACAAATTAATAAAAGAAAAACATATTGTAAAATTTGAATTTAACAGGAAAATACTATTTTAAAAAATAGCACGATAACATAAGTGCATAAGTGCCACTTTAGATACTCCTTGGGCGTTGAGTTCATGGCGACCAGCATAATTATTTAATGGCCGCTCCCTGAGCCCCCCCCCAGTCAAGGCTAATGCATGCATACGTAACATTTTTTTATTTACTGACGTTGGCTTAATAACTAAACGATTTATTGATAATTTCGTAACCCTTAAACGCATGCCGGAAGATTTTAATTGGTTCATTATTGTTGTAATGAAAAAAAAAGTTTCATTCAACACAAAACCAAAAACACATTAATGATAAATGATTTATTATTCTATTCATTGAAATTTACTAAGTTTTAACTAAAAAAGTAAAAAAAAAAGTTAATAAAAAATAGTTGCTTATGTGCGCATAAAAAAACTTGTTTTGTTTTTTTTTGTTTTTTTTAGATTAGGTCCACCTTATAATACACCCCCCCAAACCTCCTCATCTTAACTGATATTTGTTGTCAGCATACTCACCCGAAAATACTATTAAAAAAAGGGGGTTATCCTTTACAGAAATTGTCCCGACGCCGCCTCGTTCTGAGTTCGGGGAGAGGCCGTTTGACGTAGGCGGTGTCGAGGCAGATAATTACCCTAACCCTAAAATATGCGATGTGTCACAGACAGATGCTTTTACAAATATTGTGAAACAAATCACAGAATTTTACAGGGTTAACTAACCACGTGGAACTATTCTAATTATGTGGACTGTTTTTTTTTTGTTTTTAAATTCTAATTATTTGAACTGTTTATTTTGTAAAATGCCAATTATTATTATAAGTGAGAAATTATTAATAAATGTTTAGTAACATTTTTCGGTGCTAATGCAGAGTGTGATCCGCGCTATTTTTTAAATCGTGTTTTTTTTTAATTCAATTGCAAGGTTAAAGTACAGAATAGGTACAAAACACCCTCTTTTTAAATAATAACGTTATTATTTCAGTATGGATCACTCTCTGCATGAGTGCACATTTTTCTTTTAATATTCATAAAAAGTAAAACTTTTTTCAAAATAAATAAATAAATAAATGTTTGTAAATGTGACAAATAATCGTTTAGTTACGGCAACGTCAGTAAATAAAATATGTTACGTGCGGGGTGGGGTGGGAGACTAAGGTAAGGGAGCTATTATTATTTTTTCTACTGGTCGCCATGGAACTCAACGCCCAAGAAGTACCAAAATGTAAATTTTTTTTCAAATAAATAAATTGGAAGCAATTTTTGCAATAAATAATAGATAGCAGCTTCGTTAATTTTACGACTCGCCCCAGCATATTATAAACACCCTAACTTCCCCATGATAAAACAGTTTTCGGAATGAACAACCTCCCCATATTAAGAACGGATTTCGAGGTTCATGGAAGGGCGTTTTTTTAACATGGGGGGTAGGGTTTTTATAATACGTTGAGGCATGTCGTAAAAATGAAATAGTTTAGAAAAAGTTAAAACAAACTTTTTTATGTAAACAATGCCGTGAAAAGAAAGGAAACAATTAAAACTGAAAAGCCTTAACATAAATAAAATTAAGAAATTGGTAAGTACATAAATGAATTTAAATTTTTAGAATATGGGATTTTTTGTGTGTGCGCTAATGCAGAGAGTGATCCGCGCTATTTTTTTAAAATCGTTTTCCACTTTAATTAAAGTTTTTGATATGTTTTTATTCAATTGTAAGGTTAAAGTACAGAATAGGTACAAAACACCCTCCCTTCCCCCATGTTTAGAATGGCTTTTTAAATAATAACATTATTATTTCAGCACGGATCACTCTCTGCATGAGTAAGTTTTTTTTTGTTTTTTTTACTTATCGAGTTAACAGAAAATTAAATCTTTCCTCAATTCGTGGCTGTGAAATGAATCGAACCGGAAGTTCAGTTTTATCAACAGAACAGATTAGCAGTAACGGTTAAAAATATATTTATTTTATTTAATATTTTAATTTTAATAATTCGCGAGGGAAATTTATTTTAATAGCATTTAATAGCATAAAAACATACCTCGACTCTAAAAATGGGTCGTCTGAAAATTTCAAATAAACTGGTAACGTAGAAATATGGTTTTATTCGTTTAGAACGAACCAACTTTACATTTTTATATGTATATGAATGGCACCGACATATGCCACCCTTACACTCGCCTTCCTAGAAGAGACCCTTTATGAAATAATAGAGCAAAAGTACGGGCACAATATAAAACCACTCTTCATAAAATCTTGGAAAAGATACCTAGACGACTGCTTTATCCTCTGGAGAACCTCATGGGGGCTATCAAAGAACTCCACACTTTGCTACAAAATCTACACCCAAAAATAAACTTCACACTAGAACAAAGCCCCACAGAACTACCTTTCTTAGACATCCTAGTAACAATAAAAACAACAGCATAATCACAGACATCTACCACGAACCCACAGATACTCAACAATACCTCCACTTCAAAAGCCACCATCCTAAAAACTGTCTAAAATCAATACCCTACTCCCTAGCACGTAGAGTCTGAACCATAGTAACAGACAGACACCTCCGTTCAACTAGACTGAATGAACTACAAATAACACTGCGGAAAAAAGGATACCAACTCACACTAATACAGAAAGGTATTGAACTGGCTGAAAAAATCCAATAGACCAACTATGAAGCCCAAAAGAACACAACAAAGAACAAATTGTAGCATACGTCTCTACACACAACACAAACAACACAGAACTATTCACACAGATAACAAAAAAAACTTATCCTCCTCAATCACAACGACAAACTAAACAACACACTTAAAACAACAAAGATAATAAAAAGCAAACGCCAACCCAAAAACTTAAAACACATCCTAACTTCCTCAAAACTCGTCCCACATACTACAAAAGGAGTTACAAAATGCAACAAACCGCGATATGGAGTATGTGACATAATAATAGAAGGTAACACATACACAATCAAGAACCCAGCACAAACATTCAAAATAAAAAAGGATCTAAATTGCACCTCCAGAAATGTAGTATATGCACTAAGATGCACAACATGCAACAAATCCTACATAGGCGCCACCAGAAATTTCAGCAATAGAGTGGCCTTACATAAGAGCAACATCAAAATTGCAGGTAACAGACACCTCTATGTTTCAAAACACGTACACACATGCAGTGGAAACAGCTTCAAAATAATGCCAATCTTCCAAACAGACAATTATTTTTATTTACTTACACAGGAAAAAAACTTCGTCACCAAATTCACTCCTGAACTGAACAGAACCTAATACCATCACATTAAAACATGAAATGCAAGGTACACTCGCATGCACACCCATACACATACACATATACACACCGACACATTAAAACACACACACGTGCGCGCATACAACCACACAAAGACATAACACCCCTATCTCTAATACAACACACTGAACAATACCAACCCTACTTAACCTCGAAACCAACAACACTAGGAGACACCTAGAACCATAGTATAATATCTGTTCCAACACCTCGCTCCCTCCTCAGTCAGGGGAGGAGAACCCTCTCATGACTGAAACGACTATCTTCCCTTCTATAATCCCCTTCCCATACCTACACCCCCTCCAATGCCCCCCTCTGGGGAACAAAATCTTCCCCACACTAGGAACCGATCCTGGGTCTGGCCATACCTACATGGAGAGACAAATAAATAGAAACATTAAAAAATCCACTATTTTAAATACACCCCTCTTTCTAAACAAACATAATATAAGACTAAAACGAAAAATCACAATACTAAAATCCAAGAATCCAAAAAATAAATATCAAAATAGAATGAAAGCACCCCTACCCTTACTTCAGAAGAGCCAGTCCCCCCTTCCAAAACATACACATTAGTAACGATCTTGGACCACAGTCGCCTTCCTAAGGAAGCAAATAACCCCAATATATATATATATATATATATATATATATATATATATATATATATATATATATATTAAATTGTAATTCAATGAATTTCAAAAAACTCTCATTGAAATGAAATGAAGTGGTTGAGTTTCATATCAAAGAATTTTTATTATTCTAAGCAAGACAAAGAATGTTTTAGAAAGTTTATCTCCTTAACCTATAGGGTTTCGATGTCTACCATCTCATCAGAGGAGTGAAAATATTAGCAAATAGTTATAAAGGTATGCACCCTATTTGCTAAAGTCAGTGAGACATGGAAAGTCAAAGTGAAAACATTATATTTATCAGAAGTTCTTCTACGAATACTCCTACCACAGAACTTCTGATAAATATAATGTTTTCACTTTGACTTTCCATGTCTCACTGACTTTAGCAAATAGGGTGCATACCTTTATAACTATTTGCTAATATTTTCACTCCTCTGATGAGATGGTAGACATCGAAACCCTATAGGTTAAGGAGATAAACTTTCTAAAACATTCTTTGTCTTGCTTAGAATAATAAAAATTCTTTGATATGAAACTCAACCACTTCATTTCATTTCAATGAGAGTTTTTTGAAATTCATTGAATTACAATTTAATTTATTTGCTCTATCTTGAATATCGAGCAATTCTCGTTTAGATGGGATAACTTATAGAATATTACTGCCAGTAATATTTTGTAAACCTACAATCTCACGTTTACATAACCACTGATTGTTAAATAAAAACTACTCCGAAGAATATATATATATATATATATATATATATATATATATATTGGTATTTTAGACGATGTCAAAACATCGTTAAACCCACGACTCGCCAAGCAGCCGCCGATAGCGTAATGGTTAGGCGGTCGGGTTTCAATCCTGGCTTGAGGTAGTTGCCGTTCTAACCGCACTAATGATCTCTGAAACAGCGAACAAGTACTGTATGTGGATGACTCTCTCTCTCTCTCTCTCTCTCTCTCTCTATATATATATATATATATATATATATATGTATATATATATATACACACAGTGTAATATATTAAAATGAAAGATTCGTCTCACTGAGATCTAATACTGTCGTAATCTCTGCTCGATAAATACTGAAGCATATGTATGCATGTGTGTGTATATATATATATGGACATTTTGAGTTAAATAATGTCTAATTGCAAAAGAAATAATGTTTAACAAAATAGTACAAAATAATCATTAAATAATGTCGTTTCTTGGCGTTCAACTTTAAAGAATTATAACTACTGGCATAATAAACTTTATTAATCGAAATAAAACCATTGGAATCGACCCATTTTTTGCTAACGAGAAACAAGTTTATTTATCGCATTAGCATAGAAATCCGGTTTTGGAAACGATGCAATCAGTGAAGGCCGATTAAGTCTTTCAAATGTTCGGTATCAACCGCAGTTGGCCGGCCGCGACCCCCTTGCACTTTCCAGGTTCTCGTCACCATTGCGAAATTTCTGAACCACTAGTAGGTATCGGTAGTCATTTCTGGGCCAAACGTATCATTGATATCACGAGCTGTCCCGGCAGCTTAGTGGCTAGTTTGAACTGCAGCAAGAAAAGCGTGCAGATTTGAATTTTTTCCATGCTGTCGGAAAGCCTGCAAAAATGAATGAGGAGATTGAGAACGATAACAAATAACACGATTCGATAGAGCGAAAAACGCGCTTCACAATATATGACATGGCTATATATATATATATATATATATATATATATATATATATATATATATATATACATATATATATATATATCAATGAGATAATACAGAAATCATACATAAAAGTAACATATGAGAAATCGATATTGTTTTTGCACCAACCTAATATATATATATGTATATATATATATATATATATATATATATATATATATATATATATAAAGAAATTTAAAACTGTGAGTTGAAATTTACAATAACGCATTTATTGTTCGACTGAATACTCAAAAAAACAACTCACAAAGTCATTACGCTGAGTTTCAAAGAATGCTACTCTTGCTATTCTTCTCATCAGAAGACAGGAAGAAATTCGCAAATTGTATTTGTAGCAATGCTAGAATTTGCTGGTTATGAGAGTAAGTCAAACGGCGATTTTTATAGTCATAATTTGCCAGGAAAAACAAGTGAAAATATGTAAAAAATATAAAAACAAACCACGCATAATATTTCAGCTTGCATGAAGATTCTCTCAAGGTAATCCGAAACGCGAAACAAATTTTTTAAAGAGAATGAAATCAAATATTAAATTCAGTCATGAATTTTATTTTGATGATGTCAATAGTCATAGTCCGGTTGGAAAGTTTTCAAAGCAGCTGAAATAATGGAAATTGTTTTTTGGGACAGTACAGTAACCCAAAGAAAAATTTATCTCCATAATAAGCTATATCCTCTATTGCGTATTGAGCTTTTCTATTCGGTTGGGATTACATTATCTATATATAAATACTTATACCATTGTGTATATTGGGTGAGCACTACATCCTTTTAATTTCATTTCTCTCTCTCACACACACACATATATATTTAGCTTACTTATTTATATTTCTCACACACACACACATATATATATGTATGTATATATATATATATATATATATATATATACTCATTATGGAATTGTTAACAATACATACGCGATTATATATATATATATATATATATATATATATATATATATATATATATATATACGTGGGTAGATTGATTCGTCTACTTAAAATGTCTGATTTTATGTAAGTTCGTAAGGATTGAGAAGAAGAAAACAATTTTTGCTGACTTTCCCTTGCCTGTTGGCTTCATTTTTTTTATTTTCCTAATTACTTCAAACCATTATTGGCTGGCATAACAACTCGGCTTTAAGCCAGTTCCATTAACAGATTGTTTAAAAACGACGGGTGACATGAAAGACTTCCAAGAGGAAACAAACGGTTCCAAAGACAGATGCATATTGATTGTTGAAGAGAAGTATTTGTAGACAACACAATCGATGGTTGCGCTGTTTTTATCCTTTGGCTTTACGAGTGATTCATTCATTTCCTACGAATTAGATTATTTTACTCTTGGCATTGGTTTCCCCGATATCTGTCTACTTACAGTATTTTTATAGAAAGATATTGATTACTTAAGGAAAAGGGCCACGTGAAGGTTGCCAACATCTTAAGTGGAAGTGTTTTTACTGGAGCGAACTGGATTTCAGCTTGCCATACTCAGGTGTTTAACCGGCAATTTGCTTTCCACTTAGCCACTGTAACCCCTTATGATTTACGATACTTCTAAATTTATAACAATAGTACGTCACTTAAAGACAAACGACGAAACGACCAAAAAATAAGTAAACGTGACATATATATGTACACGTGAAATGTACATTGCAGAAAGGTGTTGTAAGCTAAACGTTGTATTCTTATTATTACACTGACTGTTGGTCTCATTTTCCTTATTAATCTTTTAACGTTTCGGTTGATGTATCTTTCGAATTTCTTAAGGTTTATTTTGCTGAAACCGAGAATCTTCATGCCAATCTCGTGAATTTGTATGAATTTACGAATGGGCTTGGGGATAGCTTGCTCTCGTCTTACCAGTCATGAGGCTGACACAATTAATTAAGAAAAGCTATCTTATATTAGGATTTTTTATCAATGTTTTAGTTAGAATATTGTTTCTCATTCAAGTTTGTGAGCAGTAGTTCGAAGAAGCCAAGTCATTCAAATTCTCAATAATCATCTAAAGATTTAGGTGGTTATCGCGCCGGAATGACGAATCTCCTAACAGCATCCTCAGCAATTACTGCCTTCCATAGGTGTTGTAGTCTCACCATATTTTCACCAACTAAGCATAGGATTGAAACTGGTATCTTCCGTCAATGCTCACCTAGAACCCATGACGACGAAGGCCAGAGGACTAGTTGGCCGAAACGTTGTGAAACAACTAGAAGATGAGGAATATAGTCCGCAATAAATAAATGCATGAATAATACAAATGACTCATCTCAAATAGAATTCGAATTAATTAAATAATGTTTTTTTCTCTTTGAACTATTGATTTTAACAATTGTATGTTTCAGCTATATAGTTCATTAATACAGACGACAAAGCTTTTTTTTTCATGAAGACATTAAACTACCTTTTTTTATTTTGTAGTTAAAGGGAAAACGAGGTTGTTATTGTTTTTTCCCAATGTAAAAATATCTTTAACTAGCAATTAAGAAGTTTTCGTTAATGTCTATTGAATTTCGTTGACGTAGCACAACTGTTTTCATAGATTTGTTACAAACTAATAATGTGAATAATGCATAATGCCAGTTTGTATGAAGGATGTATTGTTTCATTCTTCTTTAACGAGTCGATATTCTCTAAACCTATGCATAACCAATAAAATAAGTATGGTTTTGGTTAGATTCAAACGTGAATCATTAAATTAGGTTAGTGTAGGAAAATCTCAATTTTATTTTATATTTTTCTATTAATGCAAATGCAACAAATCCCTAATATTTAACAAAATATTTCTAAATAAATTGTAAATGAAAAATATCTTTAAAATATAATCAGATAACTTTTCGCCTTGACTTAGCTCGTCTCATTAAAAATAGGGTCAATACCATAACGCGCTACGTCACGCCATGCTTGTCATGTGAAAATGAAATAAACCTTTGTCCTCATTAATACCGGTGGACAAGAAAGCAAGTAATTCGTATTCATTTTAAATACATTAACAGGAAAATAATTATAATTCCTACGAATATATGACTTAGTGATGATGATTTTGTTGCGTTTTCTATCGTTGACAAACATAGCATACGACAAAGTGATTCAGCGATAGCGATTCATTAGTATCCAGGTGTCTTTCAATTTTTTTCTATCCTTGAGATTAAATAATACATAATAGCCTAAGGCAATAATATGTTCATAAGTACACAATCATCTTTTACAATTTTTAAAAGATGGAAGCGTCGATAACAGGAAATTTAATGTGAATTTTTTTTTTATTCTCCTCTGACATGTAATTATGCAAACGCAATTCCCTAGCCTTGAATCAGAATCAAAGTGTAGAAACCCTTCTGTCCAAATATGGTAAAGAATATAGTAGATATTGTCAATAAAATGAAATTCAATCACAAAATATATAAATAGTTTTTTATATAGGTTTTTATAAATGGATATATTCTGAAACTACATTGCATGTCATTTGTATGATGTTTAAATGTGAAGGATTTTCTGGAATTGTTAATACATTTTCTCCATAATAAATACGAAACTCCAAATTTATATTTATGTTTACATTTATATTTTGAAAGAAAAACATGTCTGATGATTTATTTCTTACAAAAACAAAACACCATTGATTGTGTCTAAATAAGTTTGAAATTTTTGTCTATGTTTTCATATTTTAATTTGGTTTCTCACTTTTAATAGACCAGAAGGACGAAATCAGGTTAAAATTTTAAATTAGATGCATAGAAACGGTATTGAGTATCACACCTATCCATAATCTGATGACTTGTAAGTGTTCAATTTTAATTAAAATTACGATGCAGGTAAGGCAATAAGTAGGTTCATAGTATTGCGCAGAGGAAAATGGAGAGGGCATTAGCTCGTTGTAAAAGGAAAGAGAGGGTAGAATAGAGACTTGCAGTATCACATCAAGATCCTAAGCTAACATTTTTACAAGTTAATTCAGAAAATTATCACCAAAGTTTAATATTAGTTAATCTTTATTATTATTATTATTATTATTATTATTATTATTATTATTATTATTATTATTATTATTATTATTAGAAAAGTACGAAGTAGCTCGGGATGTATTGAAAATACTAGTATGTACTTTTTCGATATCTCATAACTTCGCACTACTTTTTTTGCTTTATCGCTCTTTCCTTCCCTTAACTTCTTTAATACAGTCAGATGAAAGAAAATGTTGGAATGATCTCTGAATTCGTGTCTTAATATTATAAATTACATTACAATCAGAAATACGCATTTATAGTTTAAGGGAATTCATCCGATATGTTCGCGTAACGGTATAGACATGTAGATATCTGTCACATATAAGCTAACATAGAGAGTAGGCATAATTTCCGTTTATTATCCGGAACACGTTTAAATGTCATCAAAATTTCATCCAAATATGATATATATGTGTTTGAGGCACTTCGGTCATATAATTTTCTCTGCTTAGAATAGTTCTTAAAGATTCCAGGCAACTTCCATTGCCTTCTTCAGAAAGATTTATATATGTGATGATAAACTCATAAAAGTAGAAAATCTTATGAGTTTTAATGAGGCTATGCCATCATACCCCACTTATGGGTGAATTTAGAAATTGTGGAATCCATCTAGCGCTTTCAGCGGTAAATTCTGTCGTTTTTATGTTCTTTAGACTCTCAAAACGTTCTTTTATGTGACGTACATTCCACAGTATTAGTGTACAATTTTAGCTAAAATTGAAACATACTTATATAAATGCTTTGGTTCATGTGATTTCAAAATATGCATGATAATATTTCCAAAACCACCGTGAGTACTTTTGGCATATCTCCATTCTTTGAACGGATACATGATAGCATTTTGAACAAAACAGATAGTACACTTTGATCGTAGCCGGAAAGCTAAAGAAGTTTATTTTTGTTCCGGCCGTATTGACGAAATGACGGCACCAAACGTATATAAACATATTGTACAACATGGCAATAGGAACCTCCCCTCTTTTAAAATGGGAAGTGGATTCATAAGGTACGTTCGAACACAAAATTTATTTAGCACATTATCATATAGTTTCAATTCGCTGGAGTTTGAATGGCAAACATAGTTCATAGTTACAGTATTCCCCCCCCATTCCATCAATTTTGCAATTTATTTAATGTATTTACAGAAATGGGTTTAAAAATTACTCCTTCGTAAGAATCGGCCGTTTTTCTCTAATAATTAAGTAGGTTTTATGCACTCTACAAGACTCAATCACTGTATATATTTTCCCAGTTGTCATCTAAATTTTGATATTTATTCTTGCATATAAAACCACTTTCGTTGAGAGCAACGAATGTTTATTATTATTAGTAGTAGTAGTAATAGTAGTATTAGTATTAGTATTATTTTAGTAGCAGTAGTAGTTCTAGTAGTAATATTTAGTGTAGTAGCACTAGTAGTTGTATTAGAACCATGATGCTTATTAACATGTTTGTTATACTTAACGTAGTTCCTGTCAAATTTTGTAAAATTCTGCAGACATTTTTAATTCGTATAAATGTCTCCTTTTTTAAATCGCAGCAGCAGCAGCAACATAAACAGTAAAACCAGGAGCAATATAGTAATAAAATAAGTTGTTGTTGCCCAACCAGCTACGGTAGGAAGAGATTATCCCAGACGAGAATTAAATTAGTGCTATAGTTCAAAATTTCCAACACACGCAGCCAGAAAAGGAGGAATTAGAACCTTTTATTTTAATAGCAGGCCCGGAAAACACCAGCGCACCTTCCAGCTGGAAGGGAAGATGGCGTGGTCGCCGATATGAAATACATTTTCTTTGTAACGAAAAAAAAAAAACAAAACAAAAAACAAAGTCGAATTTATGAAACAATAAACTGTAAAGGTGATCATTATGAGATATTAGCGGAGGTTTATTCTCGAACATGACTCCGGAGGAAAACTACGGGCTTCCCTGTGCGTGAGACGATTGTCGGTGAAAAGAATTCTTGGTGGAAAATTACCTGATTGAAATGTATGGGAAACATAGCCGATTAGGACGAACCAAGTTGTGACGCATTGGCCGATGATTGGTTTCCTGGGACATCACGGTGGGTTCCAACCCACTTCAACCCGGAATACTGCCCACCGCCTCCCACGCCACACTATTCGATAAGCAGTTGGATTTTGATCGCATGAAAGCAAGAAATCGATTATTGAAAAAACTTACTAAAGACCCGTTCATTGACTATTGTAACTACAAGAAAGAGAAACTTGAATCAATATTTTATTTTGATTATTTTTTATTCTCTTGTGAAAAACCGTACACACTAATTATTTTCTTTTGTTTGTGTGAATAATTAATTTCATACGGAAACTACAACTAGCGTCGATTGTTAGTGTGAACTTAAAAGAAAAAGAAACAACCGGGTTGAAATGACAGATTGAAATGATATATAAAAGTTTATCGGCAACATATTAACCCTGTCTTCGTGAAAGCGATTAGAGTTGAATAACAGGACCTTGATAGAAGTTCAAGCTAGACCACAAAGGACTACACATTGTGTTCCGTGTCATCAACTGCGGGTTACTTGGTTATACTAATGGCCGCGACAAATATCATCAGGAGTGTGAACACGTGGGAAGACATATAGCAGCAGTAGCAGTATTAGTAAAATGTGAAATCACAATATCATACGTTCAGTATATCAAAGATTCTTGATTGTTTTTTTTTCTTAATAGCTGTTGCGTCAAAATTCCTTTATTTTTGGCAGTGTTCTTTAGTAACATAAGAATCTGATTGTTTATGTAATTTTGCTTCTCAGTCTTTAAGAGAATTTAAGAAAAATTGTAGATTATATTCTCTATTTAATTTTACCTTAAGCCATCTGTCTTCAGGTGATTCAGATCGGGAAAGAAGTTGTATGATTTTTCTCCTTTTGCTTATGAATTGATATATAAATATATATATATATATATATATATATATATATATATATATATATATGTGTGTGTGTGTGTGTGTGTGTGCGGGCAGATATATACATACATACATATATATATAAAGAGAGAGAGAGAGAGAGAGAGAGAGAGAGACATTGATTTGTAGACTATAGATTAAAAATATCTAGTAACTATTATAAATGTGTTTTAGCATGAGAACCTCTGATTTATTAATATTCAGACATACTTACAGATATGCCAAATTACATAAATTCTTCTTTTCAAATAGTGATATTTTATTCAATGTTAAACAAACGAAGCTTAACAAAAAAAAACTGAATGGTAGACACGTTTGAAATATTATAGCTATAACTTATGTTACTGGTATATTTTGAATTAAACATATTAGCATAATATGGAATAGGTATTTGTTCGTATAACTTCGTTTGTCCGGAGTACTGTTGTAAATTTCCACAACGTTTCAGTCGATGTATGTCATGACTGACTTCAGATGTCTGATGTCAAACTTGGGAATCTTATATTGAACTCGGGAATCTTTTGTTGAAATCTGGAATCTGCACAGAATTCGACCGGAACCACTTATTTATATCCACGGTGGTTGCATACACCTGTTCTTTCAACTATGACGGGATAGACGTCCTAAGTAATTCGCGATTGTATTTTGAGTGTCGCCAGCACTGAAGAACATTTTCTTCCAGAAAATTTTACAACTGAATTTACAAAGTGCTTTATCAACTACGCCATGGATCAACAAAAAACCCGGTGTTCGACAAGTTCGAGGGTTAAATGGACAGATCTTTTTTTATTAACGCACAAGGCGGTAACAGTAGTCCGAAGACTCCAAATAATAGAAATAAGCATTCTTCATTTAAAATAAATTCTTCATTTAAAATAAATCACAGCCGTAGATATTTGTTCTTTTTTATCTAACACCTGGACTCTTAAAATAATTATGCATACAACAGGCAAGTGAGATTTATAGATGAATGTAACACTTTATGATTTTTTAATTTATCTCGTTTATATTTATTCTTGTGTTTAATTATTTTATGTGCTATTTCTCCATGGATTAGCCCCTCTTTTTATCTCACTTTCAATCGTTTTTTTTATTTCTACGTTGTTTTTCTTCTTATTACTTTTAAGTGTTCTTTACAATTTCGTTGTTTCTCTTTCTTTTCAAGCAATATTTTCGTTCTCCTCTCTTTTGTCTTTTTATTTACTTTTTTGTTATGCAACCCCCCGTTTTATGTTCATTTTGCTTTATTTTTAATCGATTATTTTATTTCATTTCTATACTTATTTTTTCTCTTCCTTTTCGTATTTTTAATAGATCTTTTTAATTGGTCCTTTTCTTATTTTTCTAGTTTAAATCTTGAGTCTATCATTCGTCTTTCCTTTCAAATTTCATACCTTTTTATATCTATTTCTGCCTTCATTGGTTCCTTCAACTAATGATTTTATTTACCTTATTAACTATTTTTGTTATGTATCGTCCTTCAGTTATTTTCATGTCTCTATGCTTTCATATTTAAATTTATGTCATTCAGCTTCATTCTCTTTTGTAATTATTTATGTTGCTTTTCTGATATTTGATTTCTGTGCTATTATTATTTTGCAATAATTCCCATCTGTATTTCTTTCCTTTGCTCCTCTTCATTTTGTAATACTGCCATTAATTAAATGCGTTTTATTTCTTCGTTATTTGTTGGTAAATTTAATTGAAATCATCTCACTAACTTTTGTCTATTTTTTTTTCTTCAATATCGTCCGTTTTATCATATTATTTTAATATGTTCCCTTTAGTTTGCATTTTTTTGCTTTCTTTTGACGTTATTTAATTTTCGAATTTATTAAATAATTTATTTATCTTCCCATTTTTAAACAACCATTCATTTTCTTTTTGTTTTATTCTTTCTTTCAATTGACTTCTATTTCTTGTTCTTTCCTTTAATTCTCTTTTTTATAGTTTATGTTTATTTTCTTCTGTTATTTTTTTTTAAAGATTTTTTTATATTTCCGTCCATGTTTCCTTTTCATTTATGCTTATATGTCTTTTTCTGTTAAGCACGTTTTACTTGCATTCACGCAATCATTTTATTTTATTGATTCGCCGTGTATATTCCATTATATGATGGATACTTTTTAATTTCTCTTTCCTTCAACTGTACTTATTTTTGTTTTTATTCATTTCGTTAATTTTATTAGTATTTAATTTTTTCATTCCTTCTATAACGAGTTTAATTTTTATTAGCATTGATTAAAAAAAGTTTTCTTATTCCCTTCGTTATTCATTCTTTTCTCAATTTTTTTTTTTCACTTTTTTAATTTTTTTCTTATTTTCATTTCCGCAGCAAATTTTATCATTCTCATTCTATCTCAGCACGTTTCTTTTATATCTTCCCTGCTATTCATTTACAATAAACTTTATTCTTCCCTGCTATTCATTTACAATAAACTTTATTCTTCCCTGCTATTCATTTACAATAAACTTTATTCTTGTGCCATTCTTTTGTTGTTCTTTATCCATATTCGTTTCTTTGTGTTCTTCTGGTTCTATAGCGACAAACACTGTGGACGTGTCTATATATTACTTACGCTCAACATATATTAAAAGGATCTGTTCATTCAGTGAACTCGATAGAAGTTCATTTAATACTAAATAAAAACAAAAATCAAATTTAGTCGCAGTCTATTCTTTAACCTTGGACAATTATATCTTTACCAGTGTTTGTAACTCGTATTCCTGCTATAGACATTTCTATTCGTATTTATTTTCAAATATTGCCGTTATTATATTTTCCACATTATAATTTCTACATTCAGGTCACATAAAAGACGAAACAAATTGAATCTAATATTAACTCACTCATTGTTTGGCCACCAGAATGAGTATGCTCTTATGAATGAAGTAATTCAGTTGAAATATTTTGCGACTGTATAGTACACAACTGTATCTATTTGTGCGTAATTCTCCTTAAACATTTAATAAATTTATATTTTAGGCTCATTGTTCAAATATTTTAAAAGGTTACATGCGTTCACTTTTGCATTCAATATACCATGTCATCTATAATGAGGGAACTGTTTACTATAGAAAGTGTATCTCCATATCTTGTTGTAATACAGCCATCTTTATACTGCTCCGTGCGTATTGCTTGCTTGTAATGTTTTCTGATCCCGTGCACACTTGATGACACTATAAACATTATGATATTGCAAAATGACAACATCACTAAAAGATGAGGTCATTCTTTGTTTATAAGAACTATGGTCAAGCTCATTTGATGACGCCATGAAATAATGACATCATTAAATTGTATGAGTTTCTTTATATATATATATATATATATATATATATATATATATATATATATATATATATATGTATATATGTAATAGAATTATGTCGATGTAAATCACCCATTATTGATAATAATCATCCATTTCGCTTTACAATTAATCAGATTCATCAATTTTGAATGCGGGCTTCCTAAAAAAAGAATTATATTTCGTCACTTAAAAAAACATTAAATCCAATCCATATCACAAATCTGGTTTCATTATTAAAGGTAGAAAACTTATTTACTTGCTCCTATATATCTCCTTGCACTTTAATCAATGACACCAGGAATTATATAAGGAAACTCATACAATGTAAAAATATGTATTGCTGTTCTTTACTTTTATTATATGGATATTTAATACGAATGACAAATGCTTCCACGTTGGATTTTCTTTACTACTATTATCCTGACTGAATATTAGAATGCATGTCAAATAGAGAGACTGCCCTAAAGGCTGTTTATTCAAATTATACATTTTCTCATTCACATTTTTTAAATGCAAATACCGCACAGGATGTCAAGTCAGTGGCAGTGGCATATTTCCGTAATAATCATTTCTATCTTATTTTGTTAATTTTATTCCGATTTTCTTCACGTTGTTTTCAGCTCTGTATGTAACTCTTCCAACACTAAAATTTCTCTGTTCCCTTATTTATTTATTTCCTCCGTCAGCTACATCAGGACCAGAGAAACTATTTAAAATATATTTTAAAACTATTTCTAACTTTAAATAAATACAATTTATCTTGAAGAAAAAAAACAAAAACAACGGAAACTAATATTGCGTAAGTCTAGAATAATTTTTTCATCAGTATTTTTTTGTCGAATTCCGATTTTTTGTCTTCAGTAACACACATACATCACTGTTTATCTAAACAATTTAATCCTAATTTATTTATTTATTTAGGCGTTAAATTTATAATAAGTTATGCAATTATTAAGCTATTTTGCATAAGTCATTTATTTTATTCTGATGAATGAAAATTAAAATTTATATAAATAAAGATAAATACATGTAGTAAACATGCGTAATAATGTTATTATCCACATAATGCCAGTAAAATAGAAGAATAAACATGGAATAGCCATGGAAGAGAGAAACATAAATTTAGTTAATATTTCCATTTCATTATTTACTTTATTTCATATATGTGTATTTGTTTAAATTAATATATATATATATATATATATATATATATATATATATATATATATATAGTAGAAATGGTAATTAATAAAAACCTGAAGAAAGTGTTCAATACTGTTGTAGAGTAAATATGCGTTTTATTTTTTATTATCGTATTACTCTGTTAAGTTACATTATTGTTTCAGCTACATGGCCGTTTTTCTGTAAAAGTCTGAGGAAGCTACAGACGGCCAAAAAACGGCTGGGTAGCTGAAACAATAATGTAACTTAACAGAGAAACACGGTAATAAAAATAAAACGCATATATATATATATATATATGTATGTGTGTGTATGTATGCATGTATACGTATATGCGTATGTACATGCTGTTAAATGTACGCTTATCAACAGAACTGTGGGTTAAATAGCGATCATGACAATAATTATCAATTACTTTACACAATCATACACTGACTTGGATTATTATTATTATTATTATTATTATTATTATTATTATTATTATTATTATTATTATTAATATTATTATTATTATTATTATTATCATCTTCATTATCGTTTATATTAACTTACATTTATTTTGTCTATTTTGTTTATATTAACTTACATATATTTTGTCTTATATTATGGTGTCTCTTATTAGCAGCTTCTCTTTACATTCTATGACGTATTTAATAAAGTCCGTTTCGCGTTCTACTTACAAATTCCATTATATTTTCGCTTTAAGTTAAGAAAACAGAATGTAATTTCGATGTTGAATATCAGCGGCGGTCCGGATAAGGTATTGACAGACAGAACTCCATATTAACTGCATTGTCACATCTAACAATTCTAAAAATCTCATAAATACAACATTTCATGGTGAATTATGCTAATCGTAAAATATAAACCAACCAAATAAGGGGAAATATGAAATATAAAAATATAAAAACAAGTAAAAAAAAAAATGCAATAAAATGCATACGCGAGTCTCCACTGGTTGTTTTCCTAACAAGATGTATCTTTTGCCATTGATTTCTTTGGTGAGTCATGCGTCCTAGACGCGCCCGATTGGTCAGGAGCCAAGACAAATATCTTCAATTTCAATCTTCAATTACACTATTGCTCGGCCCTCTTTTTTTTTCTCTGTTTACTTTACATACGTTCATTCGCATTGTCTCGGGGCCAAAAACGAATGATCGACTCTTCCGAATATTATTTTGGATTCAGTTATGAAAACATTGTTATAAATATTCCTAGCGTTTTATATGTTTTGTTGATAAATACGTATACACGCATATATATATATATATATATATATATATATATATATATATATATATATATATATATGCATGTATATATGTATGTATGTATGTATGTATATAAGACGACATTTCCATTTTAATTAGTTTTCAAACACCCAGCCTGGAAATTGTGGAATTTTGTTTTTCATTCGTTAATGTATCCGTTTTTTCTATTTGTGTTAATTTCAGATTATATTTATTTATATTTTCCAGGATTTCAAAGTAGCGGCGTTACCCAGCGTTTCCCAGTAGAATTCATAAAATTTATAAATAAACATGAGTTTTCTTTAAAACATCGTGCACTGCTCTATATTTTAGCTTGCCTCTCTCTCTCTCTCTCTCTCTCTCTCTCTCTCTATATATATATATATATATATATATATATATATATATATATATATATATATATATATATACAGACCACTTAAGAAAATAAGCGTTTATGCATATTATCGAATTTTTACTCAAACAAATGGTTGAAACTATTGCCAAAAGGGAAAATATGATGGAAAAAAATGAAATCTGCTTCATTCGAAACCTTACTTCTGATTTAATAATTATTTTTTAATTTTCAATTTTCTTCTAAGTAAGAATGCCACGGAGGAGCTTTGGATGTTGTAAATATTATATACATCGTTACTTATTGAGTGGAGAATCAAATCATAAAGTATTACTTTATATTATTTCAGTTTAATTCAAAATTAAAATTGATGAGATCGTGATATAGCACATGCGCACCCTACTTATGGTTAGACTTGAAATTAGAAATTTAAAAAAATATTCAATTTCTAATTTTTTCTTATACTTTTCTTTCCGCCTGTATTTTTTCTTTATAAGTAACTAGACTACCCGTGACCCGTTGGGTCAGTATGTTATATGAGCTATGGAATTCATGTATGAGCGTGACACTTGTGACGTAAAGAAAATAGGTTTTTTTTTTGACATAACCGAAACATTTCCATGAAAGTATATTAAAATGAAAAATCACGGACAGATCACTCAAACATGAAAAAATAGTCCTACCCATTCGTGTAAAGTTACCTATTTTTCCGAATAATCGCTCAAAAATGGAAAATTAAACATGATTTTCCTACGAATCGAACGCCTACGAAAGTCATTTAGCAGCAAAAACGCACATGGACCTACCGATATTAAATATAAGAATGACAAACCGATATTGAAATCCTTAAACCTAGATATAGAAACTTAAAATCTAAAAAAAAAAAAAAATTAATAAAACCTGAAGCAAAAAAATAAAACCTAAATAAATAAAATAAAATAAAACAAATGTTGAAACAGATTAGTAAATGTGTCAACAAATTCACCGTTCTCACACAACTATTTTGTATCTAGAAATGTAAACAAAAAATAAAAAAGAAGGAAGGAAGGAAGGAAAAGGGACGGATAGGTAGTAGTAGTAGTAGTAGTAGTAGTAGTTGTAGTAGTAGAAGCAGTTTTCTTGGCTTTGCTATAATTGTTCTTTTTTTGTCAACGGGTTAAAGTTGTTTAGTTATATGAAAATAACGACAATATAATAATAGTTGTAATAAAGAATAGTTGCAAAACACCCCGATCTTCCTATGTTAAATAATTATTTCGAAATAATAACGTTAATATTTCAGTTCGCATGGCAAAATCTGCAAAAGAAGCGATTTGTGTTTATTTGTTTACGTTGTTGTGGGTTGATGTTTATGCGCGCATGCGCAACCGGTTGTCGTATACGGAAAAGTGGATTACATCACTCGTTACAAGGTCATTGGAGTTTTATAATTATATAGATTAAACTTGTGTGTTAATATTCTTACGTCGCCTGCGAAACAATTTCTACATCGCGATTTAAGTTTAACATTTTATTGTCTCAATGTATATGTCAGTATGTGCACGGTAGATGCATGGTATTTGAACGTATTATTTGAATTTTAAGACTTCTCTCCTCGTCTTGAAAGTTCCAATATTTCTCATGTTTATCCTGTCGCAAGCAGGCATACTGTCATTCGAAATTCCCTACAAATTCGTGAAAGAAAGATTTCTGAGTTCGATATAAGAATTTTTCAATTTAACAATATGCGCCGAAAGAATTGTGGATGTTGCATCGATCGAAACGTAGTATAATAAGACTCACTATTATTATTTAATTCTTTCCAATCCAAATAAGACAATTAATCAGATCTCATCTAAATATTTCTGAAATAATATTTAAAATTTCTCAGTTTGTGTTGACAGAATCTTTAGATTTTTTTAACACATTGATAATATATATGCGCATAATATATAGATGCTTTGCTGCAAAAAAAAAAATGAAAAAATAATTATTGTCTGGCTTAACATTTCAGATCTTTCTAAGTGTCGACTTACAAGACTTGCATTGCATTATTTTTCTGTTTTTTAAGAAGATTTTCCTATGACTCATGCGAATTAACGTATATTTAAGTTAAAAAATATTTCTAATGTTCAGATGAAAGCAATAATTGAAAAATAAAAACTTTTAAAGATAAAGACAAATTATTTTTTGTAAAATATTCACAATTTGTATTTAAATATTTCCAGTGTTTGAAAGTATTTTATGTATCAAACGACGTGGTTCTCAAATAAAATATATAACATGAGCAATGCATAATACAAAGTAAACGATTGACAAAATATGATAAAAACAATAGAAAAAAAAACTAAAATACAGGAAAGCTGTTACAATGATAAAGATAGAAATTTAAACGAAATGAGAGATAAACAAAGGAAAGCATAAGAACATGAAAGAACCAAGTTATGTAATAAAAAAGGAATACACTAAAGAAATAGAAAGGAACACTGTACAAAAATTAAAATAATTAGGTATAAATACCAAGTAAAACTATATGCATTAATAGAGCACGACATAAGATGATCTGTTCTTCAGGCAGTTTGAAAAACTAGTATCAAATAATAAATTCTAAACAATACGTTATTGTTTTCACCTTTTCATCCTATCTATTTCTTGCTTGAATAATGTTTTAGAAGTTTTAATAATTTGAAATATGTATATCATTTGGTCTACTATTGCCATCTTAGATTTTAGTCTCGGATCTTATTAATGTGTACCTTCTTAAACTTCTTAAACGTTTTGAACTGGAATATTCATCCAAACGACACCTTTTATCTAATCATTAGAGATAATTAACTTTCGTTTCATCATCCATATGCGCGTAGATGTCTTAAGTAATACTAAATCATATTCTTTGCAATGCTCTTAGTGTAACTAAGAACCCGTTATTTTCAAAATATGTGATAAATACTGAGTGAGTATAATTTTGTGAATTTAGTATAACAGGAACTAGTTTAGTCGGATTAAGCTCATTGTATACCGATGTCAGCTCGACCTACTGTGCGTGAGAAGAAACGAAACGTCACATGGCCAAAAGAGAGAGTTAGGGAAAAAGTGATCAGTTTGCTTGGATTACACACAAATGATATTTTCAATTTTAGAAAAAAAAACACTCAGATATAATTAACGAGTAAAACGCGCACTTTTTACTACTTATCCACCCCGGCTCCAATGGTCAGTCATTTGGAACAAAACCAATCAAGCGAAAAAGATCTCTTTTTGTTTTGAAACTTTTCTCTGAACGTGATCCTTTCTAGGGATATTAACGATCATGTGTGTAGAGGACATTTACTAAGTTGGGACAGATTGTATGAAACCGTTTCCATAAGCGAACATCTAGAAAGATCTGTTATAGATACTCGTGTATTTTAATTGATTGTGACTCGCTCAAAACGATCAGACCGTCATTAAAAACATTAGTTAAATATACCATATAAACAATGTAGAGCATCATAACCATTTGTATAAAAATAGCAATTTTATCATTATTCAATTTTATTTCGTTTTTAAATTTACTATTCTTGGGCAATTTTATGTCACGACACTCTGACGCCAGAAGAGGAGAAAATGGCAGAAAATAAATAAATATTGATTTGAAATTGTATTTCTCTTCACAACGTGGTATTCCGTGTTGTTTTATATACATATTATATGATGAGGTTTTTACTTATGTTGAGATTTCACGTTCTGGATTAAAATAGAAACTTTCTTGTATAGATAGAATGAATTGGCCTTTGTTTAGTTACGCCTGTTTAGTACTGTGAATCACTTTTTCAATCACGCTTTATTTCGAAGAAGCATTTATTGTAAATCTGTCACTCTTAGGTGTTAAAGTTAATTTTAATTTCTACTATCACACTTATATTTCATTAAACTGTCACATTCAGTGGACACATCTATTTTAAATGCCCCCAATTAGCTATTTGACATTAGCTAGCATTCGGAATATCTGTCGCGTACAATTCTAAATTAAAATTATATTTTGTCTGTCAGGCTTCAATATTGTTTATTTAGTCTGCCTCGTGCCAATTTGAAATAAAATGTTTTAGTTTTCGGCCAGAATCCAGTTACAAATATATTCTTCGTTAATGCGCCATGATAAAAAAATGATTTTCGATGGTTCGTCACGTGAAATATTAAGTTTTACATATAATTCTTGGTCTGCTACGTATGACTTTGAAATATCATTTTCGTCGCAATACGCACGTAGTATATACGTACATTTATTTTTATAATACTGTTCATCAATATACAAGTTGGTAGGTTATACATGGTGAATAAATACCTTAATTTTTCTGACACATTTTCATCCGTTTGTCAGGCTAAGTTCTTAAATCGAACTATTTGCGTAAACGCACCTTTATCTGTAGGTTTATCGCAAATAAGCCAAGCTTAAGTTTTAAAAACCTGTGCTCTTAAAAATCTAACCATGGGATTGTTAAATAAAACCAAAATCTTTATGCAAGCAAATTATATTGAGAAATCGTCAGACTATTATTACTTGTGCACTAAGTTTTAGAAATGATGTACAATTCTTTATGCCATAATGTAGTTTGATTGCACGGACACACATTGCTAATCGTCTCATCAACATGGTGACTGGTTGCAATACAAAGATTTAAAAAATGATAAAGAGAAAAGCAACATAAATAAAAAATAAAAGCCAAGAGAGAAATATCCGTTTAAGATTCAAGTACTTACAATTAACCGGAAGTGCATTTTAAATGCTCTTTGTTATAAACCAAATCCGCTACCAAATTCATATACAGTTTTATATAATTGATTATCTGTTATAATTTAAGCAAATGGTCTTAACTGAGTTTAATTCTAGGCTAATTCTTCTGGTTCGGTGTTTCAATATATATTATTTGAGATCATAAGTAGTCCCGTTTGTATTTGAAGTGAAGCATGAGTGTTCAGTCTAATATGCAACCGCAAGCATTTCATTTAAATCTGGAAGAGTTTGGTATTTTGCTGATTACTTGAGGAGACTTTAACAGAATAGTATTGATATATTAAATCATCCATATTTATAACTGAGACATTAATTGAGAGTTCAATAATGATGAATATTAATGAGCAGATTAGACAACTATTTGCTATTATTTAGATATTTTAAACTAAAACCGAACCTTCAAAAAGCTATTCTATCTTGGTCTTGAGAAACACCATTAACCAATGGATAAAATAAGAGAATAAAATACTTACAATTCCCTCCTTATTTTATAACGTATTTAAATATGCATGTAATAATCTTTAAACGTACATTTTATGAATAAACTAGCCTGGGTGTCCAAGGTTGCCCGGATGTTCAGAGGTGTGGGTTGAGCAAAAAGAAAAAAAAATGGTAATAGGAAGTCAGGCTCGAACCTGTACAGCGAAGGAGGAAAAGAACGTGAAAAATACCCAATGTCTTTGCTGTTGCGCGCATCGCCAAACCAAAAATGACGTTAGTTTAGATTACCGCTAGTCAACCGAAAAGAGGGGCTGACTGTGTAAAACGTTGGCGAAAAAAGCGACCCCCCTTTGTGGAAAAGTGCCCAGTTTAGAGTAAAGGAATTAATGCTTTATACATCCATGTATACATACATACATTTAAACAGGTGAGCTTTATATTATAGATGTAACGAGAGGAAGTACCTTAAGTAGTAGAGTTCTGTTAATTAATTTGTTCGTTATTGCTATAAACTGTATTTACTGAATCTTAGAAAGTTCATTTTTTTTCACGCGTGTCTGTTTTCATAAGGGCAGGCTACTCAGCGTTGCTCGGGAAGTTAGCAATAATACTTTACTAGCAGGACCCGTTAACCGATGTTGCCCGGTCTTAGCATACATACACACACATCCGCGTAAAATTTAAAATACGGCTGTTGTTTTTGTTGTTTGCCAACCCGTAATCTCCTCATTTTACAAAATTAACAAGAACAAAGTTATGCTGGCATATGGTTGCATATGGTATCGCGCTCTGCCATAATATGCATCCGTGATCAATATCTACTTTAGAATTTGGTATTTATGCATTTTTCAGATGAAATTCAATTTTCACGCTATTTTTTTATTCAATTGTAAGGTGGAAGAATATTTACAGAAGGCCCTCCCCTCCCAATTTGTACTGTTTAGCACTTAATGATAAATTATAAAATGAAGCACATTTACTCACTATAAAACTTCATCTGGCATTATTTCTTTATTTGGTAAATACGAAGGATGATTATATTATAGAAATATCCTCTTAAATTACCACTTTTAAAAGCTTCTAGGGACGCTGAAAACTAAAATAACGTATAAAAATCAGGCACACGAGTACTTTCCAAGATATGAATAAATTTTAGTTTCTAAAATGTGGTGGATTAGTTTTCTATAATAATTTAAAGAAAAATAAGCACACTCTTTATGGCCACATTTTTGTTTTCGTACAATGAACACAATTTAACATAAAATGAGCAACGGCTGTTTTTTGTTTAGGATTTGTGCACATCAAATCGATAATTAACGCCTGTTAGCCCCCCCCTCCTCCAAAATAAAAAAATAGATGCTGAGTTTACGGTAAATTGTGTTCATTGTATTCTTACCCCCCCCCCAACAAAAGGTTGTCATAAAGTGGATTTACGCTTAATTATTATATACAAGTAATCTCCTACTTTTTTTTAAGTAACAGTATTTAAAATTTTTGCCGGAATTTTAAAAGTTATTTTCGTTTTCCGCACACTCGAACCCCTTTTCTAAAACAAACATTTCTTCATATATGTTAAAGTACTTGTTGGTCTGAATTGTAAACGTGATTTTTAATGATTGGTCGAAGGTGAAAAGAATCCTTGTATTTACCCGTTTTTGTATCTATTAAATAACGAGGGAAAGTATTTGTTTGCCAGAATTTTTGCGTGTATTTTTGCTTTCAGGGGTACTGAAAACATATATGAGTCGTAATTTTTTACGAATTGGTCGAAGGGGCAAAGAATCCTCATACTTACCGTTTTTTGTATTTGTTAAATAACGTGTTTAATTGAAATTAAAATTTAATGATATCCTCACGTGTAAAATGATATAATTTTATCCATTTGTAGTTTGTGAATATAAACAAACATAGAAACATATTAATTGAATCGGAAAGTGGAAATCCAAATGAAACGAAATATTATTAGATGCGTCTCTAGAACTACTAATGGGGTATCTTTATTAATAAAATAAAAGGTTAATTTAAATTAATTGTTAATCACATCTTAACATGTTAAATAATGTCGTGATTTAATTTTAGAGATTTATAGTTTGTAAAACACTTATAATGCAAAAAAGCTGAAAACTAAACAATCGAATATCCATTTATAGTTTGTGTACATAAACAATCAAGTAAACATAAACCGGCTCAAAAACTGGAAAGCCAAATAAAACGAACTAATTGTTAACCAAATTCTAACATGTGAACCAATAGCGTGATTTAATTTTAGCCATTAATATTCTCTCGCTCTCTCTCGCTTTATCTCTGTGTATATATCTCTTTCTAACTGTCTCTCTCTATATGTCTTTCTATCTCTCTGTTTCTATGTCTGCCCCCCATGTATCCCCCATATCTCTGTCTCTCTGTCCTTTTCTCTCTGTATCGCTCGCTGGTCGGTAGTGCGTAAGAAAAGAACATACGGTCTAAGTAAATACATAAACTCAACGAAGGCGGGATAGGCATAATTCTCTGTATCTCTCCATCTCTAACTCTCTCTTTCTCTAACGCTTTATATCTCTCTCGGTTTGTCTATCTGTCTGTATCTCACTCTCAGTTTATCTCCCTTCCCCTGTATTCCCCTCTCCCTGTCTTTTGCTCTCTTTATCTTTCTCTCTCTATTGCTCGCTGATTGATGTAATCGGCGAGTTTATAATAAAAGAAATACATCTAACATTGTATTATATTTTGGAGTGTGGATTGCCTTATAAATTCACAATGATCTGTTGATTTATTTTGCCGCTTTAATCGGTTTAGGAATAGCACTTATTACGTGTGATTCACCAAAATTATACTGTGAAACGGCTTATTTCTCTCTCTTTCTCCCACCCTCTGTATATCTTTATCTCGTGCTGTCCTTTCCTCCGGCGTCAATGAGTTATGTTTTTGAGTGTAATATATTCACAAATAAACGATAAAAGTTAATAAGCGGAATGATTACGTGACTTGTATGAATAAAATGTTAGAATATTGTGTACTTACAGAAATAGCGGCCTGGTTTATAGTTTAGAACTGTTCACTTATTGCTGGAATAACCGATTCGAGAAATTGTAGAAGGCATAATTCTCAGACATTCAACTGTGCCGGATTTATACAAGGGAGAAATCATTATTTCTGTATAATGTAGGTGGTAAGAATATGCGAATGTGTAGAAAATCTACAATCAGTTAATGACGGCTAACAGTGAGAAAACTAAGGAAAAGTATAAAGGCACTCGGTGTAGAATGGCGTCGAAAGAGAACTCGGTATAGAGAAGGTGAAATTTGAGCTACGTTCCCTGTAGGTTAGGAGGATGATGATCATGCCGCTCCTCAGAATAAAATTAATGCTCTAATATTACGAGGTAATGTGTATTTAATTCCGTTCTATAGCTTGATAACGTAATGGCTAATGGCGTAAACATAATACTTTTTAATGTGCTATCTGTTGTTATCAACCTACGACTGTTTCGTCCAGAGGGGAAAATAGCATCTCCTTTAGTATATCAAAGATTAATAAAAATTTGCCAGTGTTATTACACGCGAATTAAATATTACTGAAAAACGAAACACCTAATCAAAGTAAATCTTACGAAAATAAAACACGCTTTAAAGAATATATGTGCGAGTGAAATTTTACAAATAAAAACTTATGAAAGACAATGTTTGTTTAAAAGATAAATTTATCAACTCACCCTGTCAAATCTGTAAAAAAATACCTGTGTCTCAAGATTAATTCCTGTTTTATCAAAAGGATTAGAGGAAAATTAAATATTATTTTGTAGCTATTAAAATTTAAATAAATACGATGATTTTTATTACGAGTAATCAAGTTTAAGCATCATTTCTATTCAATCACCTTAACAATCAATATGTAATTATTTTCTCACTTCAGATTTATTATCCTTTACTGACACTTTTACTTTATTTGCTTACAGGAGACGTTCTAAAACTAAGACCTTTTATTTTTGGTATTCAACTCAAATAAATTAAATGTGATATCACATTGAACTGTTATCATGACTTACTTCATGCATTCGTGACTTGAATGCGTCATCTCACTGTTATAGATATTGACGGTATTTTATTAAGAAAACAACCCTTGTCATGGAGGATCGCCAGAAGCAGAAATGTGTCAGGTAAATCCTTCTGTACAGAGAACAGTGCAATATTAGTTCTGATCAGACCGTGACTTAAAAATAAATATTTTTCTAACCAAATATATAGAACTGCTTGATATATATTGTTACAAGAAATAAAACTATAGTAAAACACCACTTTTTTCAGGAGATTATAATTTAATAAAAGTGAATTGTAAATCAGTTAGTAATAACACGTCACAATATAGTCTTGATGATCCGATAATTCCCCATGTAAGTAAGAAGATTTGAAAGACATGTTACATGTCAACTTTTGCAATGTTTTCATAGTGGTAAGAAAATGGAATGAATCAGTTAGAAGTGTGGCTGGTGGGATTTGGTTAAAGAAATTAAAAGTGTAGCATGTTGGCAAATAATGTTGAATCACTTGCAAATGCATATATTTTACGGGTAAAATATCTTACTCCATTATGAAATTGAATGTCTGAATTTGTTAGATGAAATAAAGTGCTTTTCAGATCATTAATTGCAATGCCGGGACTCTTTATAGACTCTCCCCCCATTTCCATAAAATATATATACTATAAAGTGGTGTTTAGATTGTAAATTGCTTCAACAGTTATTGGAAGTTACATCATGCAATCTGCTTTTTTAAAATGTAAATGAAATCGTAAACTGTTTCAACCATTTCTATGATTGACTCATTATACCCCTTCTGTTCTATCCATTTGTTACTGCGATTTATACGACACTGTCACGTTGCCACACTGGTTCTCACCAGATCGTCGAGGGTAAGCAAGGTACCAGATGGGTGCCCATTTGGGAAGGCGAGGCGCTGTATGTACCACGAGGTAAAATACCAGGTTGAGAAACTGGCGCAGTCTATCCTTCTCTCGTGTGACTCTCTGATGACGTGGTAGGTACCCGATCTAGTGATGACGTAATGATAGAATTCTGTGATAGCCCTGGCAAAGCATAAAGTATTCAGCTACTGACCAGATTTGAATTACACTACACACTCCAATAATGAGTTCAACCTAGGCTACGGCCGCGCTGGATGGATTGGGTGGCTACTGCAATAATATGATACCTAAAGGAAAAGGTGGACAGTATTCCACCCAAGAAATAAAGTACCTGTACAGTATTCTTTTCATATGAGAAAACAATGAACAATCATACTACTCGATACTTTGTCATGATTTTCGGCTGTAAAAAATTTCATGGGCGTCTCAATTAAAATTTTATTTTATATATGTGCACGTTATTTCTTTAGTCGATTATTGCACAAGTTCTTTATTTATAATTTAACAATGAAGCTACTCGATTATTTCTCACAATTTTTATTACACTAACTTTCAGTACGCCATGGCTAAGGGTTTGACAGTGGTGGTGAAGACAGTAGTGGTGGGTGTGAAAGTGGTGGTGATGACGACAGTGATATTGGTGGCAGTGACATTGGTGGCAGTAGTGTTGTCACTTGCAGTGGAAATGGAGACGGTTGTAGTAGCACTGGTGGCAGTGGCGGCGGTGGTGATGGTGGTTGCATTGGTGGTGGTATTTGAAATGATGGTGATTTTGGTGAATGTGGTGGCAGCTGGTGCTGTACTGGTTGCAGTTGCAGTGAAGATGATGACATTGAGGGTGGTGACAGTGGCGAAAGTGATGATGGTGGATGTTTTGGAATTAGTGGTGGTGGCAGTGGTGCTGTTTGGAGTGTTAGAGGTGGACGTGGTTGCAGAGGGGGCACTGGTAATAGTGGTGATAGTAGCAGTGGTGATTGCAGTTGCAGTAGGCAGCGGTGGTTGCGGCGGCTGTGATGATGGTGGTGGTGCTGGTGGCTTTTGTTGTGGTAGTAATGGTAGCCATTACAGTGGTGGTTGCAATTGCTGTAGTGGTGACTGCAGTGATGATAATTGCAGTGGTAGAGGTGGTGGTGGCAGTTGTAGTCGAGATGGAAGCAGTGATAATGGCCGTCGTTGTGGCCGCAGTGGTGTTGGTAGGGGTAGAGTTGGTTGTGCTGGCAGTAGTTTTGTGTGCAGTTGTAATGAAGATGGAGGTGGTTGCGGCAGCGGTTGTGGTAGTGGTAAAGGTGGCAGCGGTTTCGTTAGTGGCATGGTGGTGGCCGTTATAGTTGCAGTTGTCTAGGAGACGGTGGTAGCACTGACAATAATGGGGATAATGACAGTGGTAGTTGTGGTGTGAGTCATGGTGGTGGGGAATGTGGTGTTGATGCTGGTGATCGTGGCGATGGTGGCAGTGGCGTTCGTGTTAATGGGACTGGTAGTGTTGGCGATAATTTTGGTGGCGGTTGTGGCGGCAATGTTGACGATTGATGCAGGTTGTCATCTGCACAAGCCACACACTGGTAGGAAATAACTAACTGATGGCGGCGGCAGTGATAGTGGTGGCTGCGGTGGTGGTTTTGGTGGGATGATGCTGTTAGTTTTTGTGGTGGTTCTGCTTGTTAACATGGTGGCAGTGGTAGTGATGGTTGCATTGTAATTATGGTGGCTGTGGTAGTGGTGGAGATTATCGCAGCAGTAGTGGTTGTGGTTGTGAAGATGGCGGCAGTGGAGGACAGTGGTGGTGTTAACGGCGAAAGTGACAGTTGGTGCTGGTGGTGATCTTCACCGACCACACACAGGCTGTTTTTTCGTCATCTAATCAGAATGTGGCTAAGGTTTTTCATAACCAGCGACACCATTTTTTTGTTTAATTTAAATCATATATAATCGACAATAAGTTTTTTTGATTTATAAGTTGTGTTGTTTAATGTTTATTAGTCATTTAGCGATGCCCGGATGATGAAGATCGAAGCAAATTAGCCTATAAATAGATATCGATAAGTTTTACGTTTAATTTGATATTCTATGACATCTTGGACACGGATACACACAGAATATTACTGTTTTAAATTTACATTTGTGGACATACCGTATTTCTTTTTTTCAAGTATTTATAAACAACACAGGGCGTTTTTTTTAAAGTATTTATAAACAACACAGGGCGTTTAATTATATAAAAGAAATGTTTTTCTGTAAAAGAGTAAGCTCCGATTTAATAACTTAAATTGCTAATCCTGTTTTTGAAATCACGTAAACTCTAATGTGTTTTTTTTTGGCGGGATGAAGACAACATCAAAACTAGAACGGAAATGCTTTTACTAGTTTTTACGACGATGTCGAAAATGTACCGTCCGGAAATCGAGAATTCAGAAGACGACGTTTAAGGAGAAGAGATAAAAGAAAGATAAACAGGCTGTATTATTTGAGAGCGTTATTATAAACAAACATTTCCGCGGTATATAGCGGAAACCTGTTTTTCATTTCTTTTTTTTTTTTCATTTTTTATTATGTACAACGGTTGGGATATTGTACGAGGTTTTGTATTTGTTTTTACAATGTCTACATCGTTTCGTTTTCACCGTTCTAAAAACATGTATTTCTTGTTTAAAATTTATTTGTTCCCAGAGTAATGTAAAATTGACGAAACTTTTGAATGGATTTATAATGATATATATATATAGATATTTTCGAAATTGAGACCAAACCTACTAATAAACAAAGGGGAAAATGTATCATATATATATATATATATATATATATATATATATATATATATATATATATATGTGTGTGTGTGTGTGTGTGTGTGTGTGTGTGTGTATGTATATGAATATGTGTATATATATGTATATATATGCATATATATGTATATATACATATATATACAGACATATAATATAAATAAATGCAAAGGAGGTCATTATATATATGTATATCATCAGTTCATTATATATATATGTACATGTATATATGTATATATATATATGTATATGTACATATATATACAAAGATATATGTATATATGTATATATAGATAGATATATGTATATATTTATGTATATATACACATATATATATATGTATATATGTGTGTATATATGCATATATATATGTGTGTATACATACATACATACATACATACATACATACATATATATATATATATATATATATATATATATATATATATATATAATGACCTCCTTTGCATTATTTATTATTCGATGTAGTAAAATTTTATTATAACAAGTTATGTTCTGGTACTCAGTGATTCTTCCCATAAATGTTTGTAATTTTACTGGAATTGCACCAAGATATATCTAATCATATATACTTATGATTATGTTTCATATATCTGCATGTGTTGCATTTACTTCGTAAATATTTAACACATCAATCGACGATTTTAAGATACATACATGGTTCAAGTATGGATTCAGGACGCTACATTTACTTTAACTGAGATGCATCCAAAGTGCGTAAGTTGAGAGCATTTAAAGACTATATAAATATCTCGAATGTTTTATAATTGGAACTATAACAAATCACTAAATCATGTTCCCTCATTTCGCTTAGTAGTGTATCATTAGGGATATTAATGGGTATTACACGGACCCCAGCTCTCATTTAAATTTCAAATATTTTAGAGACGCATTAAATATTTATATATATATATATATATATATATATATATATATACATATATATATATATATATATATATATATATATATATATATATATATATATATATATATATATATATATATATACAAACATGGGTACCCGGCGCTGCTTGATTTGACATAATGTTCAGTTTGAAACACGCCTGCTATTCTAATAATTTTCATCATGGGCAACTGATACCCGCACAAAAATTTCAAAAATAAAAGAACGGATACAAACATGTAAATGTAATTACTCCCCAAAAATAAGTATTTGAAACCCTCTCCACCAGATATTTCGGCAGAAAGGGACCCCTGTCCTAAGAAAACTTACGATATTGTGAACCTAACAAAAATAACAATTATGAACATTAATGCGTGCGTTTATTTTTTATTGTGGTAAATGTGTAATTTAGCGGCCTAAGGTTTTTGCCAGACCAAAAGTTATAAAAACTACCTATTTTTAGATAAAACATTGTTAGATCCAAAGGCTGAAATAAAACCCGAAAAAAATTCATTTCCTTTATTTTTTCATCATTTATATTTATTGTTGGAGGCCGCTATAATGATTTAAAAATTTTGCCTTTGTAAGGTTTGGGAGATTGGATTTTTTTAAGCTCTTTCATGAACTATGTTTTTAGCCACCATAATTTTTTTAATAAAAGAGCGTAAAAAAGGCCAAATTTGGCATTAATAAGGCCAATCTGTCAAACCTAAAAAGAAGGCAACATTTTTAACGTGTAAGTCTTGCATATTTAGTTTAATGAAAATGATAAATAATAAAAAATAATTTTCGTTAGGCTTCATTTCAGCCTTTGGGTCTAATAATATTTTATACAGGATGACCCCAAAAAACGGGTCCCAACTCTAATTAGGCCCCGTTTCTTAGTGTTTTGTCGGAATTAAATGAAACTTTGGTCATAACTGATTTATTATATTCAAAACATCACATCAAAACACTAGGGTCTTTGGCCTCTTTATCTCCGTTCTACAGCATATGTCGTAGATGGCCTCCATTTAGCTTTTGTTTTTTCTGTATAAAAATAAATAGTTTTTATAATTTATTTGTCAGTCGGATAATTTACGCCGCTAAACTACACATTTACCTTTATTTTTTGTAGGGGCACATTTTTCGTGTTTTTTTTTGTAAATAAAAGAAAATTTTCGATTTGCTTTTTCTAGGGTGGGGGTTTCGATTTGATTTTTCTTTGTCGTTTTATGTTTCTAATGTAATTAACCCCCCCCCCCCAAAAAAAAAAAGAAAAACATGAATTTGTCATATTTTTGGGTTTGTTTTTTGTATTAAATTGTTAGGAGAAAATAGAGAATGGTCTTATGTATCGTTATTTTATGTTTCCAATGTAATTCCCGCTCTCCGACCGCCAGAAAATTACCGATTTCTATATAACCTTTTAAGGAATAAAATAAAACAAATGAAATCTTTTCAGTTTTTTTCGTATTTTTTGTTTTAATATTAAAAATAACAGTAAAAGCCAGATATTTTCCTGTCTACACGGAATTATTTTTCCAGCTAGAAACTTAATGAAATCATCAAATGATTTTATTTGGCGAACGTTTGTTATTGTATGCATAGCATCTAGGGGCAAAATAACTCTAAAAATGTTTAAAAAAGGTCGTTGGTGGAAATAATAATTCCAAATAAATTAAATTAAATATATTATCAGTATAATTGTAGTTTAAATTTTATTAAACATCTGTTTTAAATAGAATACTTCAAGCAATTCTTTCGCTAAAACATTAACTAAAATACCGTTATTAATTAAAATCTATTATTCTTTACTGTCATATGCAAATGAGGTGATCACTTAATGGAAATAACTGAAAGATTAAAGTAAGACACGTTTTGCATATATTAATCAAATTGTGAACAAACAAACAAACAAGCAGACAGGAATATGAATTCATATATATAGATATATGGTAGGGCATAATTAACATATGTTTTAAAACTGCTATTAATCTGCTTTGTATTATCAGAAACACATTAAATAGGTACGGGTTTTGCAACGACATGCCATCTTATAATTCAATAATGAATTATTTTGCTTGTTAAGATAAAAGTTAAAAATGTGAATCATTAAACATGATGCTTTTTTAAATACTTTTTTTATATTATATTATAGATACATGAAAGGTAACGAGTCAGGCAAAACTGTTAAGAGAGAATTCCGTCGACATTTTCACATTATATCAGGCAGTTCTCAAAAGAGACAGGTTCTTTAAGTGTGTTTGATTCAATTCGCACATAAAGCACATTCCGGAAAAAAAAACTGCTTTACTGTTTCGTCTTGTCACTGCAGAAATTGATAGCGATCTGCTACAAAGTGTGACTTAAAGCTTCCATAAACGCATTTACACATGCCTGATCGAAAATGGATATCACATGAAAGATATGATTCCACACATGATTTTAAAAGATAGTCAATATATAAACTCAAAACATAGAATATCTCTGTCATTGTTCATCAGTTTGACTAAACAGATTAGTCATTAAAACTGAAATCGAAACGCAATTGTATGTCGAAGGTCCGAGGCTCCACCCACTTCATCATCTGAAGGATCATAGTAAGGTAAATCTCGTCATTCATCTATAGATCATTATGTTTTGTTTCTTACGATAAGCTTTGAATTCTTCCGAAGTAAGCCGGGTTTTTTTTTGTCATAGGATAATATGCCACCGAGAGCGTTTAAATCTGAATCAATTGTTTAACTGGTTATTTTTATTCACACTTTCATGCACAACGTGATATATTTTTAAGAATCACATTAACAGTTATAAGCGTAAATGATTCAAGTTATTCATATGTAAATATTACTTAGAATTACTCAATATATATATATATATATATGTATATATATATATATATATATATATATATATATATATATAAGATATCATCTACTTACGCACTTGCAACCAATCAGAGCTGAAAGAATGAACTTGTCCACTTAAGATAATGAAACATATACACCGTAATATAAGTAGAGATGCTCATGCACCTTCAGCTTATTCGTTTGAACACGGATGACGCAATTCAATAAAGCGCTGCCAACTCAATGAAAACTTATGCCGTCATATTTGCAAGTGAGATAACTCATGTTTAAAGAACTAGGGTTCATATGGATGGAAGATGTCATGTCAATACGCAAGCTAGAAACATTCCGCTCAACAACTTATACTAAATCACAAGCAGCTCTAACCTCCCAATGCTACCCCAATATTATCCCCCCCGAATTTGAGAAAATTTAGGATTATTTCAGAGGGTTCATCAAATCTAAAAGTATACGAACATCACTAACCAACATTCGTACACAAGTCAGTTAAGAATAACATATTAAACACCCACCATTAGTGCTCAACTGATCTAAACCCGCTATTAGGAAAGATTGGCCACTCACAGGTAAAATCCCATCACTAATTGCCTCGATTATCATATATATATCATAGTGAGACAATGTACGCTTATCTTGATCGACCTATGACACAGACCTGGACTGTATTTTATATCACATTTATGAGCAATATATGTCTAACATACATATCAAAAACTCACTTATCAGGCGAATAGTTAATGATACACTCCAAGTAGACCTGCTGACAGAAGCCGGGATACTTAAATCTCTCAAACAGATTGTCCGTCATTCTTACGCATTCGAATACATTACGAAACTAAACCTAAATGACCGACACCACCCACATGGCTATTTTGCGCATATCTAAGTAGGGCAAGCAAGAATGATAGAATTAATGTGCGTAGCCGCATTCTTATAACATTGATCATGTGGTAAACAAAACTATTTTTAAAATTTGAAGATTCCGTGATTGCCACAAGGATGACACTTCGGGAAAATCTCCCGCCAGTAAACTTATTTAGCATGACTTTCAACACGCGATCTCACCATCTGCCGAGAGTGTGCAGAGAACAGACACCTTTCTTTGGAGGGAAATGAAACAAGGATCTTAGCGCTCACGTCAAATTAAACCTAATAGAACATCAAAAAGGCCACGTTTTTTTAAAAACCCTATTTTTTATCGTTTATATCTGATCAAGATTGGTGACATATTGTTCAGAAAAAAATGAAGCACCTGCAATTCTAATACACTATTTTCAGTATTTTGCTCAACGTCACCTATACATTGGCCATCCATTTGATACTTAAACTCATCCAACTCCGTTTAACGTGTGTGTGCAAAATTTCATTCCTTACCATCTGAACTATGTCCTAAGACATAATTAATTGTAAAAACAAAATGTTGTCAAAGATATAAATGTATATTTGTGCAAGCACGCAAAAGCTGTATGCATCGACGTACGGCTGGAAATATCCATTTTTTCAATGGATATCTTTTAGCAACTGTTTCCATCAGTTATACCGAATTTGTTACCCTGATCTAAATTACTTAATATGACAAGTTTAAAATATGTAGAACAAAAATCGACAGAAGAGTTTGCTAGAGACCATTCCTCAAACAAACATATCGACAATGTTGCTTATATATATATATATATATATATACATATATATATATATATATATATATATATATGTATATATATACTTCAGAATAGTTTTTATTTAACAATCAGTTGTTATGGAAACGTGAGATTGTAGGTTTACAAAATATTACTGGCAGTAATATCCTATAAGCTATCCCATCTAAAAAAGAATTGCTCGATATGCAAGATAGAGCAAATAAATTAAATTGCAATTCAATGAATTTCAAAAAAACTCTCATTGAAATGAAATGAAGTGGTTAAGTTTCATATCAAAGAATTTTTATTATTCTAAGCAAGACAAAGTATGCTTTAGAAAGTTAATCTAATCTATTCTAAGCAAGACAAAGAATGCTTTAGAAAGTTAATCTCCAATCTCCAATCTTAATGTACATTATTACCAAACGGATGAAAAGAACGTATAACATGGATTTTACCAAGCAAGCTGGATCTACAGAAACATTCATATCCTTTTTCTACAAATCCTCCTGCTACAGGACTTCTGATAAATGTATTATTTTCACTTTGACTTTCCATGTCTCACTTACTTTAGCAAATAGGGTGCATACCTTTATAACTATTTGCTAATATTTTTGCTCTCCTCTGATGAGATGGTAGACATTAATTTTCTAAAGCATTCTTTGTCTTGCTTAGAATAATAAAAATTATTTGATATGAAACTCAACCACTTCTTTTCATTTCAATGAGAGTTTTTTTGAAATTCATTGAATTACAATTTAATATATATATATATATATATATATATATATATATATATATATATATATATATATATATATATATATATATATACTGCATTTTATAATAGTGTGATAGATGTTTTATGTCCATCAATGTAAATCTATTAAATATCCATAGAAAGAACATGAAAACGATTTTTACTCAAAGTAAACGGCTGTCTTTCTTTTTTACTTATCTGACAATATTTTTCGATTATCTGCTGTGTTGGGGTCGCCTCTAGGAAATATGATGCATTTATAAATCTATAATTATTATCTTTACTAAAAATGCCAACGCATTTTATTCCTGAGCAATGCTAGGAAAAGATTCAATTCATAAAAAAATAATTTCTTGTCTCTAGAAAACGGAAGGAACAGACGGATATTCTTGACAAGTGCTCTGGCATGGAAATGCTATTTTAGACTTGGGCGTAAAAACCTACGAAGTTTAGACGTATTGGAATGATATTATTTTAAATTTTTAAATGGCGAAGGATCAACAATGCTATTTTAAACAATTTTCGGACGATGATCATGAATTTGCAAACTTAAGCGAATATGCTGTTCAAACTTAACCGTGACAGAGCGACGACATTTAATTGGAATTTCATAATAGAATGGCTGATGCACCAAATTTATTATTCCATACATATACACGGAGGTACTTGTGTCTGGTCTAATCGTTCAACCTTGAAAACTGAATGATGAAAATTGAAAAATTGACAGCCAGAAATGTACTCACATTTCGATCGTAGATCTTACCCATTATTATCGAATCATGTGGAGCCATAGAAATTTTACATTCGTTTGCTGAATCATAATAAATACTTAATGAATTCCCCCTTGTATTATGATAAATATTGCCAATTTTTTTCTCTAATATATTTTAGATATTAAAATACATATAAAACATGTATGTTGTCATATGGCTCTGATCCATGAATCAATCGCACATAAAACAACTGAAAACAATTTCGTCCAGACTGCCTAAATATTATTATTCGTCTGACGCGGGGAAGTTTGGATCCTGATGCAAGTGTGTAAACTAAAGTGAAAACAACTTATATAACCATGGTCGTAATTAAGAAACATATCTCTTTTGATTGTCATCTTATTTCGCTTAATGAATGTGGCACAGTAAAAGCGATGGTCATATTTTATATAAATAAACATAATAAGTATTATTTACGCCCATATATTGTTTGACATAATTGATAACTGGGTGGTTTATAGTTTATTCCTTGACTAGTAAGATGTGCTATCTTAGCCGCATTTAAGAGCTGTGATACATCGAAACAGTTAGTCTACTCATAACTAATATATATATATAATGTGTACTTATTTATATATTGCCTATATATCTATATCACGTCGTTATAAGAGAACATGCTATTATTTTATTATTTTAAATGGAATTGTAGAAGGCGGTACAATGCAGAAGTAACGGAAAGACACAAGCTGCAGCAGGTGAGAAATTTATTAATACAACTTATAAATACATGTGTACATATTCATATTTCATATACGCAGTATATTTATATTTGCACAGTGGTTACCTGGGAAAGTCGGTCTGGTGGTATGTCCGTGTAATATAATATTTCGAGAAAGATCTCTTCGTCAGATATTTACTTGACTTTGACAAACGTGTTGTTGTAAACAGTAAGTTTATTATTTTATTTTATTTTTTTGGAAATTATTCAGTTATTAGCGTGGGCACTCAGTTAAACCCGCACAATGTCGATGCATTTCGATAAGCAACAAGCACTTTTAAAAATGTATTTTGGTTATTCTGACAAAATGCATTCTCGGAACATGTTTGCTGATGTAACCTCCAAAGTCCTACAGCTGAAACTTGTTAAACTCTTTATCCCGAACTCTTATGTTCTACATGGAATTTCAAACTTAACACTTAATTTAATCCGACGTGTAGTTGTTCTCGTTTCATCAGCCGTTACTAAACAATTGTCTTTAATGTCTCATATAATATTCGTAATAGCACCTTACTCTAGATCGAAAAGAAAACTACTGAAATACCGTGATTATAATTGATTATTATTAAGCGTTTTTGCGGTGCGATATAGTTATATCTAAAATTACATTCTTAATCGCTAGCTAATAATGTTTCCTAACACTTTCGTTTTAGTAGATGACTATAGTTTACTCAATGCAATATACAATTCCAGGTTCGGAGAGGTAGTATTTTATTACCATTGCATTCGCATAATATAAAATATGCGTAATATATTTTATTTGAGTTAACTTTCGTAATTTTCAGGGCATGTTTGCAGAGCGAACAATAAAAATTTATCCCTCTATATTTAACATTAATATAGTTCAATATTAGTATAATAAATTCCGTACAGTTCTCCCAAAGAAACGTACAAGGATGTATTAAATAATGCCAGTGTCCCAGCATTATGAGAAAGTATATATTATCAACACCTTGAATTAACGTTCTTATGTATGAGCCATTTTTAAGCGAAAACAGATAATATAGTTTAAACCTTGCTATATAAACAGAGAAAATACGATTCATATGTTTAGTCCTGTTTTTATTTCCATTACAATATCTGCTCACTGTTGAGAAACACGCCAATCAATCTTTCTCTTTCTTTTATTCTTGCTTTTTTCTTACAGAATCCGACATAAAATTACGGAAGAATAAAAAACAGCACATGATGTACTGATGTTGTTTACTTACGTTTTATGTATTGGTCGACTGATTACACGCCAGGGAAACCTCACCTATGAATTAAGTAGCCATCTAATAACAGAGTGAATGCGATTTTCAGACACTGTTGTTTGGGAGATATTCCGGCTTGAACTATATTCTTAAGGGGGCCGGTGTATTATCGTGCTTTTTCTTTACTGAAATAAACGGAAGCAAATTTTGCTTTTCGTTAATGTTATTTTCTGAATATGATGAATGAATGAATTATTTATCTATTTATGTTTTTTCTATTTTGACTATGATTATACTGTCAGCAATATAATCATTTACGCGACAGTTGTTAATTTTAATAAATAGCGCAGTGTCATTAACAACTAAGGTTCGAAACAATCAGCGGGAATTAATGTTATTAGATAGGACATGATTTTTGTGTGAATCACACAATTTGAAACGTGTCTTCTCATTGATTAATGAGTTAAACACATTGTTCTATAACAACTATTCTTATTGGTTGCATACAAATATTAACCCGTGCGACTTGCAAAACTTTTTCCAACTGAAAATCAGTGTCGAATGATTTTGGGACTCCGTTATCAACAAGCAAGTGATAACGTAGAAAAAAGAAGAGAAATTACGTAATTTCTCTAATGAATCGGCTTTAGTGTAACATTAGTAACATCTACATTACATGTACCACCTTGTAAGCGACTGTCAACTGCTTCATTTGTTTTTATTGGTTGAATTTGGTATTTAAATTGTCGTAAACTTGTATATATTATGAATTTAAAAAAAAAAAAAGATGTTTATGTTTATGTGATTTTTAACTAAAGGAGTCGTCTTTACCTTCACTAGTTTAAATGCACCGATAATTGACGTAACACCTGGCAGGCTTGTAGGCTACATTTCTAATTTAAAATCGTGATAAGTTATAAGTTATCTAAAGTTTGACGGCGAGGGAGGTCAAAATGTTATCTAGCGCATGGTCCTGTCTATGACCCTCTCGACACACGAATTATTTCTGATTTCCTGAAATATTTAGAAATGGGACCACAAGGGAGCATACGACTCTCTCTCACTCACTCACTCTCTCTCTATCTCTATCTATCTATCTATCTCTCTCTCTCTCTCTCTCTCTATATATATATATATATATATAGCATGGGTGCCCGGCATTGCCCGGGTGTTTGGAGGTGTGTATTGAGCAAAAACAAAAATGTGGTAGAAGGAAGGCAGGCTCGAACCCGTACCGCGAAGGTGGAAGAGAACGGGGGAAAAACCGTGACGTTTTTGCTTTTACGGCCCGCAGCAAACCGGAAGTGACGTAGATTTAAATTAAGGCTAGACACTCGAAAAGAGGGGATGACTTTCGAAAATATCGGTAAAAAAAACGACTCCTTCGTGTAGAAAGTTCTCAGTTGAAGGTGAAGAAATAAATATTTTTAGCCAAATTTTCAGTATTTGTGGTCTGAAGGGTCGATCTTCAAAACAGTGCTTATCTTGTGAAAATTCGTCGCGTTTGTCGAAAGTTTTAGTCTAACATGCAAACACACATATATACATTCATATATTGGTAGCTCAAATTTTCAAATTTCTGGCCGAAAACGGATTACAAAGATTTTACCAAATCTCGATACCCTGTATATCAAATTTCAAGTCTGTAGACTGCAAATTGACAGAGTTATTGCGTACGGAAATGTGCACAGACAGGGCAGACATAAATAGAGACAGACACTTTCACATTTGCCCTGATGTTTAGAGGTGTAGGCTAAGCAAAAAAAACAAAAACAAATGGTCAATTTTTTAAAATTTGACCCCTATTATAACCCCTTAAAATTTATTGTTTTGGGCTCAAATCGAGTTATTAAGTTAGGTCCATTTCCAAGGAAACTGAATCTAATATTTTAAGTGTTTAAACCAAAACTGTCGGAGCAGTTTGGTAGAGTTCTCAAAGGTTACTTGAACTTTGACCACTTAACAGCCAAATTTCTGGCCGAAAACAGATCACATAGATTTTCCCAAAGCTCAGTATTCTGTATATCAAATGTCGAGTCTGTAGACTTAAAATTGACAGAGTTATTGCGAATGAAATTGTACACAGACAGACAGACACGCACACACACATACACGTTCACATTTATATAAATATCTATCAATCTATCTATCTATCTATCTATCTATATATATATATATATATACTAGCAGAAGTACCCGTCGTTGACTGGGTTCAAAAACAGCCTACAGAACATGGACTGTGATTGATGAAAGTATGATAGGTTATGAAAAGGAGGGTGTTGTAAAGAGATAGGTTTTGATACTCAAAAATGTTATCCTAAGCAAAATATGATGAAAGTACAGATAATTTTCGCGAAAATATATTTTTTATATCAATTTTGTTTCCATTCGTAGCCAAGAGTGACCAACAAAATGAAATCAAGTGCCACTTGAGCATTCTGTGCTAACAATTTAATAGAGTTCCGTCAACGTAAGGAATATTTATAAACATATTTTAATGTTTTCCGTTATTTTGTGCTTGAGGAATATTCGATTATGGCATGTGTAGTTTATATAAAAATTCATTAAGTTATCGCATCAAATTTCGTTTTAATTTCGGTTCGCTGAAAGTATGTCAAGTAAAGAGCATTAAAAACTATTTCAAAACAAAAAAAACATGAACTGAACTTTTATAGACTATGGTAACATTTATTTCTCGTATATTTATTTTTTCGGGTAGTCGTTTGTTGGCTATCTGCTAAACACTCTTACTAAATAATATCGACGAATTATCGAAAAACAAACAAACAAAAAAAACAGTTTGGAATAATAATGAAACTTTACTTTCTTTAGTAAAATAATCCGAAACAGCTAAATGGGATATTAAACAAAAGGAAACGCGTAATTACTTTAGTTTTTTAAAGCAAAGAATCGATATAAATATGAATAAGAAGAAAATGGCGCTATCTTCAAGCAGAACAGCTTCGTTTCAGTTTTATAGTATTGAACGGTGTAGTATTACGCCGTCGGATTCAGGGTTTTACTATTGTAATGCAAAGAACACGCTTAAAGGGTTGTAATCAAGTTAATTCCTTCTAGTACACAGACAAAAAAGCTTAAACAGATATATAAATAAAATAAAAATATTATGTAAATGTTTTAAAAAGACATGTACTCATGTGAGCAGGATCTTTTCCTTTTTTTGACACGATAACAATTAACGTTCTTATTTTTATCATTTATCTATTTATCTATTTTCGAAAGAGTGATACGTGCAAGTGGAGAAGAAAAATAGCAGAGTTATACAAAATTTGTCTCGAGAATTGTCTAAAGTTCCGACTTTTTGGGGCGCTTTCACTTTAATAAGAACGTGAATTTATGAGGTGAATTTATTCTACACAATATGATTCAACTAAAAAATAAATAAAAGCTAACGTGAATTAAGATTAAAGTTAATGTGTTATTGTGGACCTTCACCCCTTTTAAAAAAACCTTGTTTAACTTTGTGACATATTTACACTCTATTCAGGTCAGGCGCGAATGAACATCTAATAATTTACTATACCATATTTCTTCAAACTGAAACATAATTATCAAAGTATACTTACGCAAATAGATATGAAAAGTCTTTGTTAAAATTTGTGCCATATTTCAATGGAGTACAGGCGCGAACGCAGACCACAGAATTTTATTATACCATCTCTATTTAAGTTGACACATACCTATCAAAGTATTCTTAGGTACATCTATATCAAAAACCCTTGTAAACGTTTTTTTTTTCTGTTTCATTTTTTATTTCCATACTTTGGGGGCTAGACGCGGATGCAGACCCCACAACTTTCATGAACCACCGTTCTGCCAGATAAAACATACCCATACCTCGATACATCTTTCATCATTATATGTAATCAGTTTTTTTAAATAGTCAACATATAGAAACTTATTTGGGACCAGACACACACAGACGCCCAGCTTTGTATATATATATATATATATATATATATATATATATATATATATATATATATATATATATATATATATATATACACAGTTCCGGCAAAAAGAAAGTCAGCACTTGTATTTTTTTCAAAAACTGCAAATTTAAGCCAATTTTAATGTAACTGTATAAACAACCTATATATCGTTTGATTCGCCTTTTATCCCTCCCTAATTTTACTTGTTCATATTTGGCTTTTAATTGAAATGTTCTAGTGTTCACGTAAATTTAAAAAGTAACGTCAAATTGAGGAGGCAAAGTCCGCAGCAACAAATTCGCGTAAAATCAGCTTGAATTATCGCACCTAAATCAGTTTAAAATATCCCTCAACAGGCGACAAAGCATCTCTAATCGTAAGTGTTGTTGTTCCAGGTTATACAACGTAACATTTAGTCCATATGCCACGAGTTTCTCTCAGTGATCGTCAGGAGCTCATTAATCACTACCTTTCTGGTTTATTCAATCGAGAAGTCGGCCGCAGATTAACATATGATGAGAAAACGGTACGAAACACAAAGAAAAGCACCAAAACACTGACAGTGTTCGTGATGCCTTTAAATCTGGTCGTACTAAAGTTACTTCTAACAGAGAAGACAATGCTACCAAGATCTGCAGCCTAAGAAACAGATTTCAAACGGCTCCCCAAATCCAACAACGATGCAATCTTTTTAAAAAAGTACTCTTTTTCTACTGTAAAGAACAGATTAAAGGAATTTAATTTGCGAAGATATGTTGCAAGACGCAAGTCAATGATTTCTGTAAAGAACGGAAAGCGCCGTCTGGACTTCGTCAGATGCAATGAAGATCATGCGTCTTCATATTGGTCAAAAGAGCTTTTTTAGCGACGAAAACAAGTTCAATAGGATGGGCAGTGTTTCTAGGCAGTACATACGTCGGGGGAAAGACAAGGAATTTAATCCTAGGTGCTCAGTTTTTACGCTGCAAGGTGGTGGGTGTTCGGTTTTAGTGTGGAGCCTTATTAGTACCAATGGTCCATTGCGTACAGTCCGCTTGCAAGGTCGAATTAATCCGACCAAGTACATTAAGTTGTTGACTGAGCATTTTCTACCCTACCTTGGTGGGAATTTGGATGATAATCCCATTTTCATGCAGGACAATACTCCAATTCACACAGCTGGCAATGTCAAAAAGTTGTTGGAAACGCATGATATTCCGATTTTCGATTGGCCTGACCTCAGTTTTATTGAAAACATATGGCATTACATCAAGCAACAGCTGCGCAATGATAAAATATCAAATTTGAAAGAACTTTGGACAAAAATTAAGGAAAGGTGAGATGCCCTTTCCCTGGAGTATTGGTGTAGTCTAATTCAAGGAATTCTCAAACGATTGCATGCTGTCAAATTGCAGAAAGGGCTATGCTACTAAATATTAACTAGTTCATTGTGTTCCTGTTGTATTTGTGTTGCATTAATGTCTACATTTAAATAACACTTTTCAATTGTGCATACTTTCTTTTTGCCTCCTTAATTTGAAGTTATTTTTTTAAATTGATATGAACACTTGAATATTTCAATTAAAAGTTAATTTAAATGGCTAAAGGACCGAAGTAGAATTTAGTATATATATATATATATATATATATATATATATATATATATATATATATATATATATACAGGCGGCAAAAAGAAAGTCTGCACTTATAATTTTTCAAAAACTGCAAATTTCAGCAAAATTTAATGTAAGTGTTTAAACCAACTATACTTCATTTGATTGGGCTTTTATTTTTCTATAATTTTATCTGTTTATATATATGACATACGCACATCGCCTATATAGTCTTTGGACATATATTTCTAGACTCATTAATATATGACATTTTGCAATTAAGATTTTAGACGGTGACATAGTGACATCGTTTCAGTACATCGCTTAATATACGCATACACACATAAAAACATCGATGAAATCCATATTGATCAATTAATTAGTTAAGACACGAATCTTAGCCATACAAATATAACAATATATGCACTAAAATTTCATAATGATCGGTTAATTAATTTAAGCGCGAACCTTATCCATACAAAATTATAGACATATCTACATATGAGAACTAATAGTAATGATCTTAATTTATTTAATGTCCATATGAAATGATAAATATATTAGTATATACACATGCAGAACATTCATAATATCTGTTTATTGGTTTAGAGGAAAGTCATATACACACAAATTCACAAACATATGCACATACAAGCATTTCATTAATATCGTTTAATTAGTTTAGGCGCGAATCCGATTTATACAAACATATAAACTTACACACATTTCCAAATGATCGGTTAATTAGTTTAGAAACAGGATTTCTTTTTACAAATATACAAACATATAAACATACAAACATTCATAATAATCGGTAAATTATTTTAGGAATTAATTTTATTTTTATAAATGTAAAATCATATACATATACACAAATCATAATTATTAGTAAATAAGTTCTGGCGCGATTATATCTATACGAACATGTACACATAACTAAAATTAATAAGGATGGGTTAACTAGTTAAGGCGCAAATCCTATTAATACACATATATAAACATATGCATATACAAAAATAAACACTGATCGATTAATTAGTGTAGAAGCGAATCTATCCATACAAATATAAAAACATACACACATAAAATTCATAATAATTAGTTAATTAGTTTTGATGGTAATAATGTTAATACAAACGACAAACATATACATGATTGGTTAATTATTTTAGGTGCGAATCCTAATCTTACAAAAATATAAACATATATTCATACAAAAAATTCATAACGATCGTTTAAATAGTTTAGGCGCGATCATATCCGTACACATATATAAACATATACACATACAAAAAAATCCATAATGATCGCTTCATTAGTTGATGATTTCCGAAAGGATAAAATATTACTGTCCGTAGATATTACAACATAATTGCAGTAATAATTATATAGTCCCTTTAAGAACTCGTCTCTTGTGGTTATATAAGTTGAAATTAAAGTCAGTCATTTAAGTTGATGTGCGTAGATCATGATGTAAATATACGATTACCCTTGCCGTCTTGACATTTACGCTTAATGGAAATGTAAAATTCGACTGTATTATTTCTCGGGTTAACGTTGGCGGTGCGGTTTGTTAAAGATGCCTGAGTGGCTTCATTCGAATCTCCCGACCGGCAGTAAGCAATAATCGCAACTCTCTGTATTTATGATTCCAGAAAGGATATTTTGATATATATATATATATATATATATATATATATATATATATATATATATATATATATCATCCTTCATATAATAGGATTAATATATATATATATATATATATATATAATCCTTCATATAATAGGATTAATATATATATATATATATATATATATATATATATACATGTAATCCTTCATATAATAGGATTAATATATATATATATATATATATATATATATATATATATATATGTATATATATATATATGTCAAAAGAGTATCATCCTTTCTGGAATCATAAATACAGAGAGTTGCGATTATTGCTTATTATATATATATATATATATATATATATATATATATGTATATATATATATATATATATATATATATATACGTTCATATTTACAACAAAAAATTTTGCACTTCTTATTCCCCGGTATTTTAGAATGCATTTTTCAAATTTCATAATATAACTTCATTGTTGTAGGAGTCTCTCTGTGCATATATATATATATATATATATATATATATATATATATATATATATATGTGTGTGTGTGTGTGTGTATGTGTGTGTGTGTGTATGTGTGTAGATATATATGAGGCTACTTAACTTTGTATGTATGCATAAATATAGACAAATTTTATTTTTTATCTGACTTGGACGTAAGGGGCTTCTGATAGGGACTATGTCTAAGAAAGATTGTTAGGTTACGCTACATTTGAACTTCTTGCATATCAGTCCAGTTAGAGAACCGGTAGCAGCAAAGAAATTCCAAAGTCTAGCTGTTCTAAGGAATAAACTATTACAGTAGACAGGATTCTGGCATTTAGGAACCTCAACAGTGAAGGAATCTTATTTTCCTGCTAAGCGGGTTTATCAGCTATATGTATGCTCGCGGGAGTACTAGTACAATGAGTTCAGCAGAGCACATTCCATTAAACTACTTGAAAAAAAGCACAGGGATGCAACATTGCGGCGATGGGACAGGAGCTGAAGTCTAGTTTACAAGGTGGCACCTATTACACTGGAGACTCTTTTTTGAACCCAATTCAAGAGAGGGAAATTAGGAGTAGACGTACCGTCCCAGATGTAGCAACACTACTTAATGCATAGGCAATAGGCACAGGTGTGGGTAGTTTTCTAGCACGATAGGTGAAGTCCACCTTCCTTGCAGAAGCTTTTGCAATGTGCTCAATATATTTGTTCCAGTTCATATTTCCTGTGAATATTAAACTTAGAAGTTGGAAAAAATGAATCCTCAGGTAAGGAGTTATTTGTCATGAATAACGTCCTTCTTTTAACGTTTAAAGGAGAGTAGCTTAGTTTAACTAGAATTAATTGTTACTATCTATTTACGGCTCCACTTCACCACGGTCTGGAGCTCATTGTCTAAGGATTCAGCTATTGTCATAATTTATGTACATTCGTCCCTCCCTCATGCAAGTTATAGAGCGTTGTGTCATCAGCAAATATTTTGGACACAATATTATCGAAGAGGTCATTTATGAATATTAGGAATAATAGTGTTCCAAGGATCGTCCTCTAAAATTATATCGTATCATTTAATTTTCATAAGCATCGCCTCACACCAAACTTTGCCAAAATGACTTGAATATATCGAAGACTACAGTCATGACTTCGCCCGCCTTTTCCCTTGCATGGTATATGCGTTCAGAAAGATTAGTTTTTGCAAGCTAGTGGACTAATGCTTGATTGATTAGCGTCACAAAGATTAAGAGAAAAAGGAGAGGAGACTAATACAGCGATTATTGAGAGCGTTGGTGCATTCACTCGAATTCTTGTACACTGGTAGTAGAGACCATCTTCCAGCTATTAGGGAAGCAATATTCAGCTGTAGTAGAGTTTGGAAAGTATAGGGGCTAGCTTAGCTGACCATTTATTAATTAGTATAGATAGAATGAGATCAAGCCCACACGAATTGGATGTATCTAAGTTTTTTTATGATATCGCGGACATGAGAAAGGGTGATTTTCAAACCATCAATTGTGGCTTTCTCTCGCAAAGGGAATTTTGGGAGTGAGTTTTTTGTTGGCTCTAAGGAAAAATTAGAGGCGAATCGCCGGCAAGCAGTTTTGTTATCTAGGGTGCTTTGCAAGCAACTTTCTAGATGTGGAGTTGTAGGGAATTACTGATCGCTTTTTATTCACTACAATATTACAAATTTTACAGAAATCACGAGAATTTATCTCCTGCGATTCTATGTGTTCCCGGGTTATTTCAGCATGCTTTCTCTTTGCTGTGACCATTTCACTCTGACAATGATTTCTAGCAGCTATAAATGTTTGCCAATTTGCATTTGCTTATGACGTACGAACTGGCGAAATGAATGCTATCCTTGTACAATGACACAATCTATAGTGATAGGGTGAGTAGAGCTTACTATAATACTTCCGTACAGTCTCATGTGCTTTGGGTCTTTGCTTCAATGCCCGCTTTGCACCATTAAGTTGCCTTATTGGCGCACTGTTCAGCAGGAAGAGAGAAGATATCGATCCATGGGACATCTCTGATATTTGTTCTGGTAACTTCCAGTCAGCCCTTTATATATATATATATATATATATATATATATATATATATATATATATATATATATATATATACACACACACACCCACACACGCATATATATATATATATATATATATATATATATATATATATATATATATATATATATATATAACCTACGCATTGAGGGAGTTACCTGCCCTTATTTTTTATCTAAATATTTATTAAATATTCTTTACGTCCACAAACCTTATCTATGAACACGTTTTTCTGGGTATCACCCATCGTCAGCCTTGCTAAACAAGGATCGAATTCATAGGTGTCCAATCGGCAGTCTGATGTTTATTCACCGAGCTACGACATCCCGTCAGATTTTATGCACGCTTTTGAATATACTATCTCTTGTTTAATTATTTACTTTTTTATGAGCGATTCTGTTGTATTTTATTGTTATGCTCACTTAAGCGTTAGGATAGTTAGTTACCTTTTGTTTATTAGCATTGCCCATTTTTTGAGGAGACGTAATATATGTATATATATATATATATATATATATATATATATATATATATATATATTACAATATATAGTCAAGTGCAGATTATTTCACTATATTTCAGCTCTTCAGGTGACTAGACGTGCACTTATCACAGTATCCTAGTATGGAAACAACAACCATGAACTTGATAGTCCGTAGGTCTACTCCGTTCTATCTTACAATGATTTGTACAAACAATGACCGCCAATCCCAATGTGCTTTATTTAATTTACAAAGGGCTTTGGCTTACATTAAAGTAATAGCAGTCAATATAATAACCATTGGATAAGATCTTATATATATAGTCATACACAGGCAGGCTGTTTTACCGTATCACAGTTACTTAGTGTCGCTAGACTTCCATCGATATCAACTCTGGGATCGAACCAACAATCATCGAATCGATAGTCAATAGATTTACCCAAGAGGTTACAGGCAGATAGGAACGTAAGTGTTTTCTTCACTTAGGTAGAGTTATGCGTTATGTGGAGGATGTATATCTATTTCGGTTTAGTTCAACCCAAATGGTCGATAAATTTATTTGTGTAAAATACAGGCAAATATCTCGCCGTATGGTAAATCTACATTTGAATGCGCATTACTTTCGCTAAATGAGTAAAGTTTATAAACTCATCTGGATGTTTATTGTTTATTCTTATATATTAATCATATGTTCTGTACGTATGTTATTGAAATACTTTGTCTTCTTTTCACTTTATTATTTGTTGTCTTCTTCCACGTTATTTATTTATTATTTATGTATTATTATTTATTATTATTTATTATTATTATTATTCTTTATTTATTATTATTTTTTATTTATTATTATTTGCTGTCTTAGATTTAAAAAAAAGTGACACATATTTTATATCTGTCTTTTATTTACATTAATTTTTATTTGTATCCAATATTTATTCCAAACTGCCTGTCGTACATATATTTTATTTTTATGCGAGCCATGTTTTCTGTTGATGAAATCTCAGGGTTTTTTTTAATCAAATATTTGTTTCTCATGAAGAAATAACGTTACTTGTTGAGAATATCAATCTAAAGCGTATGCGTCTGTGTGGCCCTTCTTCATTTCCTTCCACTGTTGAAAAGAGAAAATGAATAGCATACTGAATTGTATGAGCTAAATTGATGTTAATTTTACTGAAGCGTTATATAACAGAACGCGGACGCGAGTATGAAAGTTGTTAGCAAATGACCGAGCCGTGTTTAAGATAACGTCTTGGCAAAGAAGAAAGAAAAATGTTGTATAAAGAAGAATGTGTACGCATACAGGGGTCAGTTATATTTTGTATTATTGTATATAATTTATTCGTATTCTCTACCGTTTTCCCACCGCTCTATCGGTAAAATTTACACGTATACCCCATGAGTCTGTTCTGTCGAGTTATTTTATTTATTTGTTTATTTTTTATGATTTTGTCTAAAACAATGTATGAGTTATGTACCGTTAATCTGTTATATTCATATAAATGGATCACATGTTAAATTTATGAAAGCATAAAACACATTCATTTTCGTATTTGGAAGTTAAACAGTAAATAATTTGAAGAGAATAAACAGGGGAAATATCTCCCACAGCTTTAATAAACTAAGTCATTCCATTCTTAAAGAAAAATAGTATCGACTAATAATAATTTAAAATAAATTAAAGTAAATATAAATTAAATTAAAAATGAAATTAATCAACTTTTTTATATTAGTCATAAGTAGAACAATAAAAAAATGTGTAAATGTTAGTTTTCTATATAACAACAAATGTGTGAAACTGTAGCTTTTGTACATATTAATCAAATTGTAAACAAACAAACATACTAACAGGAGAAGGATTTTATTAAAATAACTACCTAATTTTAAATGTGTAATAATTGATAACGTATGTATGATAAGAAAATGACGCTTCTTATTTTTATATAAATAGCTTAATTTTTCTTATTTCTCGTATTTCGTAAAATAAGCAAATTACAAAGAATTATATAGATGTATAATTTATAAGGAAACATATACTATACAAATAATATAGATGTACTATATACTAGCAGTTTAACCCGGCTTTGCTCGGGCTATTGCACTGTTCATAACTTATTGTATATATATATATATATATATATATATATATATATATATATATATATATATATAATAAAGTTTCACTCATGTTCGGGTAACCTACATCGAAAATATCAAGTGTTTAGACCCAAGATTTACGTACAAAAACTGATTGAAAAGCTTGCTGCATGCCTGAATACATAAAGGATATTCATTGGTAAAGACTGCAGAGGTATTTTTTTAAAACTTTGACCCTAATTGTGACCTCTTAACATTTAATGTTGTTTTGCTGAAATCAAATTAAAAAGTTTGATCCATGTTCACGTAACTTAAATCTTACATTTCTAAGTGTTTAGGCCCAAAATTGGCGGAGAAGCTTGGTAGAGTTTTCGAAGGCCAACTAGTTGAATTTTGACTTCTTGACAGCCAAATTCCTGGCCATAAAACAACTAAAAAGATTTTCACAAATCTCAATACGCTTTGTGTCAAATCTCGAGTCTGTAGACTGAAAATAGACAAAGTAATTTGATAAGTAAATGTAGACACACAGACACACAGACACACACAATTTCACTTTTATAGATATATAGATGAAGAAACATACACTCTACGAATTTGGATAAATATAATATAAGGCATTACAAAACAAGCTAGGATTGGGTCAGATTTCGGAAGAAATAAAAAATAAATAAACTCTATAACCCTAGTATAAGAAAAGCAATCCATTCTATCCGGTTTTTCTAAACCTGATTTCTTTTCGGAATTCACTTTCTCCGGCCTAGAATTAATGGAAGTGACGATAACTTAGTGGTACACGAAACAGAGTGAACATTTTTTTTTTGCCAAATTGGGATCTAGTTCATTTTACAGAAACAATTTTACTCAGGGAAGCTGTTAACTCTCAAGTGGTTTCGATCATAAATACCCGATGTTTTTCTAGAAAAAAATATAACTAGAAAGCTGTTCAAGAAAATACTAATCTGATTCATACAAAATGAAAAAAAGATGCCTAACAACAAGAGCAATAGTCTGAAAGTCAAGTGCTTCAGCTGAGTAATTGTTAGAGATTTGCGAAAATAAATTCAATTCGTAGACATTATAATATGGAAACATTTCTGCTTTACATTCGCAATCGTATGACTAGGAGACAGGCAATTTGGTTATGCTTTTTTGTTTCGAATAATATTTTCAGTCTGTTATGCTCATGTTTTCAATCATGTTTTCTGTATTTTTTCATGCTTAAGTTTAAAATCGTAGTTTCCTAAATCCGCCGCAATTTTTATAATACTATTTTTGGTGCATATATCTGAAAATTAATTAATAATGTAACATTTATATTCTAAGTAACATCCTCTTTGATCTCATATGGCTAAGTTTTAAATATTTTCTCTGCTTTATCATGATATAATCTGTAAATTATAATTTATTTTGTCCGTTATGGTTACGTTTTTTAAAGCATATTATTTTGGTTTATCACGTTTCATTTCAAAGTTACATTTATTTTTGTCCGTCAAATAAAATCTATTATCATATTTACTTTTTGCTCTGTCACAGCTAAGTATAAAATAACACTACTTTTAGTATGTTAAGTTACAGTTTGAAATAAAATCAATTCCTGTTGTCACGATGAAATATGGTGTAACATTTTCTGTCTGTCACGTTTAAATTCAAAATTATATGCGGTATGATCTATCACACATTACATCCATTCATAGTTCAGAATACGATGTTCTTCCGTTACTTGGCTTGTTTGTTTGTCTGAAACGCTAACGTTCTAAATAAAATTTATTTCACACATGTTGGTATTCCGCATATAAAAACTTAGCAGTTTTATTTATATGACGTTTATGTTGCGCTAGAAACAATCTCAGTATCGTGCGAGTATAACCAACTTTTATCATACAACACAAATCGTTAAAATAATATTATCTAAATGAATATATACTCTTTGTTTTCCTTTGTATTTATGTAGTGGACTTAATTCGTTTCTTTATTCAGATTACTGGAGCAAATAATCGGAATATGAGAAAGTGTAGTCAAAAGAAAACGCGCAAGCAACACAAACCCATAAAACTAATTGGAGAAAACATGGCGGACTAACAAGCATACATACTGAACGTGGGAATCGATATTTGTTACTTTTTATGAACTAAAATAGAAAAAAATATCATGATAATAACTTCTATTCCAAATGTACTTTATAGCCGCCAGACTATCCCTTCTTACATTTTTTCTTTTTATAAATAGATATTTTTTCAATCAAAAATATTTGTGAGAATTCGTAGCCGAAATTATAATTGGGATATTTTATCGAGTTAATAGCCTCGGTTGAATGTGGTACACATAAATCATAAGCAGCAAGTTTTTCGGGTTTACCACCTTCTCCTTCGGGGAGGATTAGTTTATGACGTATATCTGCGTGTATTATTATTTCCATTTTGCAAAATTAGTTTTTACATTAGCTCATAATTTTCAAAATAGGAGATTAACATGTGTGATGCAGTCTGTTAGGATCGTTAACCTCAGCTCGATGTACATAACATTATTCGATGGTAGAAAATGAAAATGATTCTTGAAGTGGCGGTAACATGTCATGATTTTTATTAACAATTTGGCAACATCCACATTAAATGGAAACTCTTACAGTACACCCCTCGATTCATGAGATTTTCCTCATTGAAGCAAACGGGAGCAGATGATACTGTTAGCTAAAATAATCGTTTGTTACTATGTTAACTACGAATGGTTTCTATTAGTAAGATTATCTTGGATTGCCTCGGTGGCAGTGAGCTTTCAGAATATTGTAGCGTATTTTGTTGTGAAGCGATTAACTATTTAGTTATTTTCAGTCACTTACATGCATTTCTTTGTGTCTTAAACCCTTCACACTTTTGCATAGCGCTTAGCACGAATCTGCTTGAGCTTTTTCGCGTTTGTTGTAAGTCAGTTTGAGCGTGTTGGTTTAGTAGGAATGCTGTTAAGATTCAATTATTTGCCTCGTAAATTACTAAACGTCGATAGAGCGACATTTTGCTCTGATATTTACATAATCACTCTGACTTTCACTTAATTCATATTCGTTATATATGATATTTGACTGATATTAGAAGTGCATATTCTATTATCATTGTTATTAACCTGGCTCATCAAGTACCGATTTTTATTTTACACAAAACAATCTACTACCAATCTCTCATTGCACACCATTTCGTCTACTTCATTGATTTACACAGTTTTTCATTATTAATTTAAGGATATAATCTACTACTTAAAAGACTTTCCTAACAAAATAATGTTTGGTATTACTACCTTCTTTTAAAAGCCTCATACCATACAATAAACAAAAACATGGCGTCTTAATTTTATTATTCCACTGCAAAAATCGCAATTAAAAACAAATGCCACTATTAAATGATAATAGTCTGTTTTATAATAAACAAGGGTTTGCTTTCACAATAAGATGTTTGTATTTTACTTTGATTACATTTTATACTATACAAGATTTTAAACGGAGCAGAAGATTCGCTAGCGTACATAAGTCAGCCAACACAATACGCCATATTTGTTTCTTTGACTGGAACATTTCTGCCAAGAAAATTTATAGTTCTTTCATTATTCTGGTTTATACGCCACAAGGTAAACTATTTAAAATGACACTTTTAAATGTTATGATCTTCATCACTTTAAACATCACATATTTCTTCATCTTTCATCTATCATTGCATCGTTTAGTGTTTTAATAAAATCACACTTATTACACTTTGCTTTTAACGCTATGAATTATCTTCGTCAAACATTTATAGTGTTTTATTCTACGCAGCTACTTTCTTTGCAATTAACAAAATGTACAACGTATTAATAAAATGTTCTCAACGTCAGAAAAATACAACAGAAATCATTGTTGTTTTTCCCCCAAGTGTTCTATTCATTTACTTATTAAATGTTAAAGACCTTCATATTTTATCAATCTATATGAATAAAACAGTAGATGTATTTCGGTGTGTCTGTGTCTCTGTGTAATTATTTCACCGAAAAATTCATAAACTACTTGTCACATAACACTGGAATTGACAGAAAGAATAATCATAGAGCAAGGATAGTTTCTAATGAGTAACATATTTGTTTGAAGGGATGAATAACGGTCGAAAAATATGTCGCCAAGTTGAAATGCAGCATGTTCATTTGAGACTGCTGACATGTTTATATTACTTGCGTGCATGCGCAAAATTGTTCATAGCTCTAAGTGGTTTAATTTTAAATATTTCTTGTTTATTTGTCCACGTCTCAAACGGCAAGGGACGCGAATAGAGCTCTAGATGATTTTATTCCTATTTCAGCTGATAGTACTGTTTTTGTAACCTTCGCAATCTCTACTATATATATATATATATATATATATATATATATATATATATATATATATATATAAATTATGTGTATCGATTTATTGCAGCTCAATGTTTTTTTTTTTTTGGAATTGATATGAAACACAGAGAAGTGGAATTTGGTATACTAGAAGAGCATAACAAGGTGCCTTATTTGACTAATTTTTATCGAATTTGAACCTATATTTTGAACATTATGCTTTTTCTATTTTCTGGAATTTTTAAGTGTGTATCAATTTATTGAAGGTCTTCAAAATGCCTAGAAAGTGTCGTTTGACAGGTATTGAAAAGGAACGTTTTGTTGCAGGCTTTGCATCACAGTTTATCTCTCATAGATCTACCCAAGGAGCTTAGAAGAGATCGAAAAACATTATCCTCATTCATCAAAAATCCAGACATCAAGCCAAGGAAGGACAAAAACACAATAAAGTCAGTTTATGCCCGTGATGTTAGAAAAGTTCTCCGTCAACATATCAAGCAGCCGGGCAGCGGCAGTGCTGCTATATTTGATAAGGCTGGGATACATTTCTTTCCCAGAAAGCCCTGCTGAAATGTCTAAAACGAAATTACCAGAAGCATTAAGCAATACATGTTTTAAACCAAACTCATAAGAAAAAAAAACATTTGGTTGGGCTCAGAAAGATATGAAAACCAGCTTTGAAAATGTTCTTTTCACCGATGAGGCAGTAGCAACCCTTGATAGACCAGATGGTTGGGCCAAAGTTTTGAATCCTCTTGGATTTCTTACCCCCATCGATTCCATCGTCAACAGAAAGGTGGAGGTGGCATGTTTGGGCTGGGATAATCTACGATTAACTAATTAAACCATTCTGCGTGCCAGAAAGTGTCACTTGACAACCAGTCTTATATTTTATTTACAAATTAACATTTTTCACCATGACTTGATGACCTTCCATTGGCGCGTCATCGCAAATGAATTTTTTATGCACGATAACGTGTCATCCCACTAAGCCAAGTCTACGACATCATATTTTAAGTCATTTGGCATTAATCGAGACACCATTAGTTGGCAAGAGGTTATTTCAAATGATTTTAAAGCGTGGAAGTTATGTCAATAAATAAATATTTTCTTAAATAAAACAATGTGAACTTCGTTTTTGTTTTTGTTTTATATTTTTACTAGATTTCTTCTTTATTTCATATAAATAAAAATATGAAGTTAGAATATTGTTTCATTATTGAAAATATGCATTTTTAGACACTTGCAATAAATTGATGCACATGGAAATTTTCCAGAAAATAGAAAAAACTAGCATAACTTTCAAAACATTTGTTTAAATTCCACAAAAATCAGACAAATAGCGAACCTTCTTTTTGTTTTTGTTTTATATTTTACTTCTTATGCTCTTTTAGTGGACCAAATTTTATTCCTCTCCGTCTCATAGCAATTTCCAAATTAAAATAAATTGCCCTGCAATAAAGAGACACACAGGGTTTATATATAGTTCCTATTATATAAAAGTCACCTTGTGTGTATTTCTGTGAGTTACTTCCTCATAGGCATCCAAACCGCTGAACTTATCTCTATCAAATTTAACTCAAAGGTATTTTATATGCATGGCAGTGTTCTTATATATGCTTTGTACATAAATTTATCCCTGAAATATAGAAAATCGAAAAAACAAATTCAGAAAACATTTTTTATAGATAAAAAGATAAATTTTTACAGAGAAATGTTTATACGTTACACCGGCAAGGGAGATAATAAAATCTTGTTATAATATATTCTTAAAAAAGCAGATTTAAGGAAATCAAGCGATATAGCTGAGCGGTCAAACATCTGAATACAGGTCGCATGATGTCATGATCAAGCCCGGATGTACCTTACCATTTTATTTTAATTTTTCCCATTAATGAGTTTAATTAACAATAAAAAGAAAACACCATTTAAAATCACCGCAAATCATTTCTTCGTTAAAACTATACATTAATCAGAAGGGGCTTTTCCAAGTCAATCCCTAATATGAGAATACATGATATTGTACACAAACATAGACAGGAGTTAAAGAACGGCGTTATCATTATTATATTTTTCTTTGCGAATTAGTCCACCGAGCAAATTATTTCTAATCTCCATCTATCATAGTTTGACTGCAGAAAATCCCCTTTAGATCAAAGTAATGTAGATTTGCAACAACAGATGTCATATACAAATATATTATGTCTAGACAATAGTCTAGATATAATAGTATAATCACCTTCTATGGTGTAGACAATAGTCTAGATGATTGTCACCATCTTATGTAAATTTAAAACGCCATTTTAGAAACATTTAGTCCACATAATAAAATCCAACATTTCATCAGAGGAGGAACGCTATCACAGTCGCAATCATATTTAAAGGAAGTATTTTCTGTTTTTCTCTCTAAATCTCAACTTCTTCTACCGCCCCAGTCATCAGCGGGAGAAACTCTACATTTCATAACTTGATCATAACCATCCACCACATTACCTTACAAACGCATTACATTTCCCTTTTCCGACTCATAAACAATAACGTCACCCTAGCCATAATCTGCCCAAGCTTATTTGTTAAGACCTGACATTATTATATTCTGTAATGATTATATTTCCTACATAAACGAACTCTTCAAAAGTCTTCCCAAATGGCGTCGCTCTGATGAATATATTGATCACATAAACGAACACTTCAAAAATTCTACAAAATGACGTCGTTCTCTACAGGAGACATTATTGCGTACAGAAAAAAAGCAAATAAATACACGCACACACTTAAAAAATGTTACTCTTATTTACTGGAACAAACGTGCACACGTGGAAATTTTATACATGACATATTTTTCGTCTTTGCTTGCCCGTCTGCCCAATCGCAGAGATCGTAGATGCTATTAATAAAAATGATTTGCGACACATTAAAACAGGTTTATAATCAAAAATTCTTTTAATTTACATTAAATATATCGTTGATATTAATTGCTAAATCTTTTCTGTTTACATGTTTTCGGTTGTCTTAAATTCTTTTGTTTTACTCTATATAAATCTTTTCGGTTACAATAAGTCGGAGATGATATTAATAAAAAATGTTTTGCGACACATCGAAACATGTTTATAAGCAAAGCAATCTTTTAATCTTGTATTAAATGTATTGTACATGTTAATTGTTCTCACACGTATGCTACCGTGCTAAATTTTCTCTGTTTAAATAACTCGTAGATTTTGTTTACAAATAATATTTTGCGACAAATCAACACATGTTTATAAGGCAAAATTCTGTGTTTTTAATTTAAATACATCTTTTTGTTTATACAGTAGTATCGCCTTAAATTCTTTTTTGGGGGTAAATAATTTTGTCCTGTACAATAAATCATAGATGTCATTAAAAATAATAAAATGGTCGTCGACACATCAAGACATATTTATGAGCCAAAAAATCTTTTAATTGTACACTAAATAAATCGAAGATGTTAATTTTCTTACACATTTATACTACCGTGCTAAATCTGTTGTGATTCCCTACTTGTTTAATCTAAGTAAATTGACATTTAAATACTTTAAAGTTGACTTATGCGCGATTTTGAAGCCTTTAAACTATCTGTGCCTGACTATAAAGGTGTGTGTGTGTGCGTCTGTGTGCGTGCGTGAGTCGGTATATCTGTGTGTATGTGTGCGTGCGTGTGTCTGCAATATAAATTAGTCTAATAGTTGCGTTAACTAGACTGAGCAACAGCAACTCGTGACTTTCGGATACTGCTAGTAATATATAATATCCAATAGCAGATTGATTTTATAAGTATATATAAGCAATCTGCATAAATTAAAATATAATGTTTAAGCGTATTGTCCGACCGGGCAATGCCAAGCTAATATATATATATATATATATATATATATATATATATATATATATATATATATATACTGTTTTAGCAAATATGAATGTTCAATTGTGAAATATGATAATTTTGTAGCTTAGGTTTTAAGTCATCTCTCTTTTTTTACTTAAATTTATTGGTAGGAGGGGCATGCAATAATGATGTCCATGACCCACTTCCCATAGCAATAGAGCAACGAATCTTGGAACAGTTATTAGTCTTTTTCTACATAGGAACCAACCAGAGTTATGCATTTCTCCCATCGTTTGATGCAGCTCTGGAGACCGTTTTTTTAGAACACCCCAGGTTGGCCCTCCAACTATGACGTGACTTCAGAAATCAAGGCTGCATCATCTGGGAAACGCTTTCCTTTTAAAAACAATTTCATGGCTGAGAAGAAGTGAAAGTCAGAGGGTGCAAGGTCAGGAGAGTAGGGAGAATGGGGGAGGATTTCATAACCACACGCCCGTGTCTGATCTGGCGACATGCGAGTTGTGGACCGGAGCGTTGTCATGCAGGAGGAGGGTACCTTTGCTGATCTTGCGCGGCCTCTTGATTTTGATAGCTTCCCCTAATTTCCTCAAAAGTGAATCATGATAGGCTCCTGTAATTGTGGTACTATTTGCCAGGAGATATGTCATCACTATTCCGTCCTGGTCCCAGAAGACCGTGAGCATGACCTTGCCAGCGGAGGGTTGCACCCTTGCCTTCTTTGGAGATGGTGAGTCCAAGTGCTTCCACTGCATTGACTGGGCTTTGGTCTCTGGATCATAGTGATGCACCCAGATTTCATCCTGTGTAATCAGTCTTTTGAAAAACTTTGACTTATCTTCTTGACACATCTTCAAATTCATCCTCGAGCACTCGACGCATTCTCGCTTCTGGAATGGTGTGAGCAACCTGAGAATCCATCTGGCAGACACCGTATGCACACGCAAATGGTTATGAATGATAGTTTCCACAGATCTTCTACTAATCTTGATATCTTGGACTATTTATCGAATAATAATGCGCTGATCTTCCAAAATGGTAGCCTCAACTTGACGGACAGATGCCTCATCAGTGGCAGAAGGGGGGGTGACCAGGTCTGGGAGCTGTTTCCACAGACTTCGGGCCATGTTTGAATTCACGATGCCAGCGTTTTACAAGGTCATATGATGGGGCATTATGACCATAAGTTTTTTTCATTTCATCAAAAGTCTACTGTTGTGTCCGTCCTTTCAGATACAAAAACCGGATCACTGCTCAACATTCAACGTGCTCCATTTCACACCTGACTCAGTTAAAACACCTGCAAAACAGAAACCACAATTAGTTCAGAGCTGTAATTTGCCACATAACCCGTAGAGATATACATCATTGCACATACAACATTTCTGCTAGATCAGACAACTGGAAGTGGGCCAGCGGCATTACTTTTCATTCCCGACGTATATGAACAACTACTGAATTATATATACCCAGTATAATTCGGAAAACTACAAATTAGTGTATATATATATATATATATATATATATATATATATATATATATATATATATATATATATATAACTGCGTCAATCGCTTTATTGCAGATTAGTAAAATATCAATATTTCTTTAAACATATGTCACAACAAAATGAAAATTATATCATCAAACTAGTGCTTTAAGGTTAGTTAATTACCAAAATTTTATTCAAATTCATAAGATATTCACAAAGTTATGACATTTTATTCTTAATCGTGGAACTTCCACTGTCCTTCGCTTTATAGCCAGTCTTTTTAAATGTTGTTTTAGGGCCAAAATACAATGTCTTATCATGCGAACTTTATTTTTTATTATATTTTTCTGTCAAATAATAGTGAGAATAACACATCTTTGGTGTTAAGCCTCAAATAAATGAATTATCGACACATCCACCATTTTTTAAATAGCTTAAAACAACTTTTTCCCCACAGGGATATGACATGTTTGATCTTAAAAAGAGGTTATTGCTCTAGCAATATCAACTATGTTCTCTACAAGACATTCTTTGAAGTAAGTTGCTCTCCTGCCTCATAAACTCCTCTTTTTAATATTAATAAGGAATATTCAATGGCGTTAAGGTCTTGAAACCACTGTGGTCAGGTCATGAGAGTATCGCCAAAGATTCTAGGAAGGTTGCAGTCGCCCTAACAGAATTGCATGGTTCACTGTCATGCATAAAAATAATCTAAAAGCGATGTGACAATTTATCCAAAAAGGCCGTGTACGCATTGCTGTCAAGTTTTACACCCTCTGGGACTCGGAATAGTCCAACCAACGTATCCCTAATGATTCCCGCCCAAAACACGATAGCTCTACCACCTCGTTGGCGATAAACTCTGTAAGGGATTGGAGTTCCGTTCGAATGCCAAACGTGGGTCCATCCATCCGGACTGTCAAGAGTAGCACGGGTCTCATCTGTCAATAGGACACGTTGGAAATCCATTTTCATGTAATTCTGTGCCCAAGCCTTTCGTTTTTCCCAGTGTTGTTTGCTCAATGGACGCCTTGGAATAGTTTTGATTTTACTTGCCATCTCATTCACCACATTACATCGGGGCTGTGTGAATCTTGAATCGATTCCAGCTCTTGCAAAAATAGAAGCACTAGTGCTGATTAGGTTTCGGTTGACGTCGCTATTAATTTTCCGAATATCACGATGTGAAAGGTGTCTCCTGGTGCCCGTATCCTTTCTGGATTCTGTGTTGGGGTTGTTCACGAATGATGCCAAAGTTCTTGGATTCCTTTTCAGCTTCATAGCTAAATCTTTGATTAACGCTCCTTCTGCGAGTCCAGCAACAATCCTTTCGATAACCGTTAATCGCTCCTGGCATTTTAAAATACCTGAAATAAAGCGATAGACAGCATAAATTATTTGATAATACATAAAATATCATAATTTCGTGAATATCGTATGGATTTGAATGAAAATGTGGGAAATAATTAATCTTGAAAGAGTCATTTGATGATACAATTTTCATATTTGTATAACCTATATATAGTGAAATATTGATATTTTACTAATCTGCAATAAAGCGATTGACACAATATATATATATATATATATATATATATATATATATATATATATATATATATATATATATATAATGGAGACTTGTTTCTGTTATAATAAATATCGAAGTTTCCTCTCCGGATGCTTGCCTGAATGCTTGAATGCAGATAAGGATACCTAGCTTTGCCGAATTACAAAGGGCCCCTAACGGCGTTGCAGACAAAACAAACGTAGAAATAAACTGATACGGTCAAAACTAGCGCAGCTGCAGAAGTTTCCAGGAAGGTGTTTCAGTGCTTCACCATTCCCCTATCGGGACTCAAAACCGTATTTTTTGTTAGGGTTTACCTCCTTAGTTGTTGCCTTTCCTAAAGTATCCACAAAATAGTAGAGCTATTTGTAAATAGCTAGTGACAATTGGAACTATTTCTAATTTTGACGAAGTTATCGGATATTTTTATCTTAATTAAAATAGTATCAACATTAAAACAAAATCCTTAAGTGATTATTCTAAAAAGAAAACACAGTTTGGTGAAAGAGATGCGAATTATTGTGTAAGTCTTAAAGAACTTTGATATAAACGTGTTTTTGCGAAAAGAAACATTGCCAAACATTTATTTTACATGTGTTTAGTAATGTTTTATCTGGAGTGATTTTTGCAAGCTACAGCTGGTAACCTTACTTGCCTATTAAATATGTTATCCGCAAATCATTTGTGTTTTTTTTGTGCTTGTATGTGTGTTTGTGTGTCCTGCTATATAACAGAACTGCACAATGCGCACTTGCACATGGTGCATCGTCTCATTTACTTTGATCCCGACATAGTTATTGTAAAAAAAAAAATAATAGGTACTTAAAAATCGTAGGATCCGTAATTTCTCTAAAGTTTCTTAGGTTCGTCCGGCAACTGACATTCATAACCGAATAAGGCTGATCACAGTGTTAAGCACTCTTAGCCAAAATTAAAATCGATAACTAACACGTTATGGAAATCGATTTCCACAGTGTGTAGAATGAATGAACGTCAACCAAAAACTAATTTCCAGTTTTTGAAATATTTTATCTTGTTATGTCGCTACATTTTGTGACCAAAAATTGAGGACAGTTTGAAATATTAAAATAAAATATTATAATATATATATATATAATATAAAGCTGAATGTCTGTCTGCGCGCGCGTGTGTGTGTGGTCACGAATTGGCTCCTATATGGTTGACTATTTTAACAAACTGATTACATATAATGATAGAATGTGTCTCGAGACACAGGAATGGGTATCTTTGATATGGCATAATGATGATTCATTAAAATTGTGGGGTCTGCGTACGCGGCTTGTCCACAAAGTATGGAAATAAAAAAATTAAAAAAAAAAACGTTTACAAGACTTTTGGATATAAATGTACATAATAATACTTTGATACGTATGTTTTAACTTAAATAGGGATAGTATAATAAAATTGTGGGGTCTGCGTTCGCGCCTGGCCTCCATAGAAATGAAATAGGCACATAATTTAATAAAAACTTATATTATCTATCTGTGTAAGTATACTTTGATAATTATGTTTCAGTTTGAAGAAATATGGTATGATAAAATTATGGGGTGTTCGTTCGCGCCTGACCTCTATAGAATGGAAATATGTCACAAAGTTTAACGAGGTTTTTTAATATAGATCCACAGAATATTGTGATAAGTTTTTCAGTGTGAACAGGTATGGTATAATAAATTATGGGGTTTATCTATTTTATTTTTACTTTCATCATATTTTGCTTTAGTTTTGATACCCCCAAATTCGAAGCTATCTCTTTACAACCCTTCCTTTTCATAACCTATCATACTTTCATAAATCAGAGTCCATTTTCTGTAGGCTGTTTTCGAACCCAGTCAATGACGGGTACTTTTGCTAGTATATATATATATATATATATATATATATATATATATATATATATATTAAATATGTCTATAATGTATTAAATACACGTTAAAAATTATTTTATAGATATAGACACTAGTATTTCACGTTTATGGAATCATCAGAGCATAAAACGATAATTACTTCTGACCGAACGATTTAACCCAGTTCTCAAAGTCACCCCTGACTCTAGAGTTTAGCATTCTACCAACGGCCGCTAATACACAAATTAGGGGAAATTAAGTTGCTATGAATGTTAAGTTATCGAGCATACATAATAAACCAAGTAAATAGCTAGAAATTATCTGAACACCGGAAGTTGGCGTATTGCATCTGCACTCCTGTTGACAACTTTTTCCTAATTTTCTAAAGAGGGATTTAAGTTATTTTGTTACAGCAACTTTATAACTATAGGATTTTTAAATTAAATAAAATTTATGCCTACAGCTACTAGTATTTTATATTTACACAATAAACTGTGTACATCTATGCATTTCAGTTATTTTATATATGTACAAATTTGTGAACAACCATTGTCAATTTTAAAAGTCAAAATTTCAAACCTTTGCGAGGTATCATTATCGTGATATCTTCACATTTCTTCATGCTATGTCTGTGTGTGCATTCCTTTACCATATAATAACTCTCGTAGAAACATTTCGTGTTTCCATTCTGTTTGACTATTCATTGCTATTTATTGAACCAAAAATAATTTAGAAAAATGCTCCACTTTTCTCGGCAAATCTTCTTTAAAAACACATCATCTATTTCAATCATGTTTTCGCGCCCCTTAATTTGCGGATTTTCAATTATCGAGATTTTGTGATTTTCCAAGTTGATAATTTCTCATTCCCTAAATCGGTCGTTCCTAATATTTTTTTTTACATTTCAACGAATTACGTGATCTGTATCTTCATGTGGTGAACTATTTCTTTCCGTGTTGAACGTGTGTTTTAGTCTCAATTTTTTATGCTTGCATGTAGTTGCAGATAGAAAATATATTTACAACTTTTCGATTAAGCGCTATGAATGATATGTTTACTTAAAAATATGAGAAAAATAGAAAATGTATGAAAGAAATGGACAGATTAATAAATATATAAAGTGCCACGGATTACGTGTCAATTTAAAATAAATAAGTTGAGACACGATATAAACAAGACAAGTGTTTTAGTGCTTGGCAGCAATTTCACTAGGCTTGGCGGGTACTTTTAAATAGTATACGGTTCAATTGATGGCCTATTATGATAAACAAAAAAATCGATAATGTGTATCGAAATATTTTCAACCATACTAAAAAAACAGCATGTTCTTCAAAATGTACGACTTTTCAAAACAACGTCATCACTATATTAAGCAGCACGACTGTTGTCTTAAAACAACCTCACCATTTGGTAAAACGATATCATTTGTAGTTAAAATCTCATTATTTATTCAATCAATTTGTCCATTTCTAAGCAATTCCATTCTTTGTTAAAACAGTTTTAACTTTTTGGCAATGAAGCATTACTTATTATCTTATATCAACGTCATTATTTCGTCTAAAATATATGCACAATTAAAAAAAAGCTTTCTGTGTGAGTTTCTACCGTAAGTTTAAAAGATCGGGGAGGAAACATGTGAGTACAGAGACAAATTACTTACATGCATGTGACATTACTTTGCATATGAGTACCATGCAGCTATAAGAAAGCCAATTTGATAGCTTAACGTAATAAAGTTGGTGCTGTGAATTATGTTAAGAGCATTTGGTACAGATTGCGCAGTTTTGGTAATATTTGACAATATTTTTTGCATAACAAGCTATTTCGCAGTACTTATATTAGACAAGGATGTGATACAACATTCTCCTAAACCAAGTTGTGCATTCCTTGTTATGTTACAAAAAAGTACAATCCCTTGCTTGTATTATTCCCATTTTTTGCATTTAGAAGCGCTTGTATTCTGCTTTAAGATGAGCAATGAAGACCGATTAAATAATGAACACCCATGAATCGAGCTACAGACGGAATTCACCGGAGAGACTTTTGAAGTATGTGAAAAAATAAGTGATTTAAGTGGACAGGAGATTCGGTAGATTTTTACACCAATACACTTAATAAATTGGCTCGACTAGCAGGATACCTCGGGAGACATCTGAATTATACAGCTAACCTTGCATTAATTACGGGTTTCCAACACGATATATCTGTAGCACTATAATAATAACCCCCATTAGAGAGAATAGATATTGGCAAATTTAAGTTAATTGCACGACTATTAATCAGAGAAAGAATTTTAGAGACTGGGAGAATGGTAGCGAGAACACAAAGAAATATTGTGAGAAATAATACCCAAAATATGCATTTATATGTGAAGGATTGCACTAGATTTCAGATTGCACGGAGATAACCAGAGCCAAATTAAGGAGATATAGTTATGAAATTGTTACATTGCAAGATATTATACTCAGATCCGGTTAAAAAGGCAAAGGAAAACTTTTGCATCAGAAGTTACCCTCGGCAATAGACGTAGTAATGATCGCACTTTAATTAATTCTAAACTTATGAGTGAAGCCAGTAAGTGTGACACTGTAAAAGAAGTTAATCGAAAGATCATGAATGTAAAAGATCCTTAAAGGGGGGGATAAAATTACGTGAAGGAATTGAATAAATAATATCATGCTTTCTAAAAATAATTGTCCTTAAAACATCGTTACCTCTCCATGAAACAACTTCAATTTTGTTGAAATTTAATTACTTTATCGTTAATGTCATCTTGTCATGAAAACAATCTCATCCATTCTAAAATCAATGTTCTTCTTTAAACATCGTCATCCTTTTTTTAAACAACCTTTCACTTTCTTCAGAATACAATTGTTTTTCTTCAAAATTTTTTTAAATGTCTTCTACCTTTCATACAGCAATGCCAGTATTTTTCTTTCTTTAAAAATTTAAACTGTTTTAAAAATTTTACATTTTGTAAATCAAATCGAACTGTTTAAAATGTGATTCGTTTAAAAAACAACCACAAAATCCGAATACTAAACGCGAGAAACGCAATTTTAAAAACTCATTTAATTACCACCAAAAAAGCTTCAGCATTTTCCCACCCTAAAAACTGAAAAAAATATGTTGTTATAATTGTGTGACATTGCTCTTATAATCTTTGCTTCCGATTAAAAACTTTATACTGGCAAGAGTTACAATTTTAAAGTCTAATTCATCAATCTAAAGAAAGTGTATTTATCGTGTATTTAATAAGGACTATTTCAATTTCTCTTAAAAGAAACTTACATGTTTAAAAACAACTTCAAAATTTATTAAAATAACTTAGCACTATATTAAAACAATGCAGCCATTTATATTGGTCCTGGATATGACCTTAAACTATCCGATGGTGAGGCCCCAGCTTGCGGGCTTCGTGAAGTGTGGAGCCATCCCTTACATTCCATTTCTCCCAGGTCAATTCTGACCCGGAGTGGTAGTACCTGTTAAATAGAAACCGATTTGAAAAAAATATATGCATATATATTCTATTAAAATAGTTTTCTTCAAAATCATTGAATTCGGCATTAAATGACCTGAAAAGGGTTGATATGCCGTAAAACAAAACAACTGAAGCAACCATTTATTTAAAAGAAAATTCATCATTTATTATATTAATATAACAATCGTTTAAAAAAACATATTAGTTCTTAAAACAACAATATTTCTGAAAATGACAACTTCTGAAAACGATCCTCATAGTTTTAAAATTCAATTTACTTTTTCTTCTCTTCGACATTCTCTTCAGGTACGTTTTGTCAAGCTTGAGAATCATTAGCGCATTTACAACAGAACCCTTCATTTAATGCACGCTATTACCTCGCCCTCTTTTCAGTAATCTATATTGGACAGAAGTCTTAAGTAATGAATCATTATATTCTTTGTATGGTCCGACGGGGATCGAACTTTAAGCAGCTAGGACCAGTGGCACAACTAATATAAGTGCTAGGTTAAGCTTTCCTAAGTGACAGTCTACTAAAAGTTTAAGGGGGTCAACACAGGGTATGGAAGACACTAATAATACACTTATGGCATTTTAAGACGTCTAATTGATCATGACAGGCGAAATGAGAATAACGTGACTACGTAGATTCAATAAACACTATCGTTTCAAATTCTGTACGGCTTCGAGAATTTCATGTAAAGGTTACCGATTTCAATAACTCGAACCAAGGAAGGTCAGAGACTACACCAGTTGAAACATTAACATGCCGTTCATCATGGCAATTCACATAATACAAAATAAACCATTTATACCCATCGTTTCTAGCATATACAATGTTACATCTGGCAAAGTGTAACCTTGTGTTAACGAGTACTGATTATCATATCTGATGCTTCAGAAAAAGTTAAATATATAATTCTGATGCATTTCTATTTAAATTTATACACGTATTATAAATGAATATCACCTAGCTTGTTTTCATCTACAAACGTAAACAATATAGGTGTGGTGTATATCTTACCTCAATCAAAAGTTCAAATCACGTTTAATAAGGTAATTCAAAAATACTGTTACTTTTTTAAATACCCTTATCTTCCTCTGTAACATTACTACTACCGCTACTGCTGCTTCCAGTAATACTATTACTACTAATATACACTCGAGAAAACTTATCTTAGGCTTATAGTAATCCACACTCTAGCCATTTAAATGTTCATAAAAGTGGAGCGACCTGTTCAAGAACACTTTTCGTACAATACACAACACATCAATTTGTTTCCTACTTCTCTGACGAGGAGGAAATTGCGTGCTCTGAATCGGCAGAAACCGCTGAGTGTGTTGATCGCGTGGAGGCCGTAAATGTAGAGCGTCGAATGTGAATAGAACTATGATTGCAAAGTACGTAGACACTTTTGTGAAGGTGGTCCGCTTGTCAATGAACTATTTTGTTTTCGGCTGAGTATTGTTCACTTATATCGCTTGCTTACAGACATATCTCAGCTGTACATGTCCAAGACTAAAAACATGCCAAATATCCTTGTTTCATCATTTCAATTATTAAGTAAATAATATATTTCATATATATCATACAGAATCAACATAAATAAAATGTATCTTAATTTCTAGTTGTTTATTATTTCCAACACAACTCACGTATTTAGATAAGTTTACCATTTTTTCCTGGCCTTCGGGCCAAGATCAAAGTGTAGTATCTGTTCCGGCAGATGCTGCAAGCTATGACTAGCTATGACTAGCAAAAACCAGATGTGGGGGCAACCCCACATGCCTGACCATTAACCAGCTCCCATTTCCCACCTCTCGGGAGCTGGTCCCCTTTTTCCCTTCCCCCTCCCTTCACTCCTCACATTAAAAATCGGCCTTGTGCCTAATTTGCTCGGTGGGGGAGCAAATAAACACCATCTGTTCCGGCAGATGCTGCACTTAAGATAATTTGTACCAGTCAATGGAGGGGAAACCCTCTATACTGGGACAATTATTATCTTTGGTAACCAGAGTGCCCCCTTTTTGGGGAGCTGGTTTTTACCTCACATTAAAAACGGCCTTGTGCCTAATTTGCTCAGTGGGGGAGCAAATAAATACCATCTGTTCTGATGCCGCACTACACTTTTTGGGTCCCGGTAAATGAAGGAGAAATCCTTCATGACTAATCTATTTAAAAAAAAAAATCTTACTAACCAGAGTGTCCCTGTTTGGAGAGCTGGTTTTCCCCTTCCCGGTAAAAAGCAGCCTTGTAACTCTGCCCTCGTAGAGAATATGCACATCGTGGAGTTACACGTACTATACGTTCAGCAGAGCTCATTCCATTAAAGTATTTTATTATAGGCACAGGGATTCAACATTACGGTGATAGCATAGAGGGTGGAGGGTTTCCGATTATGTGGGACCTATTAAATTTGAGGTATTTTTGGATTCTAAGAGTGGAATACTAATTCTAAGTTATTTCAAATATATGGGGCAGCAAACTGTGCATTAGATTGAACTTTTATAAGTCGCCAGACTTAAAAAAAAACAAAAACGAAAGAACGATCGAAATGTGATTTCTCTCACCAGACAATGTGACATTGTTTCAGCTGACATCTATCTACAGTCGTTGACATTGCTTCAATTTCATTAGCTTATTCTGCTTTGTTCCAAATCTATGCTTTTTACACTAAACTCTAACCGATTTTAAGTAAGTGCAGATTTTCGTTTTTTTTCGTAAGTCTTACAAATTTGGAACACTTTGCAAAATACCGACCAATGAAAACTAATTGTAAATTGTTATTACTTTTGTTTCTATTCACAAAAAATGCGTTTCCTGTAATTACAGACAATGGCGCTTTTTTGTATTTTTTTAACATTCTCCACTACTGCACCCCCCACCTAATGAAAGAAACACTTAATTCTGCGTGGAAAGCAAAAACAAGTAATCATTTCAGAAACTAATTAAAATAAGTTTACTTTTTGTTCTCTGTTTGTTTTAAACGAAGGTTTTTATTTCCCTTTTCTCATGATTACATTCGTATTTAATAATTGAATATTTTTGCTTTCAGTTCCATCATTTGGCATTTTATTTTTTGGCTATTTTCCAACTTTAAACTGTTCATTTTAATTTTCTTTTACGAGCATGGAACGAGTAGAAATTCTCGTTTAAAGTAAACAGCCTCTTCAATGAGAGATGTAAGCGTCTTTTACGTTTTTTTTTTCGTTTTGCTAATAAGACAAACAATGCAGCTTAATAGTCTGTACAGTTAAAAGCCAATTACAAAAATATCTGAATTTATGGAATTGTATGTAGTCATTTATTGATTTTTGTACGGATTTCAAAGGTATATTTGCTACCCTTTCATGTTACGCTGGATACTATGTATAACACGTACATACAATAAACCATAACCCATTAAATAAGTAAGGTGCACATATACGTTGATTATTAGGTTAGTAATACCTTGTCTTGCTCGAGTAGGACTCTACAATTGAAGAGAAAAAAATCGTCAATATTTAACAAACTATTTTTTTCAGAGTAAGGTTTGTATTCTGGATTTGTATTAAAACTGAAATTGTAAAAACATCTCGTATCCTCTCCTGTCAGAATACGCTAATGTTTGTACCCTTCTTTCAGGATACTTCACCCGTGAACCGCATGTTGTATAAGACCAATAATTACAGAGCATATACCAAGTAAATAATAAAGGTCTATATTCCAAATTTTATAGTGCTGATCATCTTACAATTTATTGTTTAAAGTAGGCTGCCATTTACTATTCTTGACCACACCTGTTTCATAGCGCAAAGTCATTCATTTAATTATTATATCATATAATGAATCAATTCTGTCACTAACTCTTCAGAATAAATAGCATCTACCAATCTATTAAAAGAAAAGAACATGCAAATGGGCATGACTACAAAATTGGAGAATTAGAAGAGAAGTTGCAATTACCTTGTATTTTCTATTTATTACGTAATTACGTAATTTTGAATTGTGAATGTTAAGAAAATAAATTGATGATGGTAGACATCATGAAATTTGGTTTATATATATATATATATATATATATATATATATATATATATATATACATATATATATAGATTAACTCCAATCTGTAGTGGAATGGGGGCATAAATGGATGGTCACATTCAATGCTGCCAATACTAAATTGGTTTCCTTCAATAATTACAAGATACCTTCTCTGCCAACAATAGCAATGGCCAGTAACTCCCTGTATGAGAGTAAATCTTTCAAACTGCTTGGTCTAACGTTCACAGGAAACATGAGTTGGAATAATTATATTGAAAACATTGCCCGGGCCGCTGCGAAAAATGTGAGCTCTCTCTACCGTGCTAGAAAACTACTAACACCTGAAAGTATCCTGTACCTCTATAAGACCACCATTCGCCCATGTATGGAGTATTTTTGTCACATTTGAGCTGGTGCATCTGCTGCTAGTCTCTCGCTCCTAGACAACGTTCAAAAGAGAGTCGCCAATCTGATAGGCCCTTAACTGGCATCTAAGCTTCAGACTCTGTCCCATCGACGAAACGTTGCATCCCTCTGCCTGTGCTACAAGTATTTTAATGGTGAATGCTCTGACGAACTGCAGACACTTGTGCCCCCACGACGTAGACCCCCTCAACAAACCCGACAGGCAGCTAAATCCCACACCCACACCGTAGAGATCCCTAGATGTAAAATATCTTTCTACTCCAGTAGTTTCTTCCCCAGAACCGCTAGACTCTGGAATTCCATTCCAGGTCCCTGCTTTCCTAACTGTACTGACACGCAGAAGTTCAAATGTAACGTGAACCGACATCTTGCTGCCCAAATACCAACATAGTGCCCCAGTAGTTGCTGCCCCTGATAGTAGCCCCCTACACCAAAGTGGCAATGTGCCTTGTTTGGGCGAATATGTAATATATATATATATATATATATATATATATATATATATATATATATATATATATATATATATATATATATATATATAATGTTTAATTTTCGCCTCATAAAGAAAAGACTTTATCGCAATACACACATACGGTCAAATAAATTCAATATGATCATAATTGCTGCACGTTTTTAAAATATTATAAATCGAGTTCATTCTATATTATAAATTTCTGTAATATTTGCGAGGAAATTTACTTTCGTAAAAAGTCACGCTTTTAGATGGTTGAAACTGATTTTAACCTCTTCTAAAATACCTGCTGTTACGCACTTAGAAGAGAAGAGGCCGGTTATTTTCTTACATAAGCTGCATAATACTGGCCATCGGTGTTTATCTTTTCATTCTGTATTTTTGTTTTACATGTACTCATAACGTCTGACATGGTTAAATATTGGAATCATTAAACTTCGGACGGCTTGTTTGTCTGCCGTACACCTTAACCTGATTGCTTTTCGAACAGCGCTCAACAACAAACAATATGTCGCCAATCAATGCTTTGTTTTATAAACACATTTTCTCTAAATATATATGCCTTTCACTTCGATCACTTCATATTTACATGTATTTGCGTGCTGAACATTAATTCGTTCGAAAGAAACGAACGACACACAACCATCATCTCTTTTTCTTTCCTGTTTTCTTTTTCATTCTCTATCGCCGTGAAATACTATTTTTAGCAAGGTAGATTTTTCGTTGTTTTCTTAGATATTCAAATAAATACCCACTAGATTTCAGATGTGAGAATATATTCTTTAAACAAATAAATGCTCCATCTTTTTTCTAGATTCTCTTTTTCTTCTTTTTTGCCGTTGTCGCCATCATCGTCGTCGTCAGCTTTATCGAAGCAGAAGTCGTCGCGATCTAAATATACAGGATTTTCATTTTAAGTTAACTACTACTTAAAATATAAACTATAAAATGATTATTTAATTTGTGGAAGCGTAGAATTTTTGCCGTTTGTTGAATATTCCAAAAACGCAATTTAGATTTGTTTTAAGAAATTTGTCTGTAACTTCCCATTTTCTTCAAAGAGAAAAAATGAATTGTTTTTGTGAAATACATATTTCTTTGCATTTTGACACTATTAAAAGCTTTTCGAAAGATTACCAATTGAAGAATGTTATGACAATAGATTTTATAGTGGAATACGTATATATATATATATATATATATATATATATATATATATATATATATATATATATATATATATGGTAAAACCTGAACAGAGTGGTCAATACTATTGCAGAGCAAATATGTGTTTATTTTTTTATTACCGTTTTATCTGTTTGGTTACATATGTTTCAGATGTTAGACAATGTTTAACAGCCTCATCAGACCTTACAGAAGTGGTTGTTAGTATTAGGAAGAAGTGTTTTAGAAGAAATACGGGAACAAAGGAGAGAGAAAGAGGGGGTTGAGGTAGGAGATAATAAGAAAGAGGGAGACGGGTATTGAAAATATTTCAGTTTTGATGGTTAAGATACATAAGATGGTATTGTGTTTGGGGGGGGTAGCAGATTCAGGTAGGCGTGGGTGGAGATATATGGATATAGAGAGAGGGAGGTGGAGAGACGATGGTTAAGAAAAGAAAAACGGGAATGTATGTCTGCATATACATTGTTTATATGTGTGTGTGCGTATGTGTCTGTATGTGGATGTGTGTAGGTATACATATATATGTATATGTATATATGCGTATTTGCACGTGCAACATATGTATTAAAAAATCTCCCCATTGTAGACTGATATGTACAAGTCGACGTCTAGCGAGTACGAAAACTTTAAATGAACTCTGTACCTGTCAAAAATATGACTTCTACACTAACCGATTCCCTATCTCTCTCAGTCTTTCCCTCTCCCTCTTTTCCCTCTCGCTCTCCCTCTCTCTCTCACCTACTTTATATACCTCACTGAACAAGCAAAAGGCAGTTAAAATTTAAAATTGAAACTCCCAGCTCCACTCCTTACCCCCTTCCCTTTGTTCTTCTCATTACCATCCTCTCTCGACCTTCCTCTCACTATATCCATTTATCTCCACCCACGCCTACCTGCATCTGCTACCCCAACACACACAGTACAATCTGATGTATCTTAACCATCAAAACTGAAATATTGTCAATACCAGTCCCCCTTATTATATCCTACCTAAACCCTCCCTCTATCCCTCTCTCTTTTTTTCTTTTTTTCCGTATTTCTTCTAAAACAATTCTTCCTAATACTAACAACAAATTTTGTAAGGTCTGACGAGGCTGTTAGATCGTAAACATGGTCCAACATCCGAAACACACACACACACACACACACACACACACACACACATATATATATACGGATAATATATCATTAATATTAATGAAACATTCTAGAATATAGCCAGGTGGCCGGCCAATCCTACTATAAGCTAAAATATTATATTTTCATTCATGCAGATTACGTATTTAATATCATCGGCCAATTCTCTCTCAATTATTATATATATAACCTAATTTATAGTAGTGAGATCAAAATTATATATATATATATATAACTGGCTGCTACCAGCTCGAATAAGAAAGGAGAAAACGCACGCTAATACGCGTATATATATATATATATATATATATATATATATATATATATATATATATATGTGTATATATATATATATGAGCAAACAGTTAATAAAATATGTTAAAAACACTTTGAAATGAGTTAAAAACATATTTAATCTGAAAAGGAAACACTAGATAAATAGATAGTCCTTAATCCGCGGAGTTTCGAAGAAATACTCTCCTTCTCATTAGAGGGTAGGAATTAGCAAAATGCGGGATCGGATTTTGCATGCAGAAGTATTTGATGGAACAACAAGTAAGTCAAGGATTTTACTTGACAACAAAATAAGTTAAGCAGAGGGAATATGGTAAAGAAAAAGGTGATTACACATGAATGAATAGTCTGGTGGAAGATAAAAAAATCCAGTGACGGTAAAATCCAAATGTAAAACTTCAAGAAAGTTAAAAGAATTTCCATTTGTACAAGTAAAATCCAAAGACATCCCGTAATTGGAAGAAGATGGTCCATAATAATCCAAAGGCAGAAACCCATGGAATAATTCACAAAAATGTGTACAAGGAAAAAAATAATATTAATAAAAGAAAAATAAGATGTGCTTTTCACTCTACTTCCGAGACATAACTATAAATAAAAAAATATCTAGGAAGAAAAAAAAATAAAATAAAAAATAAAAAAATTGATAAAGTTAAATATAAAATAAAGATATAAAATAAAATAAAGGGAAACAAAAGTCAAAACGACCCAGACAGGAAATGTCAAAGGCGCGAAAGCACATATAGGGCAAAATAATATAGGTAAACTGAAATGCACAGGCCACCACCCCAAAAAATGTAAGCAAGAGTTATTAAACGACACTAAAAGCAAAATAAAAATAAAAAATAAAAATTAAAAATTAAAAAAAATAAACAAATAAGCATACAACAAACAAACAGAAAACAAAGAACAAACAAACAAATAAAAAACAAAATACAACAAAAAATAAAACACAAAACACAACATACAACACAAAACAAAACAAAACAAAATAAAAAATAAAATAAGAAAAGAACAAAGACAAAAAATAAAAACCATTTAAGGGGAGAAGATGGCCGGTATCTGCAATCTCAGGAAAAAAAAGTAAGTAAATTTATATAGCAAAACCCAAGTAAACACACATACAGGATATGAAAGTGTGGGTAGATTGATATATTAGATAGTTAGGAAAGTTTAAAGAATGAAACAGAAAATGCAGATAAAAACCGGCCAAGCGAAGAAGAGAAAAAGAACCAAAATAAAGGATTATTAAACCACAAAGCATCAAGAAGTATGTCGAAAAACGAAAAAGTTAAAGAAAAAATATTTTATATCTATATAAAAGGTAAAGTTAGTAACTATGTAATTTCAAAATCGCCACAACTAAATTTGGACCCATGCTTACAGAAAGAGATCAGTTAATTTTTCAAATTTATTATATTGTTACTTTGAGGGGAAGTAATTATAGTTATAGATTCGGTTGCACAGAGGCGTCATGGCCCAGAGCCTGGAGTACAAGACTTAACTTTTTTTATAATGGTCCATTTGATTGCGAAGGGAGTATTGTTAGAGTTAAGTTTTTTAATCCAAGCGGCTAGAGAAGTTCCTTGGTCACCACTAGAATTATGGTTGCCAAATGAAGAAATGTGGTTTGATATTCTTTTGTTAATAAATGTTGAAGTAGCGCCGATATATGTATGTACTCCACGTCATATATATATATATATATATATATATATATATATATATATATATTATAAATATATGTTATATATTATGCATACTATATGTATTGTATATAACATATATATTATATATATGTGTGTGTGTGTGTGTCTGTCTGTGTGTGCGTGTGTGTGCCATATATATATATATTATATATATATATATATATATATATATATATATATATATATATCTGTGTAGACTCGGTCTAGGGATTACAAATGAAAGAAACCCCAAGTATTGTAAAGTGTATAAAATATAATATGCATTTATCATAAAGAATACAGGAGCCACAAAAGTGGTCTGAGGGAACGTGTTCGTAGCAATCGGTTAAACATGGTATGAATGTCTCCATTTTGTCTCTGAAACCAGTGGTATTCATAGTACTTGTTGATTCAACTTACTTATGAAATAGGGGTGATCTGTACATCACAACACCACCTCCCGAGCTTTTCGTTCCTCTGGGATGATCGTATAGCTCTTTTACCTGGGGTTGGTCTCTATCGGGTCGGCCACTTTCCAAGTCGAACATGTCATATATCTGGTCTATTACTTCTTCTTGTCCAGCAGGCGGTTGTCTTTCGTCATCAGTTATACGTTTCTGAATTAGGTTTAAATGTTTCTTGTGCGTAAATCTTGGACCTTCGATAATGAAGACCATCCGCCCGATCCTTTTCTGCACCTTTCCTAGTTCCTATATCGTGCTATTATTTTAGTGTACCTGGAAAATACCTTTTCACCAGGTAAATACCTCTTTTTAGAAACTATAGTATTTGGCGGTTTCACCTGTTTTGGTAAACATTTCTCGAAAACTGGACTTATTTTCCCCCGCTGACTACATCTTCAATGAAGTCCTTTCCTTTGGCGTAATTCGGCAAACTTGTAAAAACTATTGCGACGCATTTTCTGTGGACGTTCTGTTAGCCTTCTTTAGGACTCTTTTAAACATGTCTACATACCTCTCTGCCTTACCGTTCGATCGGGGATGATAGGTTGGTGTGGTTACGTGTTTAACATGGAATTAATCGCAGAAGCTTTTAAAATCTGCTGAAGTGAATTGTCTGCCATTGTCTGATACTAGACAAGCAACCACACCAAACCTTGCGTACAATTCATGAAGAGCACTGATAGTAAAATCCAGCGTTTGACTTTGACATCGAAATACCTCAGCTTAGTTTGAAAAACTGTCTACCGCTATGAAATAATAGTTTCCATCTAGTGGACCTGCGTAATCTACGCGTATTCTTTTCCATAGGTGGTCCGCTTTTAGGCCACGGGCTAAATTGTATTGGGGCGCTTTTGCAGCCAATGCACATCCCTTACACGGCTTTACTGTGCCTTCTATATCCGTGTCCATTTTCTCCAGTAAACGTAGGACCTCATGAGGCTCTTCATTCGCGTAGCTCCAGGGTGGGTCGTATGAAAATCGGTTAGAATTTTCTTATGTAGTGTAGCTGGGATTAATACTCTTTCCCGGTACAACAGTACCTAATTGCACATAGAATAAACTTCCGCTGCCGATTCATCCGATTGAATTTGTAGTTTCATTTCTTTGATGAAAATATCTTCTTCAGCCCCTCTTATTATATGTTCCAAACTGACTGGTAGTTCCTTGATCGTATTATATAGTATTTGTGTATAGTCTTTTTCACTTTATAGTGACGCTATTACTGTGTCTTCTAGCGGTTCCTTTATTTCGGGATTAATCGCGACAATCCCTCTGCGGGACATGACTTCGCAGATGTAAAGAATTCGATACTGAAATCGTAATTCAGTAGAATGGTTCCCCCATCTTTGTAGTCTGTTGGCTGAGTAAGTTGGCCGACCTTTTTTAGAGCCAAAGATGGTTATAAGCGGCTTATTGTAAGTTTGCCATTTAAACTTACGACTGTGTAAAAATCGGTGGAATTTTGTAGCACCGAATATGATCCCCAGTGCTTCCTTTTCGATTTGGTAGTAATTTTTCTCGGCAGGAAGTAAAGTTCTTGACGCATGGACGATCGGCTTATTGGGCCCATATTACGCGTATTCTTTTCCAGGGTGGTCCGATTTTAGGCCACGGGCTAAATTGTATTGGGGGCGCTTTTGCGTAGAATACACGCCCCGATCTCGTAAGAACTTGCGTCAGTTGCGACAATAATCTCTTGTTTCGGATTGAAATGAGTCAAAGATAGATCTGACGTTAAAACACATTTTAATTGCTTAAACGCTGCCTGGCACTCAGGCGTCCAATCCTATTTTTTGTCCTTTTTTAATCGTACCTTTAATGGCGCACACAATTCATGCATATTCTTAATGAACGTTCGATAATAGTTCGCGAGCCCTAAAAAACCCTGCAATGTAGTTACATTATGAAGTCTTAACATGTCTTTTATAACTGTGGACCTGTCTGGATCGGTTTTCCTCCCATTTTTATCTACAATTTGGCCCAGCTATTTAATTCGTTCCAAAAAAAAATCGCATTTTGCTTCCTTCAATGTGAAGCCGTATTTTTTTATTCTGTCAAACACTTGAAATACATGATCTCTATGTTGTTCAACATTTTGACTACGCATGGTCCAGCCTATTGCGAAACCGCTTAGCATTTTACTTGGCGAATATTTCGTCTGGGTTTGGTAGCGGGTAGTGATGGTCCTTGAGCGCCGTATATCCTAATCTCTTTAGATTTTTTTCACATATACGGTGGGGGCTGCCCACTCACTATAGTTTATAGGGGTTAAAATTCCAGTGTTAACTAGTCTTTCCAATACTTTTTCAATATTTTTCCCTCGAAGCGAAAGGTACGCTCCGTGGCTTCTTGAATATTGGTTTTGCAGCATTCAAGCTTTTCGAAGAAAACGCTTGGGAAAGATTTTTTGAGATCCTTTTTGAGTTTTTCGGCTTTGGCCGTTAGGTTTTCGACTTTGTGACAAAATCACTCATTGGCAAGTCCCATAATTCACATTCCTGAATCCAATCGGCCCCGAATCAGCTCATTGCGTTCCTTAGAACGAACACGTTTAGCTTTTTTTATCGTTCTTTTTAGTGATACATTAATAACTAGCTTACCCTCAAAATTTATTTTTTCACCAGTTATCGATTTTGCGACTTTATTGGTCTTTGTCATCGTGGGCTTTCCTATTCTCTTCCATGTGCGAAAATTTATAATTGATAAATCCGACCCTGAATCGAGCTGCAATTTTACTTCTTTATTTCTGATTCTCACCGTAACATACTTCCTTATATTCACTGTTGGGTCCATTGTTGCAGTTTTTACGTAGTCTTTTTTGCTACTTTTGCTCTGCAATATGAGGCCTTGTACCCTGCTCGCTTGTATAGATCAAATGTTATTTTCCTTTATTACTGACATGCATTGTACCCATAGGCCCTACACATTTGCTACAAAGGGTCCTAGATTTTGTCTATCCTGATAATTTTGTGAAGTGTTCTTTTTGACTCTTGGTTGGTAGTCGTTGGCGGGAGGGTGTCCTTTATTTTTGAAGCGTATTTGTTGTTTTGTGAGCGATACCTGCTTCCTCTACGTTTCGCGAATCTTGCTTCATTGTCAAGAACCGCTGACAATCTTCAGCTAGTTTCTAAAGCGTCAAATCAGGTTCTTATTCCAATTTATTGATAGCACGACGTCTTATATCGGCGTCTTTTCTGGCTATCAAATCTTGTGTGAATATTAAGCACTTGAAATTATCCGCCGTTTATAACGACTATTTGAAATCATCATGTGCTCATTAACTATAGACGCAAATGTCGTATAGTTCTTACTCTCCTTACGTGTAAGATTCATGCATTTCCATCTTTTATGAAAAAAAGCTTCTTTTTGGGCAGTATAGTTAAATTAATAGTTTGACTCCCTCATCAAACGATAATTCCTTGTTTTTTCTTGGAAAAATATAGTTCACGAATTTGCAATGTTCAATCAATTTTAAAAAGGTCTTCAAATCTTCTAAAATATACCTCAAACGTTAGGTTTTCCTCAAAAGCATAGTGAAATATATTAATAGCTGACCAAATTGCATTTGTTTCTTCTCCGCTGTCCTTATTCAATAAAACTTGCGTTATCAAATCTGTCTGGTTTCGTTGCTCTAAATGTATTTTTTAAATTCCAATATTTCTTCGTTCATTTCTTTCCTATCTCTTTCCTATCTTTCATCGAAGAATTTATTTAAATCTAACTGCTTTTCAAATATTTGTTCGTTTCTTTCTTTCTTTTCTCTTCCTCGTTTTTCTTGGAGATATTTTATTAAATTTAACTGTTTTTATTCGTTTTGTTTCTGTGTTGGCAACTGCTTTTCACTGAACCTTCTTTCAGGTTCTAATTGTTGACTTTCTTGGAATTTCACCATTTCCAAAATTTGTTTTGCAAACTCGTCCATTTTGATTTTTTGGACAGTGTGGGATTAATAATAAAGTGAGTTTTTAAAATAAAAACAACACAATTCGTTGATTTACTTTTCCTATAATACCAACTCAAAAGTAAAAAAAAAAATCTTTACAAAATTCGTACCTGGGTATTTAACGAATATTTTTCATATATTTATTTCCTCGTGTGTCAATAAATTCGCCATTTGCATTCATACACAAAGAAGTAGATTTCATGTGTCATTTTTCAATTGTCGTAAAGTGTAGGTACTGGGTTCAATTCCTTGTTGATCATACACATTTTTCCTCTTTTTTCTTTAAAAAGAAAAAAGTTACTTTCTGTGAAAGAGAGTTTATAGCATTTATATAATATTGGCTATTCCTTTTTGTCTCTGTGCGAAAAAAATGTATTTCTCGTTAACACTTTATTTGTCGTGCTTAGCGAGATCGTCTTTTTCTTCTTCAACGTTCAGTCCCGTCGACCAGTGAAAAGTTTATTTTAATCGAATTAAAATTCGACGTGTTTTTAATTTGTGCAAATACTGGCTTTAGCCAATAAAATAAAATATATCATTTACTTTTGCAGGAGATTTTCCCCCTTTTTCAACGCTAATGCCTTTTAACATTAAGACTATTAGCAAGACATGTTTTTAGAACATCGCTTTTTGTGTACTTTTTTTGTACTTACGTGAAACTTGGTCTCGTAAATTTAGTAATAACAATTCTCAACGCAATTCCACTGATGGTTTACGTTTTAGTAGATGTGTTAACAGCAAGATAAGGCTTTATGATGAGGTCTGTGTAAAATTCTTTAGTCGGCAAGAATTGTTGTCCTTTTTTCGAAGTGTTCTTTATCTCGTGCTTGTGAATTTTTACAGCGAAATTGTGTTTTCCCAACGTATACAAATAGTTTTTACCGTTCTTCACCGAACTTTTGAAAAAAAATACTTTTGAATTTCGAATTTCACCCGAGTATAGGAAACATTATTTCGAATATCCACGTGTTCTTTTTTCTTGAATTCTTTTGGTCGTCAAATGTTGTCTTGCAATGGCTGTTTTATTTTTAGAGTGAATTCGTTACCCGAATGTTCGTCATTCAGTTGTTGTTAGCAATTATTGTAGATTGATCTGGGAAGTTCTGCTGCATAGGGTGAAATTATTAGAGAGAGTCGGATAGGGAGATTCATATTTACTAGAGAAGGCGGACCTGTATGGTGATGAGGGGGATAAGAGAGAGGAGTGGGAGAGAGACATTTGTACCTTTACTATCTGTGGTTCTTATTGCATATATTTTAGAGATGAGGGTTATCTTATGAGGGGGACACATTACTTAGATGAGTTATACACAATGTTCATTAATAACGATGAGTGGGAACAAAGTTCATTGATAAGAGGACGCAAAGTTCATAAAAACGATTATTTCACATTACCTTCAATTTAGTAGAATTGACGACACGAAGACGCAGTTACAAAATATGATGTGTTCTTTTATTATATCCGACCGGTCGAAATGAATGATGACATCCAGGAATTCAAATTCGACTACATGATTAAGACTTTCTAACCCTTCGCTTCTAAAGGGGGACCCTTCTCTGTCGATGTAAGCTCTGTCTCTAACTCGACTCTGTCTAAAACTAGTAAACTATATTGAGAATTCATTTCTCCATGACGTGATATGTGTGTCTGGCCACGTGATCGGTCCACTTGACTCAACACACTTGTGCACACAATGAATTTTTTCTAACCTATTTTTGACCTAGCTTATTTTTCAAAATATTTTAATTTGGTATTGTTCGTTATTCTAACTGACCTTATTTTAATTCAGTTTTCATAAAAAAGAATTGAATAATCAAATTTGATTTTACTCAAACAATTCTATTATCTTATATTAATTTGAACAATGCGAATTCCTTCCTGAATCTATCTCCGAACCTCGCTTACCAGGTTCGAATCTCTGTCTATCTAACCACATTTTTACTTATTTAATGTTTTTCTTACTTACCTGAAAAGGGTACCTTTCTTGTAACAGTTCTTGAATCGTCCTCATCAGCCAGTTTTTGTAGACCAATATATAATTGCTAGGGTTTACAAATGAAAGAAACCACAAGTAGTGTAATGTGTATAAAATATAATATGTATTTATTATAAAGAATACAGGAACCACTAAAGTGGTATGAGAGATACGTGTTCTTAGCATGCGGCTAAACATGCTATGTTTATTTAGCCTGTCGGCCCCGGCCTTGGCATTATCTACTACCAAGAAATCGTCTCTTAACATCGAGAACGAGCCTGCCGTCGACTCCATGGTGACGTCCACCACTGCTATATTCTGCAGATCCTCAACGCTGCCTGGATTCGAGGAACCGTCCTGGGGGCAGGAGCCCTTGCTCGAACCACTGGGGGTGCTATTGGGGTGGCATCCCCCGAAACCGATATCGACATCGAACTGAGGTTGCTCTTTGGGGCGGCAATCCCTGCGGCCGTCACCCTACCGACCGAAACCGAATCGACCGAACTAACGGATGGGGCGACGACCCCGAGTAACTGTCTCGAACTGGAGGTGCCTTTCGCGGCGGCACCCTCAACGATCCCTACACCAGGGGCGTCCCCCATGGTGAGGAGGCAGAGGCCTTCCCCCCTAAGTGTTGGCCCAGTGCCCTTTCCCAACCCGACGATTTGGAAACCAGGGGGACCTTCGCGTAAAAAAGGCACGTCGGTTTCCCCTAGCCCTGCCGGCTGCTTAAGTCGGGTCAAGAAAGGAATGGAAAACAACAACAAACCCAATTGGGCAAAAGTAAACAAAAGCAATGATAAGGGATCACTCACCCAAAGAAGGGGTCGGTTCCTATAGCCAAGCAGAAAACCCCTTAAATGGCCAACAAGTGGTCAAGTGGGTACGACTTTTTTTTCAAATTTGTAGCAAACTAGAAAAATGCCGTGTGAGAATTCACAACATGCGGTTATACATGGTATGAATATCTCGATTTTGTCTGTGAAATTCATGGTACTTGTTTATTCCACTTAGTTCATGTATTTCAGAATATAACAGAATATATTATTTCAACAGCCAAATAACGTACCAGCGCACAAGGCGCATGGAAACCAACACACCGGAAGTCCAAGACTCAATTTTTACCCTCATTTAGGCTCATCAGTTAGACACATCCGAACTCAAGATTCAAAACCCGACCCTCCTGCATGCGAGACAAGCACTCTACCAACTGAGAAAACGCGCCGTTCACACTAAAGTTTTATTAAATATCACAGACCAAGTAAACCGCACGAAATCCGACAAGGTATGTGATCATCGCGACCGGCTTTAACCCAAGTCGATGTCTCACTAGTATGAATGTTATACTCGCTAAGGATATTATCATGACAAGCTTACCTAACGAGCAATAAGCAATAGACATTTTAGAATTTAGTTTTAATCTCCTCGCCTTTACTGATAAGAATATTAAAGCAGTATATTATTTTTATTGAAAAATGCAATGTATAGTTTGGATTCGTATTTGATTCATTATGAACTAGTTTATAGCTTGCGACAAGCAAAGCCGGACTATTCGTTGATTAACATATCTCGGTGATTTTTTTTCTTAAATTCTAATAAAATGTTATCTGCAGCTTTTACACACTGGATTTATTTTCCCGCGAAATTATCTTTTTTGCATCGTCAGTTTCTGCAAATCTACCGATATTTTGCACGCGATTCATTTAAAACTTTAGTGCATGAGTAACATAGAAATGAACACATGTTAATAACTTTATTCAGATGATACAGTAATTCATCTACCATATTTAATAAGCGTTTTTATATGCTTATGAGAAATATTGAAAAATATTTCTCATTTCGTTTTTTTGATAAATATGGTTGAGATTTTTTAATAAATATGGTTGAGATTTTAACATCCGTTCTTCTAAACTCCATAATTTGAAGAATTAACTTGAGTCTGTGTAAACTTCCCAAGTCAGAAATATGTCATATGAAAGTTACTAATTTTACTAACATGTGCTTTCAAAATTTTGTAGTTGAGAAAACATTTCCTGAACTTTAAAATTTTACTAATATTTAGTATAATACAAAATTATTAGTGTGTTGAAAAAAACATATTTTTGAAAACATATGAAGCCGAACGACAATGAAGTAAATAATCTGGCAGATTTATCCCGAAATAATCTAAATTCAAAATTTATATTTCCTAGTTGAAACATATTGGCGGGCTAAAGGTTTACTTACATACTATAAAAGATATATTGAATATGTTAAATTCTCACGATTTTCCTGAAAGTGGACAACGGGTTAGATTTATAGAAGAATAAACACGTCCATTTTTGTCCATCAAAACTAAGCGGGAAATTACGCTCATAGTTTAAAGATGGAATCATTTTCACAGCTTAAATAGATAAACATACTTCCGTTTTAAATGCAATTAGTGTCGGCTCACAAAAAAATGAAAATAATTGAAATTAAATATTAATTAAATTCAAAGTAAATCATATATATCTACTTGAAATAATATTTTAAAATGTAACAATATAAACAATACTATTACAACAAATTATGAATAATTCATTTGTAAAATAGTGCGCATTTTGTGAAGAAACGTACAGAATGGGATACGCATTTATTATAATAGATTAGCATTCGCACAGTGACCGTTTTTATAACACTTCTCTGCTTGTGTTCCCTCGAAATACTTGATAGTGCTATTCAATATCTTTAGAGTGCATCACTCATTACTGTTTGTGTGGTTGTAGTCGGCTTATTTACGCAATAAATATTTCAATTAATGAATAATAGTCTTATTACCTGATAACGACAGGTACTTATTTGAATGTAATTTTAATTTAAAAAAAATCAGTGGTTACTTGAAATCTTTTTAGAAATTAACGAAAAACAAGAACACGATTGATTTAATATGAGTTAGTAAATATTTTTTTTAAAAAAAGATGCTTCGAATTTTATCTACCGACTGCTGAGTTGTATTATTTAGATTATTTGAACGCCTTCATGATCTGAAATTTATTTTTATAACGCGTCGGGATATATGAACTGTCCGCCTTCTTTCAGGCACATTGTGCCGGACCCTCGCTACCGGAAGACAAGGTCAGTGATCTGAAGAATCATGTGACGCATGACGTAGCAGCATTTGATTTTTTACAAAAGAGTTACCCTTAATCAAGTCCCGTGGACCACTTGAGGATAACAGTTAATGTGTGTACGGTAGTCATTGGTACAATAACAGACCAATCTTTAGTAGTAGAAATCTGGTCTAATTAGATTATTTGAGAAGACAGTTTAGAAAAGACCGTTTACCTTGAACTTGAAGCCGACATTATTTTAGTAAGTTGGAAAGCTGACCATAGGCGAGGAGTTCCAGATAATAAGGTTTGGAATCCACGTTTAGGTTTAGCCACCGATTGAGAGTGAGGAGAATTATTAATAGTGGTTTTGGCTAGACAAGTGTTTTATAAAAGAAACTACTGATAGAGTAGAGACAAGCTCGCAACCTCTCTTCTGTGTGATAAGAAATTGAGGAAAATAGAAAAGGGTTTCGCCTACTAGATTACGAAGTCGGTTTGGACTCTGTCAAGGAAGAAGAAGGACTGTCAGTATTAATACTGTGAGCTTCCGATTATTGTCAATGTATCACTATTCTTAAAACCTAGCGGATTTCGTTACGATCATAGTATTTTACCCGGGACACTTTTATCGAGTGCATTAAGTATGCTCAATATTTGAGTTATTTTACTTTCCCGTAGAGTATGGAACAGTAATTTATTTTTTAAAAATAGTATTTAATCAAAACTTGAAGTAATCCATTGACCTCGATTAATAACAATCAGAATAACAATAAGAATCGTGGTGAGTATGTGTAAAAAAATAAATGCTGTAGCACTAAAGAGCGCTCATTTTTATCGTAGTAATCCTGCTTTCGTAGGCATTCAACTTTTAGAGTTAAAAACGAAAAATGGGACCCTCGTATAACAAAGCGTGCATATAGCGGGTATGTAGAGACATTGCTCATCGCTGGTTAAATGCACTGAGCATTGTGATGACTATGTAATAAAAGTAAATTATGAACCACAAACGATCATTCGTTTTAATATAACTACCGCCATCTTCGAAGTCTTTCAGCTTTTTAGTCAAAGTTTAAAAATATAGGCTTTTCTTTTAGAAGGACCCTAATTATATTGATGCTAAAGATGATGATGATGATGATGATGATGATGCATAACGGAACAACTCCCGACAGAAAACTGTGTAATGCCAAAAATGTCCAACATATAAAATACTTTAATTTTTGGTCACTTAACCCCCGTCATATAATTATTGTTGGGTCCAACTGCTAATCTTATTTATATATTCATAGAAAATATTCCTCCGTTAACTGTTTGTAATAAAATACTAATGTTATTATTTAGAAAACCAGTTCTTAACAATAGGGGCATGTTTGCTTCTTTTATTTTTAATTATGCTGTACTGTCATTTGACAAATAATTAAATAAACGTTTAACTAAGAATGGAGTTCTGAATAATGCTTTATGCAAAATGCAAAATGACCGAAAGTAAAACTACATACAAGCACGATACTCAATGACCAGGTTTTTTATATTATACAGCATTATTTATTTTTTAATTTACTTATGTAGAATAGGACTGCCATGTTAATGGTTTTGTTGTATTTAATTATTAGTTAGAAGCATAAATAGTTTAAAATTTCTGGTTTGTATTTTGAATAAATATATTTAAGTTGAAAAACAAAACTTAATGTTCTTTTAATAAACGAACCTTGCTATATTTTAAATAACAACGTTTACTCATGACTGAAATAGTTTTTCTATTGAGGCAGATCACTGTGTTAATTAAAAGATATCGTAGTCTGCATTGGAAGCCTTGGGATGAATTCGATGTTTACGATATCTATTTATAAAATTATTAAGTGAAATACAGAAAAAAATTATATTGACAGGTGAATAATCTGCATTAGTATATTTAAAATAAATTTAATATTTACTTCGTTTTTATAAACAATATAATTAAAAGAATAATAGCGATAAAAGTAGTAGGTGGAATAATAATAATAATAATAATAATAATAATAATAATAATAATAATAATAATAATAATAATAATGTTAGTGGTACCTATAATTGCAGAGTTTTGAAAGCCGCCTAAAACATCGGGAATTTCTAGTTTTTTCAATTGTCCTTCCAGACGACTTGATACTACTCCTAGTGTACTAACTACGACCGCGATTATTTGTGTTTTAACCGCTTTATCTCCAAGGCCAATGAAGCATAATTGCTCCACTTCTCATTAAACTTCTCTCTCACATTCCTGTCCCAGGGTACTGAGAAGTCTACAATTTGCCAGTTTTTTTAGACCTTGACAATGACGACCAAATCCGGACGATTATGTTCCAATTGCTTGGTCGTTATGACACTTTTGTCCCACCATACCTCTACCTTGCCAACCTCACTTGTTCTCACTTCATCAGCGACCTACTCAAACCATTTTCAGCACCCTTCACCCCAACGTTCTTACACACCTCCCAATATATCCGGAGTCCCATGCGATCGTGTCTTTTGCGGCACTCTCTCTGGGACAGTACACTACACACTGCTGCAAGGTTCGCAATTGCCTCTGAGGTCTTACCACAAATCCGGCATTTTGCAGCAACTTCCTCTCCTAGAACCACTTTTGTGAACAATCGCGTTCCTAATGCCTGCTCTTGTGCTGTACAAACAAAAGCTTCAGTACTCTTAGCCAGATAGCTAGCTCAAAGCCATTGCTATGGTCTTTCATCAGCCACTCTTGCAATATCCTGGAAGAACCTTCCATGCATTTTCTTCCTTGCTACTTCCTATCTCCTTTCTCTATACATACGTTTCATATAATCCGCCTTGGTCTCACATACCTCCACTTCATTAGCCACAACCTTAAGCATCCACTCCTCACTTCTAACCACATGCTCCTTCAACGACATCTCCTCTGTTCTAACACAATCTTTTACACTTTTTAATCCTCTCCCACCATCTGTCCTCTTTTGATACAACTTTGCTACGCTACTTCGAATGTGAAATATACCAAACATTGCTAAAAATATTCTTGTTTTGATATCCATGGCATGAAAGTCCTGGTCAAACCATTCTAAAATTCCCACACTGTATCTCTAAACACTGAGTGCCCATGCATTCACTGCTTTCATTAGGTTTCCTCCATACAGTTTCGACTTTGCAATTAGTTTCACTCTTCTAAGATACTCTTTCCTGACCTTTTCTCTCATTTCTTTGTTCATGATGCCTACACCCTCCAGCACTCCTAAATACGTATATCCTGTATCTTCTATTTCTTTCATTATTTCTCCATTTGGCAGCACTATTCCATTCGAATGAACCTTTACTCCTCTTTTCATCACCAGCACCGCACATTTACTAATCCCAAACTCCATCCCAATGTCTTCTAAGTATGCCCCCCCCAATGTCTTCTCAGTCTCTCTATTTCCTTGGCATTGCTACAAAATATTGTCAAATCATCCATAAACAGTAGATGGTTGAGGCGTCTGTCACTAGATCCAAAATTATGCACCAGTTTTTTCTCTCTTCAAGATGATGCTCAGTGGCATCATTATCATTACAAAAAGAAGTGGCGATAACGAATCTCCTTGAAATATCCCACGTTTAATGCCAACCTGTCAGCGCCGTTTTCCATTGAGCCATACTTCTCTCCAAAAGCCCTACCATATTCTCAGCAACCTTCATCATCAATAGTGTTTCACGTATCCATGAATAAGGAACCATGTCATAAGCCTTTCTGTAATCGATCCATGCTACACTCAGATTCGTCTTCTTCTTCTTCGCATTCTGCATTATTGCTTTATCAATTAGTAGTTGCTCTTTAGTACCTCTTGAGCCTTTCGGCACCCCTTTTGTTCGTCAGGAAAAACACCATTACTCTGTAGATGTTCATAAATTTTCTCGGCAAATATTCCAGTAAACAGTTTCCACATCAATGGCAGACATGTAATTGGTCTATAATTATTGGCATCTGTTCCTTTTGCAGGATCTTTCCTAATCAGTGTTGTTCTTCCATCACAAACAAATCAGGGACATCTCCCGATTCTACAACCCTTTACAGAGCAGCAGCTATAGGTGGATAAAGGCATGGAAACTGTTTAAACCAGAAGCCCATAACTCCATCTGGGCCAGGTGCCTTCCAGTTTGTCATCCTTCATATGCCAGCCTTTACGTCATCGATTGGCATCTCAAAGTTCTTCATCTGCTGCATTTCTGATATCCTTTCTCTGACCTTTCCCAACCAGCTAGCCTTCTCATTATATCGCCCTTCGACAGACCAAATCCCACTCCAGAACTTCCTTGCATCTTTTACATTTGGAGTGTTGTTATTTACCGCCTGTTTACTACCATTTAATTCTTTATACAGCTGAGACTGATTGTTCCGGAGAAGGTTGTTCTGATGAAATGCAACACTTTTTCCAAGTTCCTAATTTTTATACCACCAGTGTAGACCTTCTCTTTCAACATTGTTAGAACGTTCATCGTTCCTTTTTCCAGCAATCTATACATCCTTCTAAGCTTGTCCCTGGCTTTCTGTCCTAGTTTATCTCCTTTTCTTATATCTCCGATTCTACCAATAACTTTCCGCCACTGTTTAATACTTTCTTCAAGCCGCCTCTGCCAGTGTGGCCTTCCATCCTTTATTTCTCCCTTTTTCTTCTGTAATAATACAAGGCGATTCACAATAGCGTATGCCACTGAATACAGAAGCCTGTTAAGTTCCGTAATCGATATGTTCTTTCTTATGATGCTGTTAATTACTCCTCGAATTATTTTTACCTCGTTTTTCACCTTCCGCCTAACACTACTCTTCATACTTGGAATCTCTATGATATCATCTCTAAGAAGAACCTCTCTTAACTTTTGAAGTACTTCTTTATCTACAGAAGTCAAAGTTCGAACTTCATCACCACTTCTCCATACATCTCCTTTCACTGGCTCCATTGTCTCAGAGTCAATGATCTCATCTGCCCTAGACCCTTCAAACTTTTTCTCATTACTTTCCATAACCATGGGACTCCATATTTCCTTAGTTGTCCACCTCCCCTCATCGCTTACATTTCCCTTCTGCACTTCCACTCTCTCAGGTCTTTCATCAGAGCTAGTTTCATCAATTTTACTTTCGTGATTCATTTCATTCCTAACCATCCATTCAATCTCTTCTCTTGCAATCACTGTAAGTAGGTTGTTATTTTTAATTTTTTTAACTGGGATGCCAAACTCGCGACACTTCTAGCTCCTCCTCCTCCTCTCGATTCCCATTTTTCCTTCACTTTTCGTATATACTCACCAGCCTTGGTACTTTTAGTTCTTACAAAGCATTCCCACAGTACTTTTCTTTCCTCATCCGTCCACGTTTTTTTTTTTTCTTTTACATTTTCTGTTCCAACTTCCTCCCTGTCTTGGAACGCTCTCTGGCAATTCTCACTCCCCTATATCCAGCCACATCCTCAGCATTTCTACCAGTTGTATGATGGCGACAGGACCCACCCTGTTAAGCAGTGGGACACCTATCTAAGGTGAGACCATTACAAGATGTTCTATCCTCATTCACGTCGTTATTTTCAATATTTTGATTTTACATTTTCCCATAAATCGGGTTAGTGAATTTAAGGTTACACCACCACCGAAAGTTTTATCGAGAAATTATCTCTAGGAGGGTTCCCCACGAAGGTCAAAGATCCCCTGTCGACCTTTTTCCTCCATCACCACCACTATTCCCATTACTACAAACAACAACAATAGAAATAAAATCTACAATGATAATGGCAACACTAAAATCGGTAGCAATAATATTAGCAGCAAAGACAACAACACCAATGGCAGCAATAAACAACACCTACCATTACAGCTACAAATTATTACAAATAATAAAAACATACCACAACTACTACCAGCACCAATACCAATAGTAATAATATTAGTGATAATAGTAATAACCAATAAAGTAAATTTTTTTAAAAATAATAATACTAATAATAATGATAATGATAATAATGATAATAATAATAATGATAATGATAATAATGATCCGAACATATGTATGACAATTCCTTGTTTAACCATGAATTTCAAGTTCAAATTAAAATTTCGGTTAGAAGCACTTACTTGTTTCGTTTGCTATTTTTTAAACTCCGCCGCTATTATCGCTTTTATTCGGAAAAATGTACACAAAGACAGAAATATAAAACACTCGAACATGTGTAAGACAATTCTTTTTTTAACCATGAATTTCAAGTTCAAATTAAAATTTCGGTTAGAAACTCTTACTTGTGCGGTTTGCTATTTTTTAAACCCCGCCGGTGTTGTCGCTTTTGGCCGGAGAAAATATACATAGAGACAGAAACATAAAACATCCAAACATGTGTAAGACAAAACCTTGTTTAACCGTAAATTTAAGGTTTAAATTCTAATTTCAGTTAAAAACACTTCTTTTTTTACCCCTCTGCTATTTTTAAACTCCGCCGCTGGTGTTGCTGACGACGGGAAAATGTACACAAAGACAGAAACATAAAACATCCGAACATATGTAAGACAAATCGTTATAATAATAATTATAATAATAAGAGATGGAAGATCAGATAATAGTAGTAGTAGTTATATCATCTTAGTCTTAAACTTCCACTGGTACCATGTAACCCCATGGTCGGGTCGTCGGCGACTAAACCGGCTCCCTCGCCCGGAGTAACCTGGTTGAGGAGGAATAGGGAACACCCAGCAGGACCAAAAACAAGACCTATCAAAGGTCGGATGAGCTTCTTATGAGCCAACGGCCATCTACTGCTGCCAGAGTCGGTACGAACGTATAGACCTTGTCTTTCCTTGGGTTCTACCGGCTCTGGTCAAGTTCCACACGTGCCGCTTGGGCAACGCACGAGTTTCTTCGCCCAGGCTTCCGCAATGGTGGCAGATAGTTACGAGTTAAAAGTATGGTCAAACTGACGTCGCGACCAGGCGTTTCGGATCCTCCGCAACGGTGGTAGGGGCTATTTAGCCCCAGTGGCTGCTACCGCCCGCCTCAAACCAGGCAGCCCATGGTCAGTATGGTGCTACCCGTCACGTCCGCCACTTCAGTCACCTGTTACAAATCACAATTCCAAGACTACTCTAAGACTCGGAAATCGGAACTTTCGTACACTGTGCTCGGGTTTTACGCATGCCTCGGATCTCAACCTTCGTGCACAAGGTCTGCCTCGTAAGACCGCATTACTTGACCTTTAACTTGCCAAGCTGTCTGTCAACATTGTCACTCTATAGGAGACCATATTGGCTGGAAATGGCTCCATCTCGAAAAAAAAAACTACACTTTCTTCTGGACTGGCAAAGCAGAAGAGGAACATCGCATCCATCGAGTAGGTTTTGTAGTGACGAGCAAACTACTCAGAGAACATCTAGTCGACATTCCGGTCAGCATTTCAGAGAGAATTATGGCACTGAAGATCAACTGCGATGATGCACCAGTACACCTCATCAGCGTCTATGCACCAACACTGCCTAGCGAAGATCATGTGTAGGATGAATTCTACGACTGTCTCAACGAAATACTGAGCAAGATCCAAGCCAACGATCACCTCCTAGTACTCGGAGACTTCAACGCCAGAGTCGGTGCAAACCATACTGCCTGGCCTGACATCATTGGTCACTTCGGTACTGGTAAAATAAATGAAAATGGTCAAAGACCTCTGGGGCTCTGTCGTAAACAGGGACTCTGTATTGCAAACACCTGGTTCAAACAGAAAATTTGTTATCGTTCCAAACATTGGCACCAATTGGATCTTGCAGTGTGTAGAAAAAGAGACATCGGTTCTGTCAAACGATCAAGAACATATCACTCCGCCGATAATGATACCGACCACACACTCGTGCTAACACAACTCGATCTCCCGAACAAGAAACCTGCACCACGTAAGCCAAGACCACGTCGTAGTCTCAACACGGCTGCAATGAAGTACAACGAAAGCATCAGTACGTTTCGCGCTCGAAACTAAGCTGAGAGATTTTGCACCAGCAGAAGCAGTGAACCTGGATACATTTCTGGGAAATCCTGCAAACTGCGATGCATGACGCTGCAGTCACATCCTTTGGGACCAAGCGGCCGCCTTGCAAAGACTGGATGGCTGAGAATGCAGAAATCTTAGAACCTCTACTACTGTCCAAAAATGATGCTCACAAGAACTATGTGAGCAGGTCGACACGAAGTACCATGTCCAAGCTGAAAGAAGCTCGCAATCAATTCCAGAAAGCTGCTCTGCACTGTGCAAAACACTACTGGAACAACCTGTGCGACGAAATCCAGACTGCTGCTGGCTGCGGTAATCTATGGGTGATGTACCGTGGGCTTCGCAAGGTAACTGGACGAGCGCAAAGAAAGTTTGCTCTTTAAAATCTACTACAAGGGAGCTCATCACTAGCGGTGTCAGAAATTTCGTGAAAAATAGTGAATAATTCCACCCCATCTTTCCAAGCTCCTCGAAAAATGCAATTCAAGCCCTATTTTTTTTCAATTAAAGGAGCAAGGACCAAGATTTCATTAAAAAAAAACAAACAAAAAAAACGTGTTTTTTTTTAAAAAGGTTTTAAACTTCGGACTTTACAGGTAAAATTCTAAAAGAACACTATGTTTTTTTGTTTTAAATTTGAATATATTATGTATTGACCTTTTCTCTTCAATTTGTGAGTAAATAATTATGTACTCATCGGGTTCTAAATTAATTATTATTAGACATTTACAAAATGGGAGGCGTGAATTATTCGACCCCCTGTCTTTCCAAGCTTATAACTCCTCGAAAAATGTAATTCAAGCCCTAATTTTTTTTCAATTAAAGGAGCAAGGACCAAGGTTCCATTAAAAAAAAAGAAAAAGAAAAAACAAATAACGTGGTTTAAAAAAAAAGGTTTTAAACTTCAAACTTTACAGGTAAAATTCTAAAAGAACACTATGTTTTTTTTTTAAATTTGAATATATTATGTATTAACCTTTTCTCTTCAATTTGTGAGTAAATAATTATGTACTCATCGGGTTACTAAATTAAGTATTTACTTTTTAATAGACACTTAAAAATTGGGATGGGGGGGGTTCGTGAATTTTAAAAAAAAAAACGTTTGTCTAAAATATTATATTCGATTAATTGGAAAGAACATAAAATTTCACATTGACCCTGAAAATATCGTAAAAATAGAATCAATAGAAAAATTTTGATAGATTTTAAAAATTTAAAAATTGAAAAATATTGAGTTTAAAAATTTAAAAATATTGAGTTCGGAAAATTCATTACTGTTTAAAAAAAAATATTTCTATTACTTTTAAAACAACTGTAATAGTTTATTTTGGAAGTATAATCCATAAAGAAAATAAATAACCCACTTTTAACAGAGAAATTCCGAGATTTTTATATTGTATTCGCAGTTTCGTGTTAGGGGTGTCAAAAATTCCTACAAAAATTCTGATACCGCTAGCTCATCACTGATCCTATGAAGCAGCTTGAACGCTGGGTGGAGCACTACTCTGTACTATATGGAGAACCGCGCAACATTACTGTCACAGCTTTAAATTCCACTCCGAACTTCGACACACTAGTCTAACTGAACAACATTCCAACTATGTCAGAACTCGAAGTAGCTCTCCAACACACGAATGTAGAGAAGGCCCCAGTTACCGACAAGATTCCAGCAGACCTGCTCAAGCGCGATAAGTTCCTGCTCCCGCACTGGTACTATCTCCTCTGCACCAGTTGGCGCAACGGAAATTTTTCAACAGCTATGAAAGATGCTAAAATTGTCTCTTTATTCAAGAAAGGCGACAAAGGAGATTGCAATAACTACCATAGTATATCTTTACTCAGTGTCACCGGAAAAGTCTTTGCCAGAGTGATCCTTCCAAGGCTCCAGCAGGTTGCAAACCGCTTTCATCCAGAATCGCAATACGGCTTCCGCAGCGGGCGCTCAACTACGGACATGATATTTTCAGTGCGTCAAATCCAGGAAAAATGCAGAGAACAACGTAGACCTCTCGATATCGCATTTGTGGATCTCACAAAAGCTTTTGACATGGTCATTAGAGATGGTCTGTTTGCCATCCTACACAAGTTGGGCTGTCCACCAACTCTCCTTAGTTTGATAAGATCGCTCCATGATAACATGACAGTCGCGTGACATGTTTGACAACCTCCCCGTGTGCAGTGGAGCCAGGCAAGTTTGAGTGTTGGCTCCCACACTGTTTGGCATCTTCTTCTCAGTTCTTTTAGAAATCAGGAGGACGAAGACAGTGTGTCATGAAGGTAACCGCGACGGATAGGAACTTCGATTCTCCTAACTGCATTCTCAGCAATCACTGCCATCCGTAGTTCTTGTCGTCTCAACAGGTTTTTGGCCAAGTAAGCCTCTGGCCGGCTTTGGGTAGGATTGAAACCGCTATCTTCAGACAATCATCATCTGGAACCGTAGAGATGGAAGATCAGATAATAAATAAAACGAGGATTTATAAGATCAAAAAATCCAACCATGATCGCCCTTCGGGGCCTGTGGCGCAGTGTATAGAGACGTTGAATCTCTACGGTCCCAGATGATTATTGTCTGAAGATAGCAGTTTCAATCCTACCCAAAGCCGGCCAGAGGCTTACTTGGCCAAAAAACGTGGTGAGACGACAACAACTACGGATGGCAGTGATTGCTGAGAATGCAATTACGAATTAGGATATTCGCGGTTACCTCCTGACGAAGGTCAGAGGAATAGTTGGCCGAAATGACGTGAAACAGCAACTAATAAAGATGAGAATAATAGTCCGCAATAAATAAATTAATATAATAATAATTATGTAAAAATATGACAAATCAGATGAGTAAAGGAGACGGGAAACATCCCCACACGTTCTCAAATAATTCTCAACAGAAATAACTAATAAAAACATTATTTTACTGTTTTAAGTTTTCAAAGATGTGTGCATTCTTTTTAATGAGCTTAATGCTTTATTTAAATTATTGTTTTATATTTTGCAGAGAAATTTAACATTAGGCTGTTTGGTTGTGCTAAGTTTTGGTGATAAATTTTTCAGTAGACCGCGTGTATGTACGGGTATAAATAAAAAAACCGGCGAAAGACTTTATTTTATTAAAGTTAAAACTAGTTACTATATATGTGAGATTATGTATTTGAGAGAGTGAAACAGACAGAAAAAAAGGTATATTTATTGAACCGTGACGAAGTATGCGTATTCTTGCGTTCAACCGCCTCGCATCTTTTTGGAAAAGAGTAAGTGTAACAGTTTTGCATATAAAATGTCTCAGTATTTTTCTATATCGTAAATAGTTGCAGGGAAAATGGACCTATTTTTTTTTATTAATATTGATATTATCCGAAAACTCTGTTTTATTAAATTGGGAAAATATTCTAACATTTTTAGAAACATGTTTTTTTTATCTGGGGGAAACAAATTGAGTAATCGCGAGTATCTACGCTTTATTAGCTACATGTTTAATATTTATTTGCCTCTGCCTATAAATTATCCATGTAGGAGGAACACCTTTAAAACGTCCCAACACGTATTTCAGACTAGAATGAAAATTTAAACTTCATGTATAAGATACTAATTCAGAGTTATTCAACCTATTTCAACTGCATTAAAAGACGAAAGTGGAGCAAGGGGATAGTAAAACTGATGTATCAGTGTAGTATAACAAACAAATTGAACCATATTCTGCTCAATCATGAGAACCACCAGGTCTTCTATTTCGTATAATATTTATATGAAACCCATATATATATATATATATATATATATATATATATATATATATATATATATATGTGTGTGTGTGTGTGTGTGTGTGTGTGTGTGTGTGTGTGTGTGTGCGATTAAAATCATAAAACATAGAAAACTAGGCGATAAAGACAAAAATATCGCACAGGTGCTTGGAATGATAAATGAGCAGGATAAAATGAGAAATAAATTTTGCTTACATTTCAGGCTCTACATAACGTATCTAAAAGATAATAAGAATTCATTGAAAATTCTAACGCACATTTCCCATGAAAAGGAGAAAAGAAGAAAAAAGAGAAGAAATAAGTTGGCAAGTCTTTCCCTTCAAGTGCCAATGGCGTCTTTTGGCGGGACATAAACAGCTGCAAATGAAATTCAGATTTTGGCCGAGAATTACGATTTCCCATTCAACACAGGTCAACCCGACGGCGCGTTCCTGTTGCTGACACCGCCTTCATTAGCTTTTATGCACCGCCTTCACGTTACTCAAACACTTGTCCCTTTCTCTTTTGTCGCTTACATCGTCATCTTCCTGTAGTCTAGTTGCTTCTTTCCTATCAAGTATGGTCTTTAAGAAATGTTGTTCACTTAGTAATTCCGATATTTTAATGTTCTTATTTTCTGAGCATTTTAAATGAGCATATACTTAAGATGCACAATACTGTTTTATAATTGATCAAAATTATGTTATACATTGAAGTGATGGACAAACAGGTTATTTTTAAGAGTAGTTTCAAACTTAACATGACAAAGCTAGACAATTCTATTAAATATCTTGATATCGATTAAGAGATTATAGAGGGACATAAAAAATTAAAACTTTAACGTGACTGACAACCTGAGATATATTAATCTAGTTTTCTAATGGTGCTATATTTAAATATAGTATTTCGAAAATTGTCGGAAATGCCATTCACTCTTTAACTATAGCAGACGCATTAAACTAGATTTTCTATTTTATAGACGAAAATATAAAAAATATAATACACAATAGTCATCATTTATTTAATAAATACTAGCGATGCTTCAAGCAAATAGCTGACTCAGGAATAACTTCCGGTGAAGCAGGAAGCACTGGTAGTAAGTTTATTCATGAATGACTAATCGGACAAAGTATAATCCGAAAAGAAACTTACAAATATTGAAAGCGGACGACAAAAATACATATCTTTGTCAAACACGTATCAACAATTAGCTAGAAAAGCTGTGTGATCGTATCCAAATATAAATCGAAATTAACGTACGGAAGATCGCAGAAAATTCTATTGTAAAATAAAAACCGATGAACGGATTCAACTATTTAAACTTCCTGTACAAATCATAGAACGAGGCCATACCGACCGACCGACCGACCGACCGACCAACAGATGCATGGGAATATATTATTAGAGAATTATGATTGACGGACCGAATTAATGATGAAAGATACCCTAGATTTAAATTTAAATATTTAGAAAAAGACATTGTGTTTTAATCTAAAGAAAGGGCCTCTGTTGATTGGTTGGTTGCTTAGTTGTTTTTGTTTTATGGCATATCACCCTTTTTCAGGTTATTTAATGCCGAATCCAAGATTGAAGAACATTTTTTTAATAGAATATATTTGTTGTTTTCAAGCCCTAACAGGTACTATGGCAATTAAAGGGTGGCTCCACATTCCCTAAAACCCGCAAGCTTGGGCCTCACCACTGGATAGAGTTTAAGGTCATATCCAGGACCAGACCTCTGTTGATAGATTCAACGTGTTTGCCAGTGAAATTTTAATATTTAGTATACTTTCTGTCGGTAACAGTGTATTAAATAAAACGTATTTGCCACTAACTCCTTATAACTAAGTGGAATTTACCCCAAGAATGCGAATTGTAATAAAGCTATCGAATACACGCTATTCGATGCCAATCTTTTTCGCTCAATATTCTATAAGACCTTCTAATGAGTTACTTTAAGACTGTATTCTTTCGGTAATAAAGCACGCCAGTAACACAGGATCGACACGTAGAAAAAAGTATATATATGAAGTAAAAATATAAGAATACTATTTCTACTGCCTTATTTTGGTTCATGTCAACACTAAAAATGAGACAGCAGACACCACCTAGTGCCTTGGACGCAAATAAAATTGTCATTTTTAAGGTAAGCATGCAAGACCGAAAGAACTTAAAATATGCGTAGCAAACGAACAGACAGGCAACAGAAGTAATAGAACTTTATATAGTGCAACTTTTATGTATCTATACAATTTCATAAAATTAGAAACGAAGAGGAAATTAGTATGCTTAAAGTTATTTTCATCAGACCATTTTATAGTACACGCTAAACGTAATTGTCAGTTTTTTCGTAGTTTGCGAGAAAATTGGATTCATCTTATTTGCATATTATGCAAGAATGTGCACACAAAAAGCAAGAAAATATATATATACTTGTGCCTACAGATTTCGAATAAATTTGCAAGCGAAAGGAAATCAATCTAATATATAAAAGACTACATCTCTGTGTGTCTGACTGTGTCTATATTTTCAAAGTCTATCTCCCCCGAGACTAAAAGTGTCAGAGCGGTGCTAGTTGCCTTAAATGCTGGGATTTTATATGAACCGTTTTTATGGGTCTGGAACCGGTTAAAATAGTTGTAAGGCACCAAAAATGAGTCAAAATTGAGAAAATCGAAATACGTCTGTCCATTCATCTTAGTTTATTTTTTTAATTTTTGATCAGTTCATATACGTGTCACGTTGTTACAATAATAACGTGTCCAGCTTTGAATGCTGCAGTTTAGCTTTTGGTTTCGATTCCAGCTGATAGCGCCCAAACACTATTTATTTTTACTGTTGAAATCACGATAATAATATATACAAAATTTGGACAAATAAAAATATCATATTTAAGCATATTTTGTAACCAGGGAAGCCGGGGAAGCCGGACAAGCCGAGCAAGCCGAGCAAGCCGGACGCCCCCACTTCCGCTAGTATAATATATATTTCTTTTTGCGAAAGAATACAATAATTATACTAATTGTCTCTCTGTATAATGCCCAACAATAAACATAGGGAATATATCCCATTTTATGTTTATTGACGGGGTTAACCTAAATTGCCAACGTAAAGAGATATCAAACACTTCGTAATGTCAGTTCTAATCTTCACCGCTGACGTTTACTCCTATGAATTTGTTCTTTGCAAAACTGATCAGTTAAAATTCATAACAGTCTTGACAGGGCAACAAAATCAAACTAGCAATCTTTTAGTTGTCCTTTTTTTTTTCATATTAGAACTAGAGTTGTCATCCGATTCAACAAATACACTTTTCTAGCCAAATTGGCAGCAGAAACTAGAATAAAAACTCGAAGACAAATTTGACTGAAACCAATAACTGATACGACAGGATATAACGTAGTTTAACTTTTATTTCGTAGACTTACGAAAACAGTTGTGGAAGCAACGTATTAGACGTCATCGCTATTCGAAATAGCTGTGAGAAATTATGTAAACGCCTTCCTCTCTGGGCGTCTGCTGTGCCATCTTCTAATTCTTGGGCATGCGTGAATCACGTGTGAACATGATTCCACGTTATGCCCCTTTGCCCTGCTTCGTATTTAAAGCGACAGAATACTGCATAGGGGTGTTGTTGTTTTTTGGGCACTGGCATTCGGGCAGTGGGAGATTGGACGCACATTAGTGCTTCAAGCCCAGCACAAGTATAATTCGCCACATTTTGCAACAGGTTGCCGTCGGTAATTTCTATACTGGATTGAATTAATTTCTGTGATGGCGTCTTCCTGGGGTGAATGCCTGCCAGCGCGTATCTCTTTCCTGGAAGGACCCTGAATATCGAGTTAAGCAGCCTGCAGGTTCGGAGAGAACCTTCTGTGACTTCTTACAGGGATTCGTTGGATTGCCCTTTTTCATTGTCGTCGTGAAAATTTGATGCGGTGAAGTTAAACACGCATTCGAAACTCAGACTTTGGATATTTTTTTATGTGCACCTGCAAGTCGTTTTCAATGCGGAATTTTAAATGAAATCCTGTTGTGTTGGAAAAAGAATCGTCGCTTTTAAATGAAGTTTTTTTTTATGAAAGGACAATTCGAGTCGAATTTATTTTTGAAAAAGTCGTTTTGAAAGTACTTTATACGATTCGGTCGACTTGTATATATTAAAAAGTGGTCGTTTTAAACGTGGACTTTAGGGTGAAATTCCATTGTCTTTTGAGAAAAGAAAAAAATAGCCATCGCTTATAAACGAAATATTTATGAATCTACGATTCGAGTCGAATGCTTTTGTTTAAAAAAAAGGGTCGCTTTTAAAATAACTTAAAATGCAGTTCGATCGACCTGTATGTAGGAAGTCGTCGTTTTTTTAAGGAGAAATCTGAAATTAAATTCGGTGTGCTTAGTCGGGGATATCTTGCGTCGACTGGTAAGCGAGACTAGCAGGGGTTTAAATGTGAGGTGATCTTTAAGACATTTTCCTTATTCTGGAAAAAAAAGGAAATATATTCCAAGACTCCTTTTTCTTTTGTGTGTCTTAAGACGGGAATGTGTGAGAAATTATGCAAGCGTCTGCCTCTCTGGGCGTCTGCCGTACCATCTTCTAATTCTTGGGTATGCGTGAATCACATGTGAACGTGATTTCTCGTTATGCTCCCCTCCTCTTGCTTCGTATTTAAAGCGACAGAATACCGCATAGGGGTCTTGTTGTTTTTCGGGCAGTGGGAGAGGTTGGACGCACATTAGTGCTTCCAGACCTTAGCGGTCGCGACAGCGCAACTTGTTGCAACTTTCTCTCTGTCTCAAGCCCAGCACAAGGATAATTCGCCACAATATGAAGTAAGATCTACCCTGTTCTCCAATAAGCTAACCATATTGATCAAAAGTCTTTTTGTTTCTTCAAACATACTAATATTCATTAAAAAAATCTATTAACAAATAAATAACTAGCAGGGTACCCCCACATGGGTGGCGGTATATATATATATATATATATATATATATATACAAGTACATATGCAAATAAATATGATAATATTATATACACACACACACATATATATATATACATGCATATAGATAATTATATATACATATACACGTGTATGCACATATTTATATACATATATATCCATATGCATATAAATACAGGGTGTCCAAAAATAAGAGTGAGGTTTTAAATCTTTGTCATTTTTCCATCAATGATTTTTTTTCTCTATTTCAGATATTTTGCAGGCTTCAGTTAGGAAATAAATTATGGAAAAGTAACATGGCCAATACCACAAACGGCGAGAGACAGCGTGGAGCTACTAATGCAATTTTTTGGTGACTACATTATCTCTCGCTATGCCAATGTCAAATGTCTACCACGTTCCCCATGTTTTATTTACCCCGACTTTTTTATGGGGTTATTTTATAGATAGTTTCTATGTTAATAAACTCTAAACCCTGCAAGAAGGAAAGGAAACATCAGTGAATAAATAAAACATTTAATTCGCAGTTTAGAGATTCTACAATCTGTCAAGAACAAGGCGAGGCTGAAAATGAGTAACATTAAAAAAAACAAACATTATTTTTAATGAATAAAGCGCGTTTGATTTTTTCATTTATTTTACAAAAATCCCAATGTCTTAGTCAAATGGAAAACTAACAGGGAGATATCTTCAAGAAAAAAAGAATCTATTTAAATTCAACACCTTACAGTTTATTTTTCGACACTATATATATATATATATATATATATATATATATACACACACACACACATATATATATATAGGATTGATATATATATATATATAGGATTGATATATATATATATAGGATTGATATGTAGTTTGCTTGAAGCATTGTGTGAGATAGGTATGTAGTACAGATTTAGAAGGATATCACAATGCGAGGAATGAAATATAGTCGTAGTTGGTTAAAGAAGACGAAACCAAGTGGAAATTTACAAATCAATAAGCACATACATATATGTCTATATATACATATATTTATTCAGTTGTATTGGATACAAATGTCTTACTTGTTATGTCTGCGACAATATCCATTATTAATTTCGGAAAAAAAACTTCCCTTTTCAAATGGTAGACGTGATGGATCGATTCAAAGCATGCTAGATGATGGAGCGGAAGTTGGATAACTTTGTGGAGCCTCGGAGTAAATGTAAGGAGGGGATTTATGTATGGTCTGATTAGGTGATTAACATGATTTTTGTTCTTTTTTTATAAAAATCTTTTATTGTATATGTACATTTTTATTTATTTTTATTTAACATTTTTCATAATTTTTATAACTTTCCTTTAGCGTGAGCTCTTTTTAATTTTGTATATTCTCTGTCTATTTAGTTGTCTTTATTATTAATTTTTCTTGCTGATATGTATTAGGTGGGATGACTTGGTGTATCTAGGTCACAAAGTCGCTAGTAGGCTGGAGCCGGTTAGCTTATGCAGGTTAGAAGTAGGAATGGAATGGAAAGAGGAGGGGTGGCGTGTGCGATGGTGCGCTCCTAGTCGGCTGTTGGGGTGTTTAGGTTAGTGTTGCGGTTGTCAGGAATAGAAAGATAGGTGGAAAGGGGGCACTAGGGTGACCTTCATTGGGAGTTGTAAATTTATTTATTTTCATAAAACTATAAGTGGTAATATATGGAGCATTTTTTTTCCTTTAATTTGTTATTGTTATTGTGTATTAATTTATTTGTGTTTGTTGTTAGTGTTATTTCGGTTTGAATAGGTGGGTTAGCTAAAATCACAAATTCTTTTGTATTTTTTAAAATCGGTTTATGTTACTTTAGTTAACTATTTTTATTATTAATTTTTTATATATATTTCTGTTTTTTTACTGATTTATTAAATTTCTTTTATTTTTATTTATATTTTTAAATATGTATATAATTTATATGGGAAGGGGCTTGTAGTTAGGCCCTGTCTGGACTGTGAGTTGGTGTATGAGCAGTGTGTGGTGGTGTAACTGCTCTAATGGATTAGGGTTGTAACGGTAAGTCTTTGGTGGGAGCCGTATGTAAAGTTATTGAATGGATGAAGATCCGAGCCCCAGTCTGTTTTTGAGTTCTGGCCGGAATTTGGATATTAGTAATGATTCCTTTATGCGAAGATTCCCAATATTGTGTTCTGTGAGTAAAATATCGACTTTACTAGATATACTAGTGTTTCTGCAGGTGTTGAGGTGTTTGCGGAATGATGATGCTTGTGTTTGTGTGTGTTCCTTGATTCTTATGTGTCGTGGTGCTGCCCACATCGAATTTTACGCAGGCAGAGCATTATAGTCTGTAGACTATGTGGGTGCAGTGGCAGATGGTTGCGGGGTATACGGGGCAATTTGTCAGTGTGCATTGTGGTGGGTCCTCGCTGTGCTTATGTTTAAAAAGCTTCTGTCTAAGGAATGATCCATAGTGGGCTAGTTACATATTGAGACCCTCACTTCTGATAGCCCTGCGGATAGCCGTTGTGATCGCGTCACTGAGATGGGGCATTTTAAGGAAGCAGGTATTGGTGGGGAAGCTTCTTACACGTTTTCTCGTGTTCTAGAGGTGTTCAATGACAGTGCTGGGGTATCCGTTTGTCTCTAGGACCTGGTGGAACTGTTTTGTGCATTCTGTCTTTTCAAGCATTTAAGGGCCCTTATATAAGATCTCTTGACTACTCTCTCAACTACTTGAAACTTTACTCTCCTCCTTCCCCGGACACGTCAGCAGTTCCGATGAAGTACTCCGCCGTTTAAACACCCTGCAACCACAACAACTAAAACAAGGTAAATACGCCTTTAGCCTCGATGTAGTTGCCCTCTACACCACAGTACCTGCACACCCAGCAGTAGATCAAGTCACCGACCACATCTCCTGCAACTTACACTGCTTCGGCCTCAATCCCTCAGACATCCACAAACTCTTACTTATAATAGTAGACAACGCATACTTCACTTACCAACGCCAAACATACAGACAAATTACGGGACCGTCCATGCCTCTCATGAATACTGGCCATCTCATACATGGACAGACTTGAACGCCGAGCCCTCAACACGTGCAGCTAGGTCATATTTCTCTCGAGATATGTCGATAATGTCCTCATCACGCGCCGATACTGAGAACATCTACGCCATATTCTCTGATACCGACCCAGACATAGAATTCACCATCGAACCCCCCAGCGATGACGGATCCCTATCACTCCTAGATTTCAACCTAAAAATATCAGACGAAGGGACCGTCATTACTAAATTCTACCGAAAAGTAGGCAGCCGAAGTATATTTGTACACTACAAATCGGCCCTCCCTACTAAGGCCATTATCGGATATGCAAAGAATGAGATCATCCGCATCCAATACAAGTGCAGCAAGCCAAAAGACAAGACAGAATGCATAAAATAGTTCCACCAGGTCCCAGAGACAAACGGACACCCAAGCACTGTCATTAAACACCTTTTTACTCAATAATATTTGTGATTAAATTAGAGCTCAAACCACCATTACATTAAAATAAAACATAAATTTTCAAAGGTCTCTTCAATTGCAATAAATTCACAAATCGAGTCATATTTAATTTAAATAATTACAAAACGGCAATAATTGTAAACTATTGCCTTAATTCTATTTTTAATTACGTAAATTATTTCAGGTGACATGAATTATTACTTACACTATTCCTTTTCTAAGTAAACATTTATTTCTACCAAATACGAAACGCTGAATAAAAAGTTTTATTTCAAAAGTGAAAAGAAAGTAAATATATGACTTGAGTACACCCAGCTAGAATCGAAACCGAAAGAAAAGTTAAAGCGTCTGAGATGTTATCGGCTGAGCCACCGACAGTCCTGTAATAAGAAGATTGAAAACGAAAGCTGTAAGCAGATTAGTTGTTTAATTGTAATATGGATTCTGTTTTATCATAGGTAAGTGTTAATATATATATATATATATACATATATATATGTATATATATATATATGTATATATATTTCATTATTATTTTTTAATTGATATATTCTTTATTTTGTTGCTTTATTTAGTAATAGATTTGGTCTTTCGTGGATGATTTCATTATATCTAGCAAGTTGATTTTAAAACTAAATTCTATGTTTTTCTTCCCTCCTCTTCCCTTTATATCGTATTCATTAAAACGTCACGAAACCAATCTGTAGAACAAGAGTTGTGTTTTCAACGGCTTATTTAAAGACTTTTAGCAAGCTGAACTGAATCTAAAGCAAAGTATATCTTTAATATTTTTAATTGAAATGGGGAGCTGTTTTCTGAATTGATATATTTTTATTTGCTTGTTTTATGCAGTAACAGATTTTCTCGTCCATGCATATATATTCAGTATATCTAGCAATTGTATTTTTAAGTATAGCATAAATAGATTCAGCAATTTTCTTTGATTTTTTTTGTTAGTGAGAGGGGAATATAACCCTATACTTTCTCTTAAACACGTCAATTAAACTTGTATTAAGTACACTATTTAATACAACAATTTTTAATGAGGAGTAGGGAATGCATTGTGGATGCGTTATCGGCAGCTCCCGTTACTTTCGCTTTTCTGTATTTGCCCCTTAGCCCTCATTTTTGACAAAGGAAGAAGAAAAAGCTGTATTCTTGGTTGGCAGTATTTTGCGTGAAATTTTCTGTTTCTATATCGGTCCTTGTGGTCATATCACTAGTAAGGGTGCTGGAGGTTATTCGCCCGTCAGGGACCCGAGTCTTGGTTTAACCACTAAGGATGCTGTCATATCAGCAGCTGCAAAGTATTGGGTCTGCTCTATTGCAATTTGGTGAATGGATTCTGGCCCATAAAGTAGCTTCTGGTGGGGCTTCTCAATGCCATATTAGTGGGTAAATATTACGGCTTTATCTTATCGTGTGATACAAAAACATATATTTGTTCGTTTCTTTTTTTGATCTTACTTTCCCTCCCTGCACTGATCTAAATAAGTCTGTTCACCTATTCAACAAATCCTCACAAAAACACCCTCAAAAGTTTCCAGAAAATACACATAATTAAACCCCATTCCAGGAGACTAAATCAGACCTATTATTCCTAAGTGAAGCTGGCATTTGATTTACTATTTTCCTGGGAAAGTTTGGAATTAAAGAATACTCTAACTTAACATTCAAATCTTATCAAGATCACCATGAACATGGAATATGTGCCTACATTAAAGATGGCTTTCCATGTGGTAGAGACCTCTCCAGAGAAGATCCTAAATTACCCTATATGTACTTTCAGTTTGCACTTGCTCACATGTTTGATATCTATCGCCCCACAATGACGGCGTTACTTTCTTTAATAGCAGATCTGAGAAAATTAACCGCATCCTCATCCTTAGACTAACATTCACGTCTGTGGAGACTTCAATGTTCATAATTTTGAATGGTTTACCTACTTGAACAAGACAGATGATGAGGGGAGGTTCTGTCAAGATTTCTCCATTGCTTAGCTTGTGCTCGAATCCACCGGTGTGCCCGATACTGTCGGTCAGTATGCAAGTGTCGTATATCTTTTCCTCCCAGCTTGCTCTGAGCTATGTTTATCTTTCGTTCTGTCTCTATTGGGATCTTATGACCATTCTGTAGTATCAGTGAAAATAAAAACGAAATGTAGTAAGTCCCCAGACGTACCTCTCCATCGTACAATATATCGATACTCTGTGGCTGACTGAGATAGCTTCCGTACAGTTATATCAGATCTACCTCTGTGTTCCATGTTTAAAAAATGCGTTCTCTATAGTATCAGACCTGACGAAATGGTTAATTGTAGGTATAGACCGTGTCATACCCTCGAAAAAATTCTAGCAAAAACGTAACAGCACACCGTGGTTCTCTCCTGAGTGGGCAGCTGCCATTGCGTACAGAAATCACGTTTCTAATGCTTCCAACGTAACAGATGTACTGAGAGAAAAGCCGCCTTCAGGATTGCCGGCCACCACTGTAAAAGAGTAATGAAGAACGCGAGAGAGTTGTATGCTCAGCCCGTCAAATCCAGAAGCTTGGTTCCCACCAGTTTGGCAAATAGCAAACAGGATCCTGAACAGAAGCGTGTGCTCTACGCCAACTATCATCAATGAGCCTGAGGTAATCTTGTCAGCATCAGACAAAGCCAAATTCGTTGCCAAAAACTTTGCAGCTAATTCTACTTTATGGGATCATGGCCTCCACCCCCTCCCCCCTATTTCCTCCTGTATCAGAAAACACATGATGCGACATACAAATATCTGTGCGTGATGTTGGCAAGATAATAAAAAGAAACCTTGATTCCAGTAAAGTAACCGACCCTGGCATTCCAATTATAGTTCTGAAAAAGCTTCAACCAGAACAAGCTTTCATACTTAAAAGCTGCTGGAGCGTTTTCTTAAGGAGAATTGTTTCCCAACACTCATGCAAATCTCATCGTGTATTTAAGAATTAAAGTGATCGTAAAGAGGATTAACAATTAATAGAAATATGTTGTATCTTAAGATTATCGTTCAAAATTTATCAATTAGTCAGACGTGTGTTTATAATACATATGATGCTTATTAAGATATCGTTCTCAGTTAAATGTACTGGACGGAGTAATGCGAGCTGGTAAAACAGGATTAATGCAATAGTATGACATAAGATGATGAGAACACGTATGAACAAAATGAATTCAAATTGAAGTTTTAATTTACCAAATTATAACGATCAATTGAATAGGGTAATTTATTACTTTACATATAAGATATAGAGTTTGGTTAAATCCATTCTGAACAATTATTTCCATGTTTTAAAACTTTGTTAGTTGATCGGCCTAATATAAAACAGGGTGGTGATAGCATGTTTTGCAACTTTCTACTAAAAATATATGTGGATGTTGGCGTATTGGCACTTTACTTAACTACAGTGTGAAACTATTATAAGACCCCCATTTGTATGACTATTTGTATTGTCCCGAATATATTTAATGTGATATTCCATCAGTTGTTATTCGTAATAAAAGAGATATTCTATCCGCCACGTTTTAATTCAATTTAATTACATTAAATTTAATACTTATTTAATTTAATTCTTATTTCAATTTAATTTTTATTTAATTTAATTCTTAATATAATTCTTATTTAATTCTTATTAAATTCTTAATTTATTTTATTTAAATTTAATTTTAATTTGAATCTTATTTAAATTTAATTCTTATTTAATTTAATTAAATTTAATTCTTATATTTCTCTATCGCGTTCTATTTAACCTCACGTATCGATTTTTTAAAACTTATAATCTCTAATCGTCATATATTATTTAGTTTAGAAATTTAATATATTACAAAAGAAATACAACGACTACACTTTGTTGAAGTACGATACATTCAATATATTTGAACCGTAGACACAAAAGAACTACCGAAAAAACAAAACAAAAAAACAACAACAGGTAGTCACACAATATATATATATATATATATATATATATATATATATATATATATATATATATCGAGAGAGAGAGAATAAATGACAAAAATTATATTTCAAAATTCATGATATTGGCAATCTTATAATTTATTTTTTTTAATTCAGTTGACTTTTACAATTATTGACAGTATCTGTTTCGTAGCGCAATATCAATCACTTAATTATTATATCAATCTGTGAATCTATTATGTTCTTAACTAATCAGAAGAAATAAGAGCAACCAATCCTTCAAAAGGAAATGAAGTATGATTTGACAAGACTAAAATCCGAAAATTGGAAGAGAAGCTGCATATACCTTTTATATGCTTCCATTACGGTATTTTGAATTTTAAAAAGTCACTAAACCCAACTATTCGCAGTAAATATCTGCATTAATTTATGAATCATCTATCAAAATGTTCTATTCAATAATTAATAAATTTATTAATTCTAATTTTTTAGTCATACTTATAAAAACATTATCAATAAATTGTAAACTAGTATATATGTTTACATTTATGAAACTAAACTACAAAGAATAAATGACTGATATTTACGGTTATCATAACTAACCAATTGATTTGAATTGAACACCATACATAATTCAGTTCTGTTGATTATTATAATCAACGTTACTATTATTCCAGATATATTACTTAGAATCATTTAAATTCAAAACCTATAATTTCGTTAGGTTAATGTATAAACTTGCTGAAAATCCGTTTGTTCATCGCAATTGTAAATAGTTAAAACTTCTTTAAATTAAAGAGAGATAGAGTTACGTCCCTTGGATCAAATCTTACGATATAGAAACTTTTCTATATATATTTTTTTAACATTCATACTATAAACATTCCACACCATAGTAATGCTTATTCAACTAATAAGTACTTTTATTATAGTTTTAATGCCTTTCACTCAATGTTATTAAAAAAAACTAAATCAATTTATATTATAAATTAATTCACTAATCCGTCTAATATAAAATGTTATTATTAAAATTATTTTAATCGATAGTCATAAGTTATTAATTTATGCTTCACTTCTGCTAATGTTTAATTGTAAATTAATTGATTACTTATATTAACTTAATCTTGATTTATTTATTTATATAATTATTTATATTATTTATGATCAATATTACCATCATCATTATTATTTTTTTAAAGTAATATTTTATTTGTACATTTCACATACTTTAACCAGTTCAACATTCGACAATCTGGTATTAATAAACATCTTACGAACTTGTTATTTATTTAAGTATAATTTTAGTTTAACATTGTATATATCCGAATTCTCTAATAATTAGGTTTCAGAGTTTTCTAATCTGATAATATGTTATTTTAGTTATAATTAAATGAATGTATATTGAAGTGAAAACTAATTCTAAATTTAATTTAAGTTAATTAAGTGTTATAAGTATTGTTTAGACCTAAAATTATAGACCATATCCAACTGCAATTTTTCTTATACTTTAACCCACCCTCTATCTTATATACTCTAATTAATTTTTTCACCTTAAATTTAACTAATAATTTCTAAATGAATTCATAGCCGTTTAGTTAATGAGTATATATATATATATATATATATATATATATATATATATATATATATATATATATATATATATATATAATGTATATGGTTTATGTTTTTTTTACACGGTGGTCACCACTTATCAAGGCCCGGAAGCCACTCAGGGATAAGGGTTATTGCAAGTACAGTACGTTAGTGTCGAGATTTGATGAAGTGTTTACTTAAGGGCCCGGTTCATTAGGAATTTATTAACGTTGGACTTGAATACATCCAAGTTGTAGTCCGGTGGGAAGCAGGCAGATGGAACAGAGTTCCACAGGCGTGCAGTTCTAAGAAAGAAGCTTTGTTCATGGAATCCACGTGTTGATTTAGGCACAGATAAAGAGTGGTGGAAATTTTTCACAGTGGATTAAGTTAGACGGGTGATTTTCGTGAAAGATTGGCGAGGGGGGACCAGAGATTGGAGTTCAGACGAGCACCTGTCATGGAAATAACGATAAAACAAGGATAGGCTCGCAACGTCTCTTCTGTGGGAAAGAGGTTGCAGGGTAGAGAAAAGGGCATCCCCCACTAAGCCACAAAGTCTATTTTGTACTCTGTCAAGGCAGTATAGGCTGTTTTTAGCAGCTCCTGCCCAGATATGGCAGCAGTACTCCATCCTTGGACGTACTTAGCTTTTATATAGATAGAGAATTACATCAGTAGTGAGATATATTCTGGAGCGGTAGAAGGATCCCACCATCTTTCCAGCGACCTTGGCAACAGACTTGATGTACGTGTTCCATTTCAGATTAGGAGTAAAGGACAAGCCCAGAAGCTTGTCAAAACACGGGGCTTCTCCCAGACGAGAGCTATCCAGTTCAATTGATGCCAGATGGGGATCAGAGCGTTGATGATGTAAATATAGGAGTTTGGTTTTAGATGCATTAAAGGTAACCAGCCACGACTCCCCCCCCCCACTGAACCACGCTCTCGAGATCAGAGGAGAGAGAATCAGAGAGAACTTTGTCATTTACAGCCTTTTATGTGTTGCCGTAGATGGTCGTGTCATCAGCATAGATGTCAACGAATGATTTAAGTATGTGTTTAGGGAGGTCATTGATGTAGATCAGGGAGAGAGTTGGGCCCAGGATTGACCCTTGAGGGACTCCAGCATTAATACTGCAGGCCTCTGATTTTTGTCCATCGACTACTACTCTTATGAGCCTATCGGAGAGAAATGATTTAATGATTGAGAAAACATTTCCAGTTATACCGTAGCTGGAAATCTTATGTCATTCCTTGTCGAAGGCATTTGATATGTCAAGAGCAATTGCCCTCGAAAGGAAGCCTTTGTCAAGAGATTCACTAATCCTATGAGATATAACCGTTAGCACATCTGCGGTAGATCTTGCAGAGCGGAAACCATATTGTGTGTCACTAAGAAGATTGTTTCTGCTGAGGTGGTTTACTATTTCTCTATTTAATATGGATTCCAGCAACTTACTCATAACACACAGGAGGCTTATTGGTCTGTACTGAGAGGGAGATGACTTATCACCCGAATTCTTAAATACAGGACATATGATGATGTTTTCCAGGGAGTCAGAAAGCACTTCTCCTTAAGGCAACGCTTAAGCAGTTTCCTAAGTATGGGAGCAATAGATGTTCACCAGATATATCTTATGATAACTATAACATTGAATTTTACATTTATTCTAACAATAAAGCCATTTGGCTCATATATTTCAAACCACTTATCAATTAAATAATATCCACTGGCTTCAGCATATACATTTTATGTTTAGATCAATATTGTAAATCTCATTACTATAAATACATTTGTAATATTATGATTATTACTAATTTGTTTTTCCCATCCATAAACTACCTTACTTAGCAAACTAAAAATAAACATTTATAAACATTACTATCAAACTAGGAGTTATAATATCGTGGACTATTCCTATTCTACATACTAATTTAATATTTAATTTGCCCTCCACACTAAATTGTATAATACACGCTCTTTTTATTACTCTATAGCCAAGTACTATATTATGTGAAATATATGAACATACTTACCTTCATTGTTCATATTAAATATTAATTTAGATATATTTGTCCATCCCATATGCTATCATTATCAAAATTTATTTGGTTTATTTAATTAGTTTATAAAGTTTTATTTATTCTGTTTATTTTCATTACTAAAATTGTATTTATATAAAGTATTTATCCTCAGAGAGAAAAAACGTAAATTATCTTATTATGGTAGTTTCATATAGTTTTTCTTCTAATTCATTTTCCGAATCATGCTTTATTAGTTACTTATTTCATCTAATTAAACCAATTATAAATTACTATTATAGAATTTAAGACTATTAAAAATATATCTTATCCAGATAGTTTAAAATCATACTATATGGTACAACGAATTCATACTCTTTCCTTTTAATTTACTGTTTAAATCATCATTAAAACCATTGTTATATCTAATTTAGATTTAATTGTTTAACTAAACATTATTATTACTTTATTTTTTATTATTTTCATTTTAATTCTTAACCCTATTTATTCATATATTAATTTCAATAAATCAAAACTAACTTTAATTGTTAAGTACGTTAATTCCATTTCAATTTCATGATTTTACTAATCAGGTTTTCGTCGAGATAATGCATACTTTGATTAAGGTAAACAGTTTTGAATTACCTCCTGGCGTTTGTTAAGAACATTTTCTTTGGTTATTATTATATTATACGATTTGAGATTGCAAAGGTTACATCGGCCAAATATGTATGAGATGCACACAGACAATTGTCTAGATGTTTTTTTTATTGGCGATTAAAAAACACAGTTAAGAGAATTGGAAACTATTGGTTGAATATTAAGCACGTTTTTTCTACTTAGTAAATTACAAGATAAAACATAAAACGGAAAACATGTACTTATTTGTGGTATTCTGCGGTATTGCAGTCGATTTCACAGATTGAAAATGACTTTGTGGAAGATCGTTTCGTTATTTCAGAAACAAAAGAAATAAAGAAACAATCTAGCACCTAACAAGAACATTATGATGGACTAGAACATCTAGCAGTCTCCCTTACTCTGAGAAAGGGGTTCCGATATGGGTAGCTGAGACTGCAATCTAAGGCTAAAAGAAGAGTTACCTGACCAACACCCTCTAGATGTGACAACAATTAATCCGTGCCAATGTGTGTATACAACCGATCTATAGATATAAGGATGCAGAGTTTTAAGCGTGAAATTACATAAATGTTTCTCCGTGTGCGTTAGAATAACACGTTTATATAACGGACATATGAGATAAAACTATTTAATTACAATTTTAAATCATACGATCTCGATGCTATTTTAAGAATAATCAGTCTGTATCAATGGTCGATCATTTCTAATTCAATGGAAAGGTACTATCATGAAATCTGCATTATTCTTTGTTTTGTTTTTATCTTTTAAAAGACAAGTTGAATCATTAAAGAAATTCAGACTTACTGCCAGAAGAATAAATCACGGCCTCTTTTCCCGGGTTGATGGTAATTGTAAGTGCCTATCGATTAATAAATAATGAAAAGTGTATAAACACTGGCTCTCAAATCGGATAGGGAGACTAAATCTGTGGAAAATGAGAGTCTTTTGATATGCCAGAAGATGAGACATTTTCAGATCAATATTTACAAGTAGAAAATTATTGAAGCGAATGCTATTGTAATTGAATTTTCTGAGTATGAATTTCGTCAGACTGTTCGCTCTTTGATTAATATAAGTATTCAATAATAAACCGATCATATTGCAAGGCGCGGGGGAAGCGACCCTCATAAATACACACTTGGATACTGAAATTATCTACGCCGAGTTCAAATTCAAGTTAACCTATTATTGCAGCATGCACGCAAGAATATTGCTATTTACCTGCCTGTTGACGAGGACACATTCAGAACAGTATTTTTTAATGACGATGACAATATAAAGGTTTTAATTTAATTATAAGATTTTGAATAAATCAGTTATTTTGGGAACAGTTTTTCTATTTAATATTCTATCCGGATCTTTACCTCACACACAGACAAATAGAATATACTTTTTTCTTCACACAAATACAACATCAAAGGCCCAGCTTGATTACTAAATACAGTGGAAATGTTATGCAGAAATGGTAAAACAAATACTCTTAAAAATTCCTGAACAAAACATTATAGTCAAGTATGATCTACATTTGCATTTATTTTTACTAAGCGTGTGCACATTTATTTGTACCAAGGCTATTTAATTTGATTAATGATATCATATTTACCCTCTTTGGTCGTCAAGTTGTATTTTTTTTTTTTAGAATATTTATATCTTTTTTCTTCTGTCGACTTTGAAGGATGCACTGATTTAGTCATTTAGATAACGTTATTGATAGATGCCTCATCTTACTGCATAATATTTGATTCTATATTCTGTTTTCTACAAATATATAATGTTTGTTTCTTTGGTTAATGAGATGGATAAAATTTATTGCTTATTTTGGCCATTTGTAAATATAAAACTGTAATTTAATTCTGATAATTAAACGAAAACATTAAAACCGATCCGATTTATACTTGGTTATTTATTTGCATCTAGGTTATCAATGTGCTTGATTGTTTAAACACAATAAATATCAACACGGCCTGAAATCTGAAATATAGCCAAAGATTATTATCTCGCACTTAGTTGAGATGCCATGAATTAATTTTTCTTTTTTTCTTTTTAGTAATAAGTTTGTGTTTTCTTTTATTTGACAATGTTTAAGAATAAACGCTTTTTTCATACTTCATGTGCGTTTTGTTCAGGTTTTTTGTTCTATTTTGATTTTAAATTAGTTCAAAATATTCATTGAGAAAGACGATTTAAATCTAAAGTGATTCACGCAAATCTTGTTGATTGATTCTCTCCCTTTAGCCCGTGGACGTAGTTTTATACACATGTAACGTTCATTAATATATTTTCGCATCTGTTTCTATTTGATAAGGCTTCCGTTCAATCTCGAAAGACAAAGGATATAATTGTAGGGCAAGCTGCGCGTGTAATTGTGAGACCAGTTCTCGCAATTTTTAGCCACACCTCTCCGAAATCAGCACGGTTTGAGTCCAGGCAAGGGAAGTCCACGACTAGAAACAATGCTGAGATAAGCGAAGCACACACACAGAACTTGGAAGTCACAGAATGGTCACCAATTTAGACATTTACTATTTCTTAATTAATTATTTATGCAATCTATATATCTATAAAAGTGAAAATGTATGTGTGCCTGTCTATTCGTCTGTGTACATATCCCTACACAATAACTCTATCAATTTTCGGTCTACAGACTCGAGATAAGGGGTATTGAGATTTGAGAAAATCGTTTTAATCGTTTTTCAGCCAGGAATTTGGCTGTTAAGGCGTACTAGTTACCCAGATTTTACCTTTAAGAATTGCACCAAACATTTTGGGTTTAAACACTTGAAATTTTAGATATAAGGTCTTTGGACATGGGTCATACTTTATAATTTGATTCGACCCAAAAGCATACATGGTAAGGGATCAAAATTGAGGGTCAAAGTTTTAAAAATGACGTCTGCAGTCTCTACCAAATTACTCAAACAATTTTTGGTCTTAATGTTTGAAATTTAACATAAAGTCTACTCAGACATAGGGCCAGCGTTTTAATCGGGTTTTGGCTGAACATTTGGTGACCAAGGAATCAAAGATCATAACAGTTTACATTTGCGGTATCTTGCAAACTATTCAGCCAATTTTAGGTCTAAATATTTGAAATTTTTCATAAATAATACTCAGATATGCAGCAAGCTTTTAAATCAGTTTTTGGGCGAAAGTTTCGCTGCTAAGAGGTCATGGTTAGAATAGTTGATCTTTGCAGGCTCTACCCGATTTCTCTCCCAATTTTGGGTCTAAATACTTTAAATTTTAGACGCAGGTAACCTGGACATGGGTCATGCATTTTAATTTGATTTGAGCCCAAAACAATTAATGTTAAGGAGTAAAAATTGGAGTCACGTTTAAAAAATACCTCTGCAGTCTCTACTAACTTTTCCTTGTAGTAATTAAGGAAGTCTATTATATAGAAAGACATTGCCGTACATATGCACACCTTTTAATATATGCATATGCACATAAAGTTATGAACAGTACATAGGGCCCGAGCAAAGCCGGGCTGAACTGCTAGTATAAAATAAGTAAGAGACACTGATTCTCGTCATCGAAAATCTAAGCAAATCAACTATTAGAAATCATTTGGCAGCTGAAAACAATTGTTTTGCCTTCATTAATATTTATAAAATTGTCGCTGAAATTAATTTATTCACTTCGTTAATTGTCGATAATAGTTGAAAATAAAACAAAGTGTACAGAAATCATGAATATTCTCAGTAATAACAAATATTATCACGTTTAATTCCCTTGATTATCATGTTTTAACATTTTGTGATTTTTTGTTAAATGAGATGGCTTTATTCTGCTTTGTGTTAATGTAGAAAACGCCGCAAGAGAAATTTGATAATATTTTTTGTTCTATGCAAAGCAAAAAAAAAAAAAATAGTAATACTCCCAAGATAATATAGAAAAACTGACAAGAGAAATGAAAAGGAAAACACAAAAGAAATCTTGTGCATATTTACAATATGTGTTGGACTGACAATAAACGAACATCATTAAATGTAAAATAGGATTTTATGGATATCTTTTTATGAATAAAAAATAGTAAGAAAAAAGTTTCAGTTAAATTTAAATGTTTCGAGATTTTCTTATTGTTCGTGTTGTACTTGTTGTCACCTGCATAGATCAATTTGATCTCTGCCCTTCTAAGCTATATCACTTCATCGCATCTATTTTGTGTTATTATCTAATACTATAATTGACTGCCAATCACTGTTTCTTTTCGCCCCTTTTACGATTTGTCGTTGTTTCCCACTTTCTGTTAGAATATATATATATATATGTGTATGTGTGTGTGTATGTGTGTGTGCGCTATTATACTATATATATATATACATCCTAAGTGTGTATATATACCTCTAGTAAAATGTAAAATATAAAATATACTTTCATAAGACTAAGTTTATTGTAGATAATAGTATAAGACTAAAGTGTGAATCACAATATTTACTATTGGAGAAACCACATGAAAAACAATAAAACCATTTCCACAAAGTCCAAAAAATTGTTTACTATTCGAATATACTTGCTGTAAGAACAGTAAATGACTTCTATATTTCGAACATAATTTACATGTCTGCTCTTGTATGGGAATAAAAATGTAATCAACCGATTATTTTTCTCGGAACGATTATTTCGTTGTTGGCCTTTTAAAACTTAACTCATTTTAGTCCAGATTATTGTGAATCTCAATTTTGAGAATTTGAGGGTTTGTCTCAAATTTGTAGTGGAGACAGAGAGATTTTTAATTAAAATTTCCGTAGATATTTACTACTTCTCGTTCGTCAATGTAATGTTTGTATCCACTTTCTGAATTTAAATATTTCGACGACAATTTTCTGTGGCCCGAAAGGGTCACAAAATAAAAAAAAAAAGATTAAAAAAAGGACACTAGTATGGTGAGAAAGGTAAATTATATTGAAACAAAACAGAATATACAAAGAGCAACAGTGGTAGCACATACCGCCAAGATAACGTACTATGAAGTATACAAACCAGTATTTACCACTCTTCTACTGCGAGAAGATGTGACACAAGATGGAAAAGTGTGAAAATGGGACAGATTCAAAAGTGGGGGATCACTCAAACTTCCGAGGGCTACACAGAATACTTTGCATCAATCCGAAAGCAGAAAAAAGCTATCAACATGTCCCTGTTTCTGTCGGATTGATTGGCAAGGTTGGAATCCCGACTTATGTGTACTACAAAAGTAAAGTGACCGAAAGTTGTACGTTTAGCTCTATTTCTACAGTTCGGAAGAGTTCATCTCTCGTGCATGGATGGGCTCCTACAACAGTAATTAAATTCTTTAGCTATTCAGCTCACGTTTCTTATAATACCAGAAATGTATATATTAATAGTATAGCGTGTGTGTTATTTATTTGCGACGCTTATATTCGAGGGAGTTTAATTGTTATGCCCTTCCATTTCTTGTAAGAAATAATTTTACCAAGAATCTGTCATAAGTTTTGGTTTCGATTATAGCTGATAGCAGTCCAGTATTTTTTTTTTTATAAATAATTTTATCAAAAATTCTTCATAATTTTTGGTTTCGGGTTCGATTATAGCTGATGGAACTCAAGTTATATATATATATATATATATATATATATATATATATATATATATATATATATATATACATATACATATATATACATATATATATACACATATATATACATATATATATATACATATATATACATATATATATACATATATATATATGCATATATATACACATATATATACATATATATATACACATATATATATACATATATATACATATATATACATATATACACATATATATATACATATATATACATATATATATACACATATATATATACATATATATATACATATATATACACATATATATATACATATATATATATATATATATATATATATATATATATATATATATATATATATATATACTAGCTGTACCCTGCCACGCGTTGCTGTGGCTAAATTTGGTGTAATGGAAAATTCTAATAAAAAGAGAAAATGCATGTTTCTTATATTCATAGTACAGCAATCCACTCTAAAAAAAAAATGAAAAAAATTGGTACTCTTGCAGAATTGGATCCTGATCCTCAGGATTACCGTCAATCATTGCTTGGGCTCGACCAACAATCAGTGGATAAAACTAACGTTGAAAAGCTAAATGTTTTTTTTTCTTCTGTATACAAAAATATGAGTTAGTAATTAATATTTGAGTGATGGGGGTTTACTATACACAGATTCGAAAAAGTTGTCCAAAAACAAATGAAAGCAAAGGTAAGGTAAGTTACATTTCTACCTAACTGAATAATTGCTTAGTGTTTTTATGTAAGGTAAAATGTTTAATTGGCCGGAAAAGCAGAAATGGTTGCAGACTGTTGAATACGTTAAGTTTGGGAAATTAAGTTGAAAACTAAAAACTATACAATACAGTGTCAAAAACCCACCGAATATGTTAGCATAACATAGGCTGACATAATCGGTGGGTTTGTGACAGTATTTTGTATAGTTTTTTTAGTGTTAACTTACTTTCTCAAACTTAACATAATCAACAGTGTCCGCCACCATTTGTATCTTTCAAATACACCGATAAACACTCTTTTTCGAGCTGACTAAACGTTACATTAAATGAAAAGGGGTTGTATTAACAGATACAAAGAAGTTGTCAAAAAATGAATATATAACAAATAAATGTTATCAAAGGCAAGAAAAGTAAATGTTCTACCTAACTGGATAAGATTGTAGTGTTTTTATGTAATGTATAATGTTTAATCAGTTCAAAAACATGCAGTGTTTATCGGTATATTTGGAAAATACAAATGGCGGCAGACTGTATCGGACACGTTAAGTTTGGGGAAATTTTGGGAAAATGAGTTTAAACTACAAAACTATACAAAATACTGTTAGGAACTCACTCAATATATGTTACTGTTATGTAGGCTGACATATAATCAGTGGTTTTAAATTTTGATCGATACAGGTAACGACTTTTAAGAGTCCCTTTTAGTGATTACCTGGTTTGAGGATATTATACAACTAAATGGCAAATCTTTCCCAAAAATCCGGTATTATTTTACTTTAAGGCCCGTCTCATGTTCGTATATAACGAAATATTTTATTGTAGATTTCAGTGTACTAAAAACGAATCTGTAAACCGTTTCCGTTGCAAAAAGAAAGTTTTCAAGATATGAAGAAATTACTTTTTCGAAAAGTGGGGGATCACTTTTCAATTTAAATTTAACTTAGAATGAGCACGCACTTTCTGGCCACGTGAGAGAGGGACATTTTTCTGTGTGTGTGGGGGGTGTTTCGGCGGCCGATCCCCCCACCCCTCCAACCAATTTAAGCAGGTAAGTTTTTAAGGATTTTCCAAGGGTAGAAAGAAAGCTCCCACCTCAAATATCGTGGCCACAAAGTGGGTGATCATTTTACGTTAAATTATTATGGAAAAGTGATCCTTCACTTTTTTAAACTAACATTTCTTCATATCTTGGAAACTACTCGTTTGCCTTAAGTATAAAGGTTATTTTCGTTTTCAGCGACCCCGAAAACCTATAGGAGTGATAATTTTAAAGGAATTTTCGAGGATGGAGTAATTCCTCATATTTACCTTTTTTTTTCCAATAACATAAATTAAGAATTAGACACATTTATGGGGCTAATGCACTTACCGATCCGTACTATTTTTTAAATCGTGTTTCCAAGTTTAATTAAAGTTTTTTTTTTATTATTCAATTGTATTCTAAATAATGTTAATGCTTCTGTACTGTTCCTTGTCTGCTTAAGTTTAATTTTTGTTTACTAAATTGTTAGGTGAAAGTCCAGAATAGTTACAAAACACCCTCTTCTCCCCATGTTACGAATGGCTTTTTAAATAATAACGTTATTATTTCAGCACGGATCAATAAGAGCACGAAAAGCATTCATATTTTAGAATAGATGCAAAACTCCATCCCCATGTTAAGAATAGCTTTCTAAATAACGGTATTATTTCAGCACGGTACCTTCTCTGCATAAGTACTATCTTTTGTTTATTAAACTGTTAGGTGAAAATATAAAATAGTTACAGAACACTCTCCCTTTCCCATGTTAAGAATGGCTTTCTTAATAGCGTTATTTCAGCACGGTACCTTCTCTGCATAAGTATCATGTTTTGTTTATTAATTTGTTAGGTGAAAGTACAGTACTCATGCAGAGAGTGATCCGTGTTGAAATAATAACGTTATTATTTAAAAAGCCATTCTTAACATGGGGGGAGGAGGGTGTATTTTAACCTTACAATTGAATAAAAAAAACATATAAAACTAATTAAACCTGGAAATACGATTTAAAAAATAGCGCGGACAAAAAAAAACTGTACTTTACCAACGAATCTTATATCGAAAAAAAAAAAAAACTCAAAAAGCAAGCGACAAACTTTTTTTTTTTTGCCTTATATAATAAAGAAAATATATGTAAATTAAAAAATTTGGAAGATAAACAAATGAAATATGTTTTTTTTGGGTTTTTTTTTTTACTTATCGAGTTAACAGAAAATGAAATCTTTCGTCAATTCGTGGCTGTGAAATGAATCGAACCAGAAGTTCAGTTTTACCAACAGAACAGATTCGCAGTAACGGTTAAAAAATATATATTTATTTTATTTAATATTTTAATTTTAATAATTCGCGAGGTAAATTTATTTTAATGACATAAAAACATACCTCGACTCAAAAAATGGGTTGTCTGAAAATTTCAAATAAATTGGTAACGTAGAAATATGGTTTTATTCGTTTAGAACGAACCAACTTTACATTTTTTTATATATATATATATATATATGTGTGTGTGTGTGTGTGTGTGTGTGTGTGTGTGTGTGATTGTGTGTGTGTTAGATTTCGGTTTCGATTCAAGCTGATGCACCCATGTAGCATGGATATATATATATATATATATATATATACTTTTTTATTTTTAAATCGCAACTTTATGTTACGTAAAAATCAATAGAGCATAAACTATATGATAATATATATGAAATCTGCAAGAATTAAAATATCATATTTAAGCGTAAGTTACGAACAGGGTACGCCGGGTGTTCTTGCTATCTCAGATAAATACTTTTTCAATTTTAACAATAAACTACAACAATATAAGAACGTCTCCATTTACGCTGAATATCTACAGAATGCCAACACCAATATATTACAGATGAATAAATGCGCTGTGGAATTTCCACTGGTCCCGCTTATAGTAAATAGTAATTTTATTGGTTTAAAAAAAAAAGTATCGATATTTAGTACTTTCCAAATAACCTTCATTGGTTTATCTCATTCTCTATGAAAAATGAGCTTTGCTGACAAGCTCGAAAACCCTAATGACATTACATCCATCAATCATTCCCGTTTATGATATTTTATTTCTGCAGATGCCTGTTATTTTTTTAATGTGATCAGAATAAATTTTATAATGTATTTTCTCATTTTAATATTTTTCACAAAATTAGATTTATAAAGTAGATTTCATTCCACTTTTCTACTGCGAGAGGATGCAACACAAAATCGAAATGTGGTCAAATGGGCCAGAGAATGGTTAGTGGAATGTGAAATACGATAATACGAATGTTTTCGAATTTTTCATAAAAGTTACATAATTTTATGAATCGTTTCGAGTCCATAATTGTATAAGGTAGTATATATGTCTATGTTGCAAACATGTATAGATCTAAGGAGGCTGTAGTATTTTATGTTTCAAACAGATTAACATCTCATTGGTTGTAGAATTAATATATTACTAGCAATTTAATAAACAAAAGACGCTGTAAAAATTGAACAAATTGTAAAAACTCTTATACAAAAATAAATAACATTAATTACACGTAAAATCTTAAAATATAAAATGTATGAAAAAAAACTTGTAAATACTATTAAAAAGTAGCGCAGTAACATACAAACTGTTTTCATCTAATTTCATTTATTTACAAACAATTGATAATTTTTAACTTTAACAAGAATGTACTATAATTTACACAATAGAATCCTCGAATAAACAATTTGAGATTTTGTAAAAATATTTTTTCTATATTTTTTTTTGAATAAACGTACATATAAATTTAATCACTTGGAACAGACAAGTGAAACCGTCATTTTTTCTAGCTTTCATTGGTAAACAATTCTGATTGGATAAAAAAATGTAGCTAATATTTTTATCATCTAATCAGAATTGTGTAAGGTTTTATCTTATTAGCTACACCGATTTATTTTTGTTTTATTATTTCAAAGGTTTATTAGCCATTTAGAATATTCAATTTTCCTTTTAAGGGTTGTCCAGGATAATACGGTCGTAGCGACAATCGTAATTATAATTAAATTGAAAATTTCAGAGAACAATTGAAGAAGAATATAACATAATATTACAGTACAATGAATCCGAATTTCTCAAATGAACTCAATAATAAAATCAGAAAACGTTTTTAAATCGTCACGATTTTTTTATCCGTTTTGTGTTCTATTTCAGATCTGAAATATACAATTTCAAATAAACCAAGCTGGTTTTTATCGGCCATTCGTTTACATATACTCGAGTTGATATACGTGCTTTGCGTAAAGAGATTACGTATTATACATACATATATCAATCATGCACACTTTAGAAACATTAAGTAAATATGCAAATATAAATATGATTTTAACATATGCTTCGGACAGTTAATGACTTTTACGGAAAGTGTTTTAAAATCAAGCAAGATTCTGAGATTACAAAAGTCGAAGTAGAATCAATGTATTCATGGATAAGTTTCACACTAAATGTACTATTGAAAATTCAAGTATACTTCCTCTTAAAAAACACCATAGGCTTAAAATTAATATAAATTTTAAATAAACTTTGCAAAATCCCAGTTTGTAATACATTTGCTAAAAGGATACCTTTCTAAAGTATTTTAGCGTATTCTCCTCTCTTTCCACCTAATTCCATCTCTCTCTCTCTCTCTCTCTCTCTATCTCTCTCTCTCATATTTCATCATCTTTGTGAAGTGAGATATTTTTATTTTTACATATTTTTACTTTTACAGTTTATTCGGAAACCAATTGATTCAAGATTATGGATTTTTGAAAACAGTTGTTAGGTTTAAGGGGTTTAAACCAGACCAAATTTAGTTTAAATTAAGATTCATACAAAAGAATGAAAGGTTATTGAAACCCGTCAGAATACGCCCGAAACATGCATTAATAAATAACTTTAAATCGTCATTTGCTTTGCAGTATTTTTAAAGTAACAATTGCCAGATACTCTTCTAGCTAACAACATAAGTAACCTGTCTTTAAGGCATTGCTTCCTCAAAAGCCCGGATACGTTTATTTTTAAAGACACAATAAATTAAATAAGGATATTAATCGTGCTATGACGTTTCAATTAAGGTAAATATCGTTTCTAAATGTTAATCATTTACTCCCATAGTCAATTATTTCATTAAAATTCTTTATATAATGATTTCTCTATTTTAAATCAAACCCAATGACGTTGACATGCCGAGTTAATACATCATTAATTATCGTCTGAGAATTTCATTATTAATTAAGTCATACAGTTATCGTTCATGAGTGTGCGTCAATAATATTCCTGCTTTAAATAGACGTAGATTGTAAACGTAGTTTATTTTCTTTTTTATAACGGACCTATAAAATATATTTATTCATTATTTTTATGTGGCTATTGAAGTTCGAAAAATATAAAATAGTGTCAGCCAAGGCCTATAAATTTCTTTAATCTTCGTTTGTAACCCGCGTGTCACTCAGACTTTTTCGATTATGGATTTTATGTTTGCAAGTGAAGTCTGCATTGGCATAACTTGTAGACACGTTTTGTCAGCTTTTAAAAATGCCAGTTTAATTTTTTTACGAGAGGCTCTGTAAAGTGCGTTGACGAGTACGTGGATATTTCATTTCTCATCGTGAAGAATAATGATCATATCGTTTACTTTTCTATAAAGTCGCTTCACAATTGTATATGCATACCACGAGGATATATATATATATATATATATATATATATATATATATATATATAATTCCTCATTCGAAAATAAATAACAAGTCATTTCACAAATAAATAACAAGTTATTTCGGAAATAAATAACAAGTCATTAACTCACTGTAGACTTACCGTGCTTCCTTTTAATGATTCTTTAGTATATTTCAACTATGACTCCTTTTTTACTTTCCAGGCACGACATATGGTAATAACTACACACTTATATATGCGTTAAATAGAATCTATAATAAAAAAAGATAGGATTATGAAAACTTGATTGATAAATCAAGTGTATGTAAGGTTTGGCATAAAATGTCGCAACGACGAATGATACGCTGTGAAACCATACAACCAACAAAATACTTAAAAAACCTAAACTAAAAAATCACCAAGCTATAGAATTATACAATTATAAAGGTTTACACGTAGTATCTCGTTCCACATGTTCAAATGTGTGCTTGCATTGGATCCTACCAACAATGTAAAATTCCTTTTCAAATTAGTTTTTCTCATTCTAGTTTCATATTTTTGTATTCCATAGTCTTTAATGCAAAGGATAAACATCTTAAGGAGCGAAAATTAACTTACACTAAGCAAATTATTTCAAACCAGTTTTTCATGAATAAATAAGATTTTATGTCGATTCGGGTTCAGCTACTGAATATAAATAGAAATACACGTTGGCAAGCAACACGAAATTGAAACGGAAATGTGAAATATAAATCGTTTTATTGCGCTTGCTCACGTGGTTGAGTGTATCGTGTTGCCAATTAGTCGCACATAATGCAGTGCCCTGTGTTGTCGATTATTAAAAGATCGTATTATCTCACCTATCACGTGATGTGATAAGCCAATAAATGATTAGTGTTTATAATCCTCACGATGTCTTCTACATTTTGGTTTATGCGTTTAATACGATAAGGCATTATTGTGAAATAATCCTGGACTTCATTAAATTCGCGACAATACAACCTTTAACGAATTTAAACTAAACTACAAGCTAGAACGATAAAATTGCCCTCTAAAATAAACAACACTACATAGCTATTTTAACACTTGGATTTTAAACATTCAATTCAGGTTTTTGACACGTATTCAATGAAGCCGCCTTCAGCCTCAAACACCTCCTCAATATGTGTCCGGGACTGGAAGTAAGTCTTTTCCACATGCGCCGGTGGGAACGGTGAATACTCAGCGTGTGGCGGGAATCAGCCTGGCTTTTGTGTTTTGGGAGTTCATGTTGGTGATATTCTCAACATATAACCAAACGAAGTAGTCAAGTGGGTTAAGGCCGTGGGGTAAGGGGTCAACGAGAAAAGATACAAAGGCGTAGCACTCCTTCTGAAGCCAAGCCTGAGTCTCTATGAAGTTGTAGGCCAAGAGCAAGTCCTGCTGCCTCACCCAGGGTCGACTGGCGACCATTGTAGTGCACCAGGGGATTACTACACTCTTCAGCACACCCAGTCACACTTTGGTGTTTACTTTCACGGCGACTTCGAAGATGTGAGGTGGCATGGTGTGGCACTCATTCAAACAACACCATAACCGTGCCCTGTTATTTAGATTTGCATTTTGAGGGTACTGGCAATGGTTCTGTTCTCATAACTTGCATCGGTAGAGAGCATGAGTTTTACAGCGATGGATCTCCGAACTCGCTCGTTGAACATTGCGTCACTTTCTAACATGATAGAAGGCTCCTATCTTTCTTGGATTCTTTAAACCACTGGCTAACTAGTAAATGGTTTTCAATAAAATAAATACGTTTTGATCAAACAGAAATGCAATCATGTTTTTCTAGGGCGAAAATTGTATCGTTCCACCCTGTAAATAACTTTTCCATTTAAATTGCAATTCTCGTCTTTCTGTTGTATAAAATGCTAATATATATATATATATATATATATATATATATATATATATATATATATATATACATATATATATATATATATATATGTGTGTGTGTGTGCGTGTGCGTGTGTGTGTGTGTGTTTATCTTTTTATTAAGGTTTTATCTGTTTGGTTACATATGTTTCGATGTTTCGGATGTTGGACTATGTTTACGATCCAACAGCCTCGTCAGACCTTCCAGAAATGGAAGAAGTGTTTTAGAAGAAATACGAGAAAAAAAGGGAGTAGGAGATAATACGGGGGAGGGAGACGGGTATCGACAATATTTCAGTTTTGTAGTTAGAAAAATATAAAAACGTGTAAGCCATTGCCTTAGATTGTATTGTGTGTAGGGGGTAGCAGATTCAGATAGGCGTGAGTGGAGATATATGGATATAGGGAGGTGAAGGTGGAAAGAGGAGAGTAAACAAAAAAGAGAGGGGGTCAAAAGAGGAGGAGGAGTTTCAATTTTTAGGGTTTAAATTTTAACTGCTTTTTGCTTGTTCAGCCAGGTATATGAAGTAGATGAGAGAAAAAGAAGAGAGAGAAATAGAGGGAGAGAGAGAGAAAGAGAGAAAGGGTTTTTGTAGGTGTCATGTGTTTAAAACTTTTCGTAGTCGCTATAAGTCGACTTGCTCATTTCAGTTGACAATGCGTTGTTTTTAGGTAGATAAGGATTTATACATACGTTAACGCACGCAAAAATACGCATACATACATACATATACATATGCACATTTCTACACATCAATATACAGACATATACGCACACACACACATATATATATAAACAATGTATATGCAGACATACCTACATCTATATGCATACATACGCATACACACAACTCCTATACGCATATACATATTCACATATATACATAGACACACATATATATATATACATACACACACCTACATATACACATATACGTAAAGATATAGATCTCCAGTAAGAAGTAGATGTACATATACACACATACATATATACACACACATGTACACATATACACGTATATGCAATTACATAAATATACATATTTATAAAAAAATAAATATACAGACATATAGAAACACACACACATATATATATATATATATATATATATATATATACATACATATACAAACTAGTGTATATTTATACCAAGTAAATAACGTAAGGTTAGGATAAATAAATAATAATAAATAATAAGTAAATGCATGGGTATATATATAAGTGTGTGTGTGTGTTATCGATTAATTTCGTTCAAGGTTATTGCTTACATAAACTAGAAACTAATGTTTTTCTTTCGAAACTGCTCAATACTTGTGTAGGGCTTATATAAGTAACTATAATTACAAAAGATTGTAAGGAGCTCCGCGGATCTATTACAGATTCGACATTTTCTTGTCATCACTAAGATTCCAAAATAGCAATTTAAATCCTGACGACGCCATGAACATCGAAACGTTAGTCGATTTATGTAGACACGTTACAACGTTTTGTTTTTACTCCTGTTCATCTCTTACAAGGCTTATTGCCACTTGGGCGTAAAAGGCTACTATTTGGGAGCAAACTTAGAAAAAACTAATAAATGCTGGTTTACGTTAAATTTAAACTTCTGCATTTCAATACAGTCAGAAAAGTACGTAATAGTCTATCTTTTTGAGGGAAGAAACTATTAGAGCAGAAAGCTTTCTGGTATAACCCCTCTACTGTTATGGCTTAAGGACCATAACAGTAGAGGGTGTGAGTTTTTGTTGCTAAGCGGGTTTGTCGAGGATATGTACGTCGAGGAGGCGCATGTGCAACGAGTTCATAGAACACATCCGTTAAAATATTTGCAAAATAGTCATAGATATGCAACATTGCGGCGATGGAACAGGGGTAGGGATTTAGTAAACAAAATGAAATCTATTATTTTGAAAACTCTTTTTGGACTCTATCCAAGTGGGAAAGAATACTTATAGGCGCCAGCCCAGATGTGGCAACAATATTCCATGCATGGAAGAAGGGTGTCCTTGTAGATGTACAGAATACTCTCAAGAATTAGTAGTCTTCTAGCTGATAAAGGGAACCCACCGTCTTTGCAGCATTGTTCGCAATGCCCTTAATGTATTTGTCCCAGTTCATATTGCCCGCGAATGTTAAACCAGGGAGCTTAAAAGAAGAATTACCACGTGGGGTTTTGTTTGTTATAGATATCAGTGCTTGGAGAGGCGTCTTATAATTGTTAAATGAGAGTAGCTTTATATTTATTATGCATCCAGTTATACCGCACGACTTAATTTTCATTAGCATTCCTATCTGCCAGACGTTGTCAAATGCCTTGGATAAATTAAGGGCTACAATCCTAGCTTCGTCCGTTTTTCCAGTGCATGGTATATGCGTACAAGGATGACTGTTAAAGTATCTGCAGTAGAAATGACATTGCCTAAATCCACACTGTTTGGCAGAGAGAAGATTTTTTGTGAGGCTGTGGACGACTGCTTCATTAATTCCGGTCTCAAAGATTTTAGCGGAGAAAGGCGGCGGAAACTGATAGGGCGGTAATTGAGAGAGACAGTTCTTTCACCAGAATTCTTGTACACTGGTACCATAGAAGCCAACTCTCAGCTATTAGGGAAGAAATATTCAGCAAGGTATTTGTTGTAAGGCTTTGAACGGACTGGGGCGACCTTAGCTACACATTTCTGAATTAGTATAGCAGGGAAGAAATCATTTTTTTATTACATCGCGAACATGAGTAGGAGTGCTTTTCACATCATCTAATGGGGTTTCAATCCGCATAGGGAAATTTGGTAGAGCGTTATTTTGGCTCTAAAGAAGAGAATCGGCGGGCAAGTAGTTCTGCCTCCTTAGTTGCCATGGGTGCCACTTTCTAGTTGCTTGGTAGTGGAGAAATTACTGACTGCTCTTTGTTCACTACACTGTTATAGATTTTCCAGAAATGATGAGTTCCTAACTTGTACTATTTTATGCATTCTCTGGTTATTTCAGCATGATTTCTTTTGGCTGTCGCTATTTCTTCTTGCAGTAATTCCTGGCATTTATGAATTTTGCCTATTTGTATTTTAGTTATGACGTACAAACCGACGAAATACATGCTGTCTTTGCACAATTACAGTTGCACAATCTGTAATGAAACTTGGAAGTCAGCGGCGTTTGCTACTATAGTTCCGTGTCGCTACCTGCCTGTACTTTAATACCTGCTTTTCATCATTCAGTTGTCTAATGGACAAACTGTTCAGCATGAAGACAGAAGATATTGATCCATGGGACATTTCTGATTTGTATATTGATGGCTTCCTAATCATCTCTTTGCAATACATTGTTGTTTTAAGGTTAAGAGTAAATAGTGATGTCAATTGATACCACTAGGTGGTTTTCGTTTTCAATTAGAATGTGTGAATTAGTCACCCAATTCTCGAAACTGTAGTAAGAGATAGGTCTGGAAGTGAAGCCTGATGGTGTTCACGATCTGGAAGGCGAGTTCGGAACATTATATATATATATATATATATATATATATATACATACATATATATATATCTGAATACGTAGGGTAGAGAAGGAGGTATCCTGTCATGTTTAAGAGATAGAGGGGGGAGTGTAAGTTTGTTTCACTTAATACTAAAATATCCAGGGATTTATAAAGAGGTAAGATTTTACATCAACTACATTTTGTCTAAGCCCAGGGATATTTGTGAATGTAAACCTCAAGAGAAGGAGGCGAATTGTTTTTCTTTGCGTGATTGTCTAGTTTGATCCGAATATTTGTTTGGGTTGTTTCATTAGGTTTTTGTTTAATTCAAGGTTGGAGGAGTGTTAAACAAAATGGGTCAGTATTGACGCCAAGTATACACACACAATTAGCCGAGTCCTGCCTAGAAAGTTGTGGCCTCGTGAAAGCCCAACAGAGATAGTAGCATGGTTCCATTTCCTGAGCGCCATTGCCCTACAACTATACCGATATTCTACAGCTGATAATATAGGCCTTCTGTACAGTCAGTCGGAAACAGCAGCCAGATAATTGTCAATCAGGCACCCTCAACTTTTCATAAAAGATCGGCCCAAACCAGCCAAGTCAGCAAAAGTGGCATGCTAGCAAATATTATTTGTTCAGTTTGTGAGAGAAAGGGATTGGGAATAGGAAAAATGAGAACTGTATTCAATGCCCTAGTCAGGAAATAAGGCAAAGCACATAATAGATCTGGTAAGTCCCTGGTATTGCATTACTGCGCCTGGCTAATAGACAAAGAAGTGTAAAATCTTGCGATAGGCAGAGCCTATCTACTTCTTTAGAAATTTAGGTTTGAAAATCGGTATATTAAAGTTACCAGCTCAAAAATATTGTCGACCATGACTGTGAAGGCCTCCCTCTCCTGTTTTAATATAATTTTTCCTCCTAGATGGATGGGTTGACGTGATCTACGGGTCCTCCACACCGAGAGAGGAAACTATATGCCTGGTTTTTACCCCATGTATTTTTATCAGATGGATGAATATATTGAGTTTCTTGTTTTACTTTTGAAATCAATAAGAGGATGCCATCACAAATGACATCAGAGATGTTCCATGGGAAAATATCTTTTCTCTCCCTGCTGAACAGTGCGTCATTGGGACAACTGAATGTTTCAAAGCGGCATGCATACTGCAGATTTATCCGACAATGGACAAAAGTTTATAGAAGCAAGTTGTAAGAAGGAAAGTGCGACCGCCAAGAGAGAACATACCGAAACCACGAAAAAACGCATTATGCATATGCAGTGCCTGCGACCGGATGTGTCACACAGAAAGAGGACTATGCCAACACCGAAGGATAACGCACTGAGGCCCCGACTAGTCATCGTCAAGACTGACGGACTGCATGGTGATGATGATGATGATGATGATGCCATCTAGTACATCTATATAGACGATGTTTCCTCTAAGATTAACGTAAAATATTGACTAAAATAAAAAGAGTACCATGGTAAAGTGTACACAAATTCAAATATATCAACGGGATTATAATGTAGGAGTAAAAATATCTAAATATATAATATAAAATGAAGAGTTAAAAGATGATAATTTTTGTATTCTTTTCTCAATAAATACTTTTTTTTAAAGGAAATTCATGTCAATCGTTAATAATATTAATATAACTGTTCTTGATTTGTGAAAGTGCATGGGTAATAATAATAATATAAATATTTATACAGGCTAAAAGTTTTTTAAAAAGCTTATCAGAAGAGGTAGAGCGTAGTTGAAATTAGCGGAGACTAGCGGCATTGGCTGTAATCTTAGCTAGCGACAGATGCATGTCAAGGCTTTAATAATTAAACTAGTTAAACTTATAAATGTATATTTGCGCATACGTAAAGCATATTCATTACGTCAAGCTACGCCGGTCAAGTTCCAAAATTGCAATTTTCACCCCTGAGCAGATATTTTCCCGGTTACAAACAACAGGTGAAATTACACCGGATGTCAAGGTTGTAAACTAAGAAATAACAGAATAGGTTGGTAGAGACAGTTCACTATATACGGACAAAATCGATTTTACTATATGTTTTTTTACACAGGCATCATCACATTATCAAAGCCAAGAGACCACTCAAAGATAAGAGTTAAAGAGTGTACAGTAGAAATTGGACAATATAGTAATCAGTAGTAATGAAAATTCGGTAAATTTGATAACTTATATGGAACGGTTCATCAAGAACGTATTTATGTTAGACTTGAAGACAACCATATTGTAGTAAGCCGGAAAACAGGAAAACGGAAGACAATTCCACAGACGTGCAGTTCTAAGAAAGATGATCTGTTCATGGGATCTACGTTTAGGTTTAGGCACAGATAAAGAGTGGAAGGAATTATTGATAGTGTTTTCAGCTAGACGAGTGTTTCTTGTGAAAGTTTGGCGAGGGGGGACCATAAACTGAAGCTCCGTCGAACACTTTCCATGAAAATAACGATACATCAGAGACAAACTGCAACATCTCTTCTGTGAGATAGAGGTTGCAGGGAACAGAAAAGAACATCTCCTACGAGGCTACCAAGTCTATTTTGAACTCTATCAAGGCAGGACAAGTCCTTTCCAGCAGCTCCTGCAACGATGTATATATAAAGTTAGGTTGTTTTTTCGCATCCGGCATAATTATTTTTCCCTTTCTTTTTCTCATTCTCCTCTGAAATCCTTTTCTCTCTTGTTTTCTTAATACATATTGCTCTGTAATTATCCCCGCTTTCGCTGTAGCCTGTTCAAAGTATTGCTTTCCGTAGCAAATCGTCCTGTGAAGTGGATTTGATACAAGAAGCATTCTTTACCGTAACATCGTCATAGGTTAAACCAGACTCGTGGCGCTTAATATTATTTCATTGAGAAATTACTTTGTTTCTAAAATATCGCAAGAAAAAAATATTCAATCATACTTCTGGGCATATGAGTTAGCTAAGGTCAAGCGTCAAGACACTACTTGACCCATAGCCCGTAAGCAACGTAATCTATTACTGCCCGGCGCATACAACAGCGTTCTCTCTACCCACTTATTAATCTGTATTAGAAACGGTGACACGAAAATAATAAGTCTATAACATACTATAAAAGGAAACTGAAAAAAATTGTCCGTTTGGTATGCAATGATTTTCTGTCTAATGGTTCTGATAATATTATACTCGTGTATATACTTTGGTATATATGCATATATATATATATATATATATATATATATATATATATATGCGTGCATATATAATTATATGTATGCAGTTCATAGTTCTAATCATCAGAGGACATTGACAATAAAATGCCTTATTAAGTATACAGTTGAGGAAGAATGTCCAGTTCACTGCTCACTACTAGATAAAAGGTGCTCTCATCCTTTACAACTACTTGCGTATTTTCTTCTTTTCCACGAATCATAAAAACGATCAAAAATACTTGTGATTTTGATATTTGCTGTTTTTCATTTTCCCACCAGTCGCAATTTTAAGACCAGATCTTGAGGTCCCTGATGTCACATTCGTTTCTGTCGATAGTTGTGACTCATATACGCTATTCAATTTTCTAGTAGCAGATACCTATTGGTATCCTTGCTTAGCTCGGGTGCGATGTTATCAGGGGTTTTTATTATGAAGCGAATAGATATGTTCTGACTCGCGTTTAATCCCCTTCACTTCTAGACTTTATACTTAACATTGACGAAAAAACAACACACACATACACAAATAATTTTATAGGAAGAACGACTGCAGGTAATTCTTCATGAATAAAAAAATTGCCTTCCCCAATAAAACTAAAATAAGATATGCTCTGAATGAAGCTAACCGTATCAGTAGCAAATTTGACATAAAGCTACTGATATTAGGCGTTTTCAGCAAACACTCAGACAGAACGAATACGTACACATCGCAAACACCAACCTAAGATACTACAAAACCACAACAATACACGGTCTCCAAGACTTGTTTTTTAAAACTACTGAATCTCTATAGAATAACATTATCCATCCGCAGATTCGTGAAGAAAAACTAGAAACCAAACTCACACACACCGAACTAAGAGTAAGACAACACTTATCCAGAACTAGAAAACCAACCAGCAACGATCCTTGAACTCTACCAAATTGTCATTTCAAAACTATAGAATTATGCAAATACATGCATTCAGTACATCAAATACTATGCACTCTATGGGGTGAATTCTTACATCAACAGTACAGTTAGGCCATTGCAAATATGCATAAAATAACTCATTACAAACACATTTAATAAACATCTGTCTTGCCATCACAACCGCATTAGGGTAAAGATATAAATATACTAGGAAATGAAAAAAAGTAATCTCAGATTTAAAGAACCACTGTTAATAAAGAAACTTAAATACAAAATAAAGAGTGGAGCAAAACTAAATTACTTATAAAATCACACAAACGCTAAAAACACATTTAACATGCATTCGCTACTTATAATAACAAACAATCCTCTTTCTGTATTTGGCTTCTATCAATAATAATAAATTAAATAATAAGAAAATTAGGCGAATACAGACAATAAATATATAAAAGATTTATTAAAATAAATATCAAAATGTAATGTAAATTTATTAATAAAATAAATACATATATGCATACATATAAGTGGGCACGCACGTGTGTATGTACGTAATGTATAAGTATGCATATATACATGCTGCATTATAATAGCCTATGTAGATATATATATATATATATATATATATATATATATATATATATATATATTTATATATATATATTATGTTAGCAATTACACAGTATTTAAAAAAGCACTTTGGTAAATGTATGTTCTCATTTTTTCCTGTCTCATGAATATTTAATCAGTTTTCAATAATAAGAATCGATTTTTATTTATTTCCTTCCGGTTCCTTTTGGATAAAATATATGTTTTATTCTAATTCATAAAAAGAACAGAAATAAATACCAATATTATTAAGATTCGTCCATTTTTATTCGTTTATCGACGAATAGATTATTTCACATTTACGAGCCGTAAAAATAACGAACGTTTGTTTAACCGAACTGGCAAACTAACGGTTTGATACTATTGTGAAAGCAGTTAAAAATAAAACATAGTCAATGTGGAGAAATCTATTTCCGATTTAATTGTAAAGAGATGGGCGGAAAAAAAACTCTATTTAACGATAAAATAACATATCTCATGGGCGACTTATTTATTTTCCTTTTTTATTTTAACCAATTCGTTTACATTTGTAAGTTTACAAATGACATTGCTATTTGAAAATAAAGTATTATAGCCTAACCGACTAAGCATATTATATTAAATTAAAAAATGACGAAACATACGAAGAGTATGTTATGTTATAGCAGATAATTAATGAAAAGATTTGTTTCAAAGGTGTTGAGTTGCATAAAAAAAGTCAAGCAAACCACCTGTATTCCGGGGGGGGGGGCTCTTCTCCTTTCCCTCTTGCATTTTCTTATGTGTAAGATAGTGAGACTTGCATGAGAAATAACGTTTTACACTGTTTCCAAAACGAAGAACAGCAGCCATACAGTGACTGGTGTGGTGAAACCTATCTGTCGCATCTCATATTTCCCTTTCTATTTTCACATGCGTTCATGTATAGGTATTCTCACTTTTTAAATAAAGTTTCTTGCATATTAATCACCAAGTATTAGTATGTGGTGTATCATAAGTTGATCGTACTGAGAATATCCCAGTGGAGACAAAAGAAAACATATTTCATAGAAAGACATGTAAAGACGAAGCAGGTGTTAATTGTACTGAAGAAAACTAATAGATTTTATTAGTTAGTGACTTGTGTTACATTTAAACTACCCCCTTAAAGAGAGGATGTAGCAGATAGGGAACTATAGAGAACGACAGAGAAGTAAGGGGAAAAAGAGAGTGAGAAAGGTATATATATATATATATATATATATATATATATATATATATATATATATATATAGAGAGAGAGAGAGAGAGAGAGAGATAAGGGGGGATGGAGGGGGAGAGAGAATTAGAATAGAAATTAAATAATTGTTCTAATCCTTGTATACATGTGAAAATGTTATTTACTTTCACCGACTTTGCGTTGCGTCATTTTTATTTATGTGATGTAATTTTCCTGTAATAGAAATCAATCTCGAAAACGACCTCGTGTTTCCTTTGCCTATAAAATGCCAGTAGAAATGAAAATGAAAAGATAAGCATTTTTGTAGGTCGCTCATTGGTGAGCGTATGCCATTAATTTGCATATGTACAGAATTGGTAACTGTTAAATAGGATGAATTCTAAAACCGGCGAAGCGTGGAGTTTTTGTTAGACAGCTTAGAAGGAGAGCGAACTGTGGAATATAATATCGAATACACGCAGATTTGTTGCAAGTCGAGAGAAGGAAGGAAACAAAAGACTTTCGTGGTTTTATCGATAAGAGGACGATTTTACACTGCCAGCTTTTTTTTTGTTTCTTTCCTATTTTAGAGATCCACCTCTCACAGCGTATGGCCATTGTTATTTGATGGTTGATAATTTCGTTCAGTATATTACTACCGTAGCGTTCTATATTTTAAAAATATATATTTTATACGGTAAATGGAGCCATGGCTGGTAGCAAACACAAAATTTATATAGGCGCATAGACATAACCAACAAAGTAGCTAGTAGATACATGCGGAAACGCAGCTTATACTTGATATCTTCTGACTCTTTCTTTTAAGGAAACTAGAGAACTATCTGTCGTATCGGTTTGTGTAAACTCCAAACATTATTATGCCAGACAGGTTAAGCGATATCATAACTGCAATGATAACGCACATCGGGGACTTGGTGGAAATTATAGAGCTGCACAGCCTATACGGGCAATTACATAGTTTAGTGTTATATTTTCATTTAACTTGTTTTTTTTTTCTTACTAATTAAAAATATAGATATGCAAATTCATTTTCTTGCCACGTGATTTTGCACATGTACATTTTTCTTTAAAAGAGTTCTTTGTCTCTTGCTTTAGTAGCTGTGAATTTTGTTCAATAAAGCCTTGGAAAGAGGTTTTGTTTTACATCTTACGACACTACAAGCAAGAAGTAATTTTTTCAGTCCGGCTCAATATTCTAATCAAATAGCCGTTAATCCTCACAAAGATGCCAATTGGCTACTGTGTCTGTTCGACCCTCATTTAGCAATATGTGTATTGAATGAAAAGAAACCAATTCAAACTTGCACAAGTTAAGTCAAAAGTATACTTTCAAAAATACTTATGCTTATCTATGATTAAATTATATCAGCGTGTTTTACGATTAATATATTATAATCGAACCTTAGTTTACGAACGGCATGGAATTAAAGCGGAATTGCGACCACAAATTTTAATCGAGAAATACGTTGATTTTCTAAGAAAATTTCGATAACTGAGCCATACCAACGTCAACCGAAACATTGCGACTAGTTAAGTGTTAATAGTTCTGCGCGGGGTTTTAACGATTGGGTTTTACAATTTAACTCCTAGTTTGAAATAAATCTTGGTTTATATTTTCTACTATTTTTTCAGGATTTTATAAAGTAAATATATAAAATCTGTAAGACTATGATTTAAAATACACTAAAATAAAACTTATCTGCAAAAATGATTAGAGAGAATATATACGTTTTGTAAAATAAAGGTACCAATAAATTATTGATAGTATTGAAGGCAAGAATATACGTTATGCTTAATAATTACGTACTTATATAATATTGTTACAAATCCATACATATAGAAGTATTAATACCATTTTTAATAGGGAAACAAAAGCGTTTCTAAATAAGTCAGTTATATATGTTTTCCACGATCAAAGTTTCATTATATTTCTTACTTAAAAAATAAATAAAATATAAAATAAAATATTTATGGAAAGACATGTAGTTCATAGAGCAGTTTTCGTAGTATTTCATGGAATCTACACGTTTAATGTTGATTAGATTCGACAGACTGACAGACAAAACCTTTTACAAAATGTTTTGACACATCTACAAAAAAGAGATAATAAATGATGATAATAATAGACTGATATATCCGGGAAAAATATTATTTCTAACGCAGAAACCATTATAAACGAAAAAGCGAGTAATATATTCACTGCTTATTTTGCATTCAATGTCTGCATAAATATTGTAAAATAAAATCAGATTCTTTTGAATGCGATAGAATCGAATTCTAAAGTCGAATAAATATTGTTATAAATATTGATAAGTTTTTCCGGTATCCTTTTTTTCTCCTTTCATGTCTTTATTCTCGCCGGTGCCGCCCGATGCCATTACAGAACGAGATAGAAGACAGCGAGACTGCGATTCGTCCCGTTCGTTTTACTTAAACGAATAAGGAAAAAAGGAAAATGAAATTCATGTCTGGAATATGGGTTATTTGCCACACAGATTTTGTTGAAGGCTTTTTTTTCATTATACCGTTTAGTATAATTTATTTCGTATGCGTTTTAAATTGAAAACCAATATTTTCAAACTAGCAGAGTTACACGACAATGTCCGGGAAAGTAGAAGTGTGTAAATGTAGGTATAACGTTTTACTGTATAAAAATTGCCTCTTTGTATATATATATATATATATATATATATATATATATATATATATATATATATATAGAGAGAGAGAGAGAGAGAGAGAGATGGATATAGATATAGATATAAGATATATATATATATATATATATATATATATATATATAAAATTGCCCCTTCTATATATATATATATATGTATATATATATATATATATATATATATAACTTTTTCTACATACACATATCTACAAGCACATTACATGTGCATGTATATATGACCTTTAGGTCTAAAGACAGAAAGATAAGATAATCTAAATAAAATCTAAAAAATGTATTCTTATGTAATATTTCCTACTAAAAAAAACAAAAAGCGTCTTCCAGATTCTCTATATGTGTTCCTAAAAAAGATCCTGAAGGCAGAATGCCCTTACTACATCAACTATAAAATCCTATTACAACATCTACATTCTATATGTAACATTTCTGGGAACGAAAGTAGGGCATTCTGAGCCGAAGATGGCTATGAGAATCGACCCTCTTTTAAAACTAAAACTAAATCGTATTTTGATGAAATTTATATGATATGTTATGCTATATGTGCGACTATACATTCCTTTTCTTCTAAGTAAATTATGTAGACAGTATACTCTCCAAACTTTTAATATGATGGCTGCTTTATCTATCCATATATCTATAAAAGTGAAATTGTCTGTGTGTGTGTGTCTGTGTGCGTACATTTACCTATCGAACTACTCTGTCAATCTTCAGTGTGCAGACACAAGATTTGACATAAGGGGTATTAGGATTAAGGAAACATTTTTAAATCGTTTTTCGGCTGTCAAAGTTCGACGATTTGATGTTTGAAAACTCTACCAAACTCCTTCGCCAATTTTTGGTCTAAACACTTAAAATTCTAGATGTAGGTTACAGTAAATATTATATAGTAACCATTAAGGGGTAAGAATCGGGGTAAAATAAAAAAAAATGGCTTCTGCGGTGTTTACCAAGTTACTTAGACAATTTTTAATCTAAAAATTTGAAATTTTACATAAAGACTATTCAAAAATAGGACAAGCTTTTTCATCGGTTTTTTGGCCGAAAAATTCGCTACCAAAAGGCCAAAGTACAATAGGTTTTACTTTTGCGGTCTGTAGCAAAGTATTCAGCCAGTTTTTCGTCTACATATTTGAAATTTTAAATGAAGTGTATATGCAGCAAGCTTTTTAATCAGTTTTGGGGCAAAATAATTTGGCTGCCAAGACGTCAAAGTTGAAAATGTTGACCTTTGCAGACTCTACCAAACTCCTCAGCCAATTTTGAGTCTAAACACTAGATGTGTTATATGTAGGTGTTCTGGACATAAGTTAAACTTTTAAATATATATATATATATATATATATATATATATATATATATATCCCGCGTATTAAATTATTAACGAGTTTACCTCCTTTGAAATATTTAAGGAACAAATTAATAACATTCTTGAAACTTTGAGAAAGTGCTTATGTTACAGGAAAAAGGGCTGTCGCCATTTCATGTAAATAAGAAGAACATTAGATAAGTGGAAAATTAGATTAGGATAGACCGAGATTCGAACTTTGTAAGCAAGGTTCAGAAATAGATTCAGAAAATGGAACGTTAGAATTTCGCATTGTTAAATTTCACATAAAATCGTTCACACATACTGTTTCTAACAAGAATGTAATTGTCCATTCTGTTATGGAATGTGCATTCTTTTATGAAAGGTCAGCTAAACAAAACTGAATAATGCAATTTAAAAACATTGAAAAATAAGTTAGGTTGAAAAATATGTTAGTGAGAATTCTTTGTTGCAGAAGTGTGTGGAGAGAATGTGCCAGCCACCTGCGTTCGCCACGTGAGTTCATCACGTTTTGAACCAAACATATGACGTCATAGCTGAATGGAAATTTCTCAATATAAGAGCCAGAATTAGCAGATTAGAAGTCAGGGGCAGTCGAGTCCGAATCGAATACCAGCAGAGTCGGTCAGATAGAGCTGACATGATCAGAGGCGATGGGGTAGAACATTAAACATGTAAAAATGTCTTTGAATTCCTTGACGTCAATATTATTCGACTGGTCGATCTGATTATGAATAAGTTATCATCATGTTCTTGTAAAACTGTGCCGTGTCGTCATTCAACAGCAAAAGGTAATGCGAGTAATCATCTTATATGGACTTTGTCTCCCTCATCGTAATTATGTAGCTCTCATGAGGATGTGCGTTTCTTATCTCGAAAGTTGCTAATATATGTTAAAAAGAAACATAACAGAACTGTATAAATGTCTCTCTTCTCTCTCTCAGTATCGTCTATCTTGTATTACATGTACCCCGTCTGTCACCAATATGAAACCCCAGCTATACAACATACTTAAGTCTTGGTGCCTGTGGCCATTTTTATTCAACAATAAAAAAACAAAGAATAAAAGTAAAGGCAGGAATTAAGGAAGAGCTTGTGTAATCAGAGAGAGACCGAAAAAGAACAGGTTAGTAAAATTAACCATAGACACATAGAAAAAAGGTTTAAATTAAAATGGTAAAAAAACAGTGAAGCATGCCTGATTCCCTTTGAGTGAACAGTGAACTAGGCATAGAAAAATGACTAAGTTCAGATTCCCGTCCCGCTATTTTTTTACCTCCAACTGCCCTCAGAGGGCGTCTAATCCTGGTGAAAATGAAAAAAAAAAGTCTGCAGTTTAAGGCCTCGACATATGTAGATTTGAGTTCTGCACCATGCAAAAAAAAGAAATGACTAACTCCATCATTTGCTCCCTCCCTAACATTTAGTCCGAACAGTCCCCTAGCCCTTAACATATTTTAATTTGAGGTCAGCACCATGCAAAACTGCTAAATAGATATACACAGAAAATTTTGGACAAATATGGTTATAAAGTCCCCCAAAATGTAATGTTTTTATTAGCCATAAAAGAGTTATCGCGAAGTATAGACAAACACAATTATATAGGCATCAGTTTGTTAAACATTTTCAGAAAGTTTTACAAAAATTCAATGCATCAATATAATAATAAGCACAAAAGTGTCAATTATTAGCCATTTTATCCCTTTATATATTTATGAAAAGTGTCAATTATTAGCCATTTTATGCCGAAAACCACTCCTAGGGAGCAACCAGAGTTTTTCCGGAAAATCCATTCTTTTACCTTTTTACTCATTAAAGGTAGATCAAATAAGAAGTGTATTAGGCAAAGGTATATTTACAGGATATTTACATAATGGTGTCAAATAAAAGGGTCTTTGCTGGAGAAACATATCTGCTCTCGGCAGCCTTCGGTGGCTTCTGATGAACACACACTCAGACTAACTGAGTCTTCCTATTTATGTGTAATTACTATCCACATATGCAAATGAATGTGTACCACCACACCACCCTCCTCCCAAGATTTGAAGTCGCACAGATTTCAATATCTTTTTCTCTTGGGATTTAACATTAATGGTTCATTAAACTTTCTTTTTCTACCTGATCTTCGGGGTTCAGGTGTATATTGAGGCGGTTCCAAATTAAAGGATTCGTATATGATGTCCAATGTTTCCTCCTCTTCGACTGCTGTTGTATAATCACCATCTTTAATGTGGCGTTTTTTTTATTTGGTTCAGGTGCCTTTTATGTATGTTTTGGGTACTTTTATTCATGTATGTACAATCACCAATGCGTTTATCCACCACTCCACATTCCCAGTAAGAGGTGTTATTCCTGTAGCACTTGAAATATACTCGATCTCCCGAGTTATATTTATTTCTTATCATGTGTGTAGTGTTTCGGACAATTGCCTGTCTTGGCAATAGTTTATCAAACGCTGATTTCACCTTTCTGGCAAACATTAAATCAGCTGGTGATATGTTTGACTGGGTATTAGGGTGCGGTGTTATCCTATACATTTGCAAAAATTGTTGCAAAGCGTTTTCCGTTGGTATCCCAATGGATCTTTCAACGCTCGTTTTAACGCGCCCACGAAACTCTCCGCGAGGCCGTTCGATCTTAGATGATACGGCGGAGTAGTGATATGCTTTACTTGAAACGTGTCACAAAATTCCTTAAAGTCTGTGGATGTGAATTGAGTTCCATTGTCAGTGACCAGTGTGTCTGGTACACCAAATCGTGCAAATAACTCGTGTAGGAATCCTATTGAGTTGTTCATTGTTGGATTCCTGCAACGCATTACCTCAGGCCATTTTGTTTAACTATCTACTACAATTAAGTAGTAATTTTCTCCTACTGGCCCAGCGAAGTCCATGTGGATTCTCGACCATGGGTGGTCGGTTTTCGGCCAAGGTTTGTGTACTATAGGTGGGGATTTTGCCGCTAACTGGCATCCTTCACATCTATTTATTGCTGTAGCTATGTCGACGTCCATGTTACGCCAGCTTCTCATTAGAGACTTAATCCGATTTATCCCCGGATGTCCTGTGTGGAAGTCTCTCAAAATCGTCTTCTGCAACGTTTTAGGTATTACTACTCTCTCGCTATATAATAACACATCGTTACATATGAAAAAAATTTCCTGAAACTTTTTGTCATTTATAATTTTTTCTTTTATATCATTTATATATTCATCTTTATCGGCTTCTCTTTTAATGTCCGACAATGTTACCGGTCGTTCTTTTATGATGTGTGCTACCATATTGTTCACTTCGACGTTTGTTCGAATTACTGCAATCACTGATTCTTCCAAATTATGTTTCTGTGGTATCAGTCTTGCAAGTCCATCCGCATGGCAAATCTTTTTCGATGCTAGATGTTGTAGCTGGAAATCGTAATTCAGTAGGATCGTACCCCAGCGCAGCAATCTATTTGCGGTGTATACAGGCAATCCTTTTTTTTGATCCGTAGATTGTGACTAATGGTTTATGGTCGGTTTCAAGTATGAATTGTCTATCATATAAATATCGGTGGAATTTAGTCACTGCAAATATTATACTCAACGCTTCTTTTTCAATCTGTGAATACGCCTTCTCTGTTGGAAGCAGCGTTCTTGAAGCATAAGCTATCGGCTTTCTAGATCCATTAGGCATGATATGTTGAATGCATGCTCATATGCCGTAGGAACTAGCGTCACTAGCGACGACTATCTTTAATTTTGTGTCATAGTGAGTTAGAAATACTTCAGATGTTAGTGTGCTCTTTATTTTGTCAAAAGCGGTTTGACGTTCTTGCGTCCAGTTCCAAGGTGTGTCCTTTTTTAGCAGCTCATTTAAGGGAGCTCGCAAATTATGCATCCCTTCAATAAAAGATTGGTAATAATTTGCGAGTCCTAAGAAACTCTGCAATGTTGTTACGTTATTGGGTGCTAGCATGTTTTTTATTGCCGCAGATCTTTCTGGGTCTGGACGTCGCTCATGTTTATTTATTATATGTCCAAGATACTTAATTTCGCTCATACAAAAGTCGCATTTATTTTCTTTTACTTTAAACCCGAATTCTTGTATTCGAGTGAATACTTGTTTTAAATACTCCTTATGTTCTTCTAGGGATTTGCTCCTGATAACAATGTCGTCCAGGTATGCACATGCGCACTCAATACCACTTAGCATGGTGTCCATCGCTTGTTGAAAAATGGCAGGCGCTACTTTGATGCCAAAGGGCAACCGGTTGTATTTTTACAATTTCTTATGCGTGTTGATGCATAGTATTTTTGAGCAATTCTCCTCGACCGGTACTTGTAAATACGCGTCGCTCAAGTCTATCTTGGAGAAGATATTACCACCATTCAACTTTGTGAATATTTCCTCTGGGCTTGGTAGAGGGTAATGGTAATCTTGTAATATGGAGTTTAGACCTGTCGAAAAGTCTGCGCACACTCTGATTTCATCATTCTTTTTCTTTACATATACGGTGGGGGCTGCCCAGTTGCTATGTTCTATTTTTGATAGTATCCCTGTCTGTTTCAATCTGTATAATTCTTTATTAATCTTTTCCAACCCAGCGAACGGAACGTTTCGCTTTTTTCTAAAAATTGGGCTGGTGTTTTCTTTAAGTTCAAACGAGGCTTTACATTTATTGCAACGACCTAATTTAGTCATAAATAAATCAGGGAATAATTTTTTTTAAAATCCTCTTTTATATTTTCTGTTGTTGGAGTAGTACATTCTATTTTTGTACAAAATGTATTAATTTTCTTATCACAGAGTCCAAATTTCTCAATTAAATCTATTCCAAACAAGTGTTCGCTATTTTTCAATACGAACATTTTTAATTTCTTTGTAATCCCTTTTAATTTTATCGGAATGATAACTTATCCTTCAAATTTTATCTCACCACCAGTTACCGTCCGAGCTATTTACTTGTTTTCATCATGGTTGGTTTACCCAACTTTTTCCATGTATTCAAGTTTATTATAGAAATATCGGATCCTGAATCCAGTTGTAATTTTATTGGCGTTTTAAATATTTTCGCTTTTATGTATTTTCGCCGATTTTTGTCTAATTTTTCATTTGATTTTGTTTGCTGTACTCTCTTTCTGCTGAAATCTTTATATCTGCAACAATCGCTTTTGTGACCGACTTTCTTGCAAATGTAGCATTTTTTCTTCTTATAAGTGCAATTCGATTCCCAATGTCTTTCTGCGTATCTCTTACAGTTATATCTAGGAAGAGACTCGTTATATTCTTTACTATAATTATAATTATTATATTTGGAATATCTCGTTCCATTTTGACTGCTTTTATTTGTATATTTCTTGGTTGGTGGGTATGGTTTTCTAACCTTTCTTACATATGACACTCCGGATTCTTCTATCTTTTTTGAATCCATTTTTAGTGTAATGGCCCTTTCACAATCCTCTGCTAATTTCTGAAGTGTTAAATCTTGCTCAGATTCCAGCTTAGACAACACTCGTCTGCGTATTTCTACATTGTTCGTGGAGACTAACCCTTGTGCGAAGATTAGGCATTTGAACTCTTCTACTAGCTTAAAATTATCACAGTTTTTATTGACAACTGCTGCGTATGTCAAATAATCTTGGTTGTCCATCTTCCTTAGATTCATACACAACCATCTCTTATGAAAAAGAGATATATTAGGATTAAATAATTATTTTAGTAATTTTACAACTTCCATGAAATCTAATTCCGTATTTTTTTAGGTAGTATATAATCTACGAACTTGCTGTGTTCTCGTACACCCAACTTCCTGAGCAAAAGGTTCACTTTCTGGCTATTTGGCCAACTTTTGCAGTCCAGTTGAAAGACATCCTCGTATCTTGTATAGTATGCTTCAAAAGTATTTTCTTCCTCCGGCACATAATTAAATGTGTCCATGCTATTAAATATAGTTGTATGCGAGAAATTAGTACTGTCGACATTTTCTCGATTAGTCTTTAATAGTTCAAGTGTTTTAGCAAAACGTTCATTTTGGCTTTCTTCATATTCAAATTGTAATTTCTTCTGCCTTTCTTCTTGTTCAAGTTGTAATTTCTTCTGCCTTTCTTCTTGTTCAAGTTGTAATTTCTTCTGCCTTTCTTCTTGTTCAAACTGTAATTTCTTTTGCCTTTTTTCTTGTTCCATTTGCATTTCAATAATTTTTCCTCTCTACGTGCATTTAGCTCGAATTGCGCCTTTTGTTGCGTCTGCAAAAATTGCATTAATTAATCTTCCATTTTATTTATTTATTTATTTTTGCCACGTTCGAGTTTTTTTTCTTTGAGACTGCAATTAAAGGTTTTGGTTTGTCTCTCTTTTTTCCCGACTAGTATTTTAGTAAATAAAATGATATTAATCGAGGTTACTTGTTTAACCTGAATGTTCTGTCTTTCTTTTAGTGTTGTACTTCGCGAGGAAAATATTATAAAGTTTCCCCATGTTCGCTGAGTTATTCATTTTTTCCGCTTGAGTCGAACTTCTCTTTAGCGTAAAATCCGTTTTACGACTATTTCGTTCGTCAAAACTTGTATTCCTTAGAAAGGTCAACCGTTGCGTTGTACTTTTTTTTAGTGAGTTTTTTTCCATTTCTTCGTCAAACTGTTATATTTGACGTTCATCCTCGTCGTCACTGTTAAGTTTGCAGGTTGACACAAGTAACGTAGAAAGTGATACAAATGACGACTCAACAAACAAAGGAAGATCAAATAAGAAGTGTATTAGGCAAAGGCATATTTACAGGATATTTACAGGATATTTACATAATGGTGTCAAATAAAAGAGTTTTTGCTGGAGAAACATATTTGCTCTCGGCGGCCTTCGGTGGCTTCTGGTGAACACACAATCAGACTAGCCGAGTCTTCCTATTTATGTGTAATTACTATCTACATATGCAAATGAATGTGTGCCACCACAACAATGATATTTGTGCAAAATTTCAAGATTCCAAGACGTAGTTATTGAGAAAAGTGCCGACAGATGAAGGGACGAACGGGCGAACTTACAATCGGACGATGGACATTTACAGGCCCCCCTCCTGAATATTAATTACAGTGTGATAATTTTAAAATCCAGAAGACATGCAAGAGGCGAATGCGCCTATTTAGACATAAAAGTTAAAAGAAAGATAACTGAAAAAAGAAATGGAAGGAAATGTAGCTTAGTCTTATCAAAATGAAAGAGAAGTTAGAGTTGATATATAATGCAGAGGTAAGATCATGTCCAAGAAGGCATTTACTAGGCTGAATAATGCACCAACTGACAAAAAGAAATCCAAAAAATCTAGTTTTGTTTTAGTATTGTTTTATCAAGTTGGGTCTACTCTTCATCATACTAATGGTTGGACACGGTTTGAGTATGGAAAGTTTGAAGTTTCGAAATTGAATATTTTCGATGTACACATCATTTTTCATTATGTTTTAAAACACTAAGTCAGTTTTCATGATAAATCTTGCGTATTTACCCATGTTTGCAGAATAATTGTTTCATGTTACATGTATGTCAGTGACGTGTAATCACCCCTTATGCCATATCTAAAGCTACTCCCTGAGACCCATCCCCTCAGTCACGTCTATAGTAACCACAAAAGCGCAGAAATTTCAGGTAAACGATAGCAACAAAGAAGACATTGTTTTCCCTCCAGTAAGAGTGATTCATCTCGACCAGTGAAAAGAATTGTTTGTGTTTGGTTGTGACTATATGGCAGTAGTACACATTGCTTATTCTATAGAACGCTTACTACGAAAAACGACCTAAACCGAAAAATTGACGAAAGAAAATCAGATGCATTTGTTCAAACTATATCAGTTCATTGACAAAACCAGAAAGACGTAGTGGGTCACTGCTGTTCAAAGCAGGTAGGAATATTTTGGTGGTGATTTTTCACGGAGCAGACTGTTTACTACCAGTCATGTAGCCTCAACTTGCGTACAATACGGATTAGTCCAAAACAAGTCACGTCAGCTGAATCTACCAAACGAAAAAAATATTGGAAGACCAAAAGATCTTATCAGGAAGAAAAATTCGAAAAGGTTTTGAGTTCGTATGAGAAAACAATGAAGAACAGCTAGTCATATCGGACCTTTTAACTAAAATGGGAGCATACGTGCGTGGTAGTACGACCACGTTTTAAAAATAATTCATAGTGAAACATAAATTTGCCGTAAGATAAACTATATTTCTGAGTGATAAACTGGCTAAATGTGTATGGCAGTGTATTCCTCTGTGTGCATGATTGTTATCATGTGTGAGCGAACATCAATTACGGAATTGTTTAGATGTGTATGAGCCTATAATATGTATGCTTATCGGCCTATGTTCGTGTGCCTCTTTATACTTGTATAAGGATACAAATGCGCTTTACTTGTGCGTGTACATCCGCCCCTATAGAAAAGCTAACAAAAATTGGTAAATGTGTAAGAGTTACCAATCTTTGCTTTACATCATCCTCTGCCTATGATCAATATCATCAAGTGTGAGCTAGTCTTTGTCTGCCTATTTGACATGTATCTTTTGTCTATCTTCCAATATGTACACACATTTTTACAAATAACACCGCCTGTATTGCCATTTCATTTTCCTAAATAGGAAAGTCAAGAACTTTGTGATATTTTGCCAATTCCATTATTTTGTGATTTAAGCTAAAAGGTTTTCACAGTTGCTTTAAAAATGGCAGAGGAAAACAACTTTGAATACATTTAAATAATTCGAAGATTTATGTTGCGTTTGTTGCCGTATTAGCACACACACTCTTGATCCACTCAAACCAGACAAAAGTCAACATTAAGGCAACCTTAGAGCAGGCTTTTATAAATATTTAACAAGATTAAAATACTTTCGTGTGGGAGACAATATTATAACATTAAAAAAACTAAATAAAAAGTTATAATTGACTAAGTAAGTTTATAAAGAGATTGAACACGAAGACTAACGATATTCCCATTTATTTATTTATCCTTTTATTCAATCTTCACCCGAAAAAAGGCAAGTGCCACTTAGAAATAGAGGGCTACTATCGGGGACAATTTGCGGGGGCATTAAGAAGTGAGATAAATAGAAAGATGTTTGTTCACATACACTTGAACTTCTGCACAGGGTACAGTTGAAAAACCAGTATCCCGGAAGGGGGTTCAAAAGACTTGCAGTTCTGGAGAAAAAACTATTGGAGTAAAAGGCTTTCTTACACCTAGGGATCTCTACTTTAAAGGGATGGGACTTATTTGCTTGTCGGGTTTGTCGGGGGTAGTCACGTCGAGGAGGTACAAGAGCTTGCAGTTCGTCAGAGCAGCCATCATTAAAGTATTTGTAGAACAGACAGAGGTATGCAATATTTCATCGATGTGACAGAAGCTGAAGCTTAGATAACAGTCCAAGACCTATCAGGTTGGCGACTTTCTTTTGAACCCTGTCCAGGAGTGAGAGAAAAACAGCAGATATACCAACCCAAATGTGACAGCAATACTCCATACATGTGCGAATGGTGGCCTTATAGAGGTACAGGATACTTTCAGGCGTAAGTAATTTTCTGGCACGGTAAAGAGAGCCCACCCTCTTTGCAGCAGCATTGGCAATGCTTTCAATGTATATATTCCAGTTCATGTTTCTCGTAAGCGTTAGGCCGAGGAGTTTAAAGGAAGTACTTTCAGGAAGTGCATTCTTAGCCATTGCTATTAGTGGTAGAAAAGGGTTCTTGTAGTTATTGAAGGAAACAAGCTTAATCTTGGCAGTATTAAATGTGACCATCCATTTTTGTCCCCATTCCACTACAGATTGGAGGTCATGCTCTAGTGATTCTGCCATTTCCTTAGACATGTGTTCATTTGTTTTCCCCTCATGCCTGTTAGAGAGGGTGGTGTCATCGGCAAATATACCCATCTCCGAAACAATTTATCAAGGAGGTCATTTATGAATATCATGAACAATAAAGGTCCAAGGATAGATCCCTGGGGTAAACCCGCATTTATATCATATTGTTTAGATGTACGGCCGTCGAGGACAACTTGGATTTTTCTCTTACTTAAGAGGGATTTAATTACATTTTGTATTCTTCCAGTGATACCATATGATCTAATTTTCCTTAGAAGACCATCGTTCCATACACTGTCAAAAGCCTGTTCAGCTGGGAGAGAAAAGCTATTTTGCCATGGAGCATCTCTGATGGCTTCCCATTCGGCCTTTTTGTAATATCTCGTTGTTTTGAGTAGTTGGTCTTTAGTTTTAGGGCGAGAATTTAGGGTGATTTCTACCATTATCCCAGCGTGATCAGCATTCGCGAGTGGGCTGTGGGCAATTGTTGTATAATCATCGGGGACTGTTGTAATAAATAGATCTAGAAGTGAGGCATGTTGGTCTTGCTGGTCTGGGAAACGTGTCGGGAATGTAACCGTCTTAGATAAGGAATGAGGTATAGTGAAGCTATGTGTTGTGCTACCAGCTACGTCCGTGTAATTAGAGAATCCAAGCCAGTCACTGTAGTGGACATTGAAGTCACCAAATACATGTACTTCAGCGCTAGTATCGAGGGAGATTGCGATATCCATGCTGTCAGAGACTTTGTTTATTAGGGTACAGTCCTGGGTTGAGGGTATGCGGTAGAGAAAATACAAGTAGCTAATATTATGTTGCATATTTAGTCTGAAGCACATAAAGGCCTGGTCGTCTCTTTCTAGTTTTATTGCTCTAGTCAGGGGGAAGGCGTTATCAATATAGACTACAAGCCCATGTATATGTCTGCCGAGTTCTTACGGCAGAGTGGGAGATAACCAGGCATGTAAAAATGGTTAGAGGGAATGGAGTAGTGAAGGTTGGTTTCACTTAATGCTAAGATATCCGGGGTGTTTACGAGGAGATATGATTCAACATAAGTTAAGTTAGTTCTAAGCCCGCGGATAATCGTAAATACAAACCTCAAGGCAGGAGGCAGTGTGATTTTCTTCGAGTTTGGTTTAAACGTATCTTTTGCTTGAGGTATCATTTCATTTTGTTTAATTTAAATGTTTCAGTTAAGGTGAGGGAGTGAGGGGTGCTGGACAAGTGGTTGTGCAGAATATGAGACATGCAACACAAGTAGACGATCAGCTGTCCTCACCCACAGGATTGTGGCCTCAGGAAAGCCCACCAGGGATGAGTGCAGGGTCCCTTTTTGTGCGCGACATGGCACTACAAACATCCTGATATTATACCACTGTTGATGGAGCAGCCGCTCTAAGCGCTACCAAAGAGTTAGCCAGTAAACTGTAAATCCGGTACCCTCAATCCATTAGGCCAAGTCAGCCCATCCACTATACCGACATATATGGTACTGAAGCACCCCCCCACAGTGTCCAGTTTGGGAGGATGGGATGTGGCGGGAGCGGGGGAAAAACGGCCTTCATTGCCCTAGTCAGGAAACAAGGTCAACCACTGGGCGATTCTAACGAGTCCTGTGATAGCACCTCTACGCCTGGCTAATATGCAAAGAAGGAGTATGAGAGTATGAGCCGGGCGATAGACAGTTTAGGTTTGCCAACCGGTGATTTATTTGAGTCACCAGCTCTAAGAAGGTTGTCGTCCAGGACTGAAGAGGCCTCCCTCCATACGTTTGGCTTCAGAGTCTTCCTTCTCCTAGACGGATGGCCTAGGAAGATCTGCGGGCCCATCAGCACCGATAGGGTTCGCCTCACGCCTTGGTCCTCATCCAGGTATTTCTGCAACCCAGCATGGGTAGTTAATATTAATCGGTTTATTAGGTTAATATCTACTGACAAAAAAAGGTTATTTAGGTTAACATCTACTGTAAGATTTTACGCCTCGAAGTGATTATAAGGACATTACTAAGCTTTCCATTGTTATTGGGAGAGGGGGTACGTAAGAATTCATACAGTGGAACCACTAAATATGCAACAGCATTGGTTTGAGAGACGAGTTTATACAAGGTTAGATATAGATTTGTAAGTTCAGGAATAGGATACCATGTTAAAGTATGATCTACTTTATATCAGAAATTTAAATTTGGTACCCAGACTGAAAAATAAGATATATGCTCAATTAAGTATTTACTTAGAAGTTTTGAGATAAGAGTATAATCAGAAGCATGCCTAACAAGTCTTTAGGTGTTAATGTGTATCGATTTACGAGAAGTCAGTCTATTAGGGCTTAGGGTTGAGAGTTAGGATCCCTCTCTTACGTGCAATGGATTAGATTTAATAACAGCTTAGGAAATAAGGCAGTTAGTTTGTGATCAGGAGAGAGGATTTAAGTAACAGTGCAGTGTACTTACATGATAGGGTATAGAGTTTGGGGGTAGAGTTAAAAAAGGGGGTTTTCATGCAATACAGACAAAGGCAGTCATCTTGGAGGCAAAGTATCTATAGGATATACGTAGTATACTCGGAGCTGAATTTTTTTGCGGTTTGGAGAGGAATTATCGGTACATAGTGTCGTGGTTTAATTGTTCGAATCCATAGACTAGGTCAGGCAAAAGCACTTCAAAGGAGTCACTGATATTGCAATTGTGCCTATCTAATTTTTTCAAAGTTGAATAGAGTATTAGACTGTGTTGATCTTTGCTTAGGGATAGAAATGAGGATTTAAGGTAAGCTTCAAGTGATATAAGGAATTTAATGATGATTAGATATACGATCTCTGGATATTGAACTGCTCGGGAGACTAGTGATATAATATTTGAGAAATTAACATTCCGAGGATACTGAAAGTAAGTTGTGAGGGTCCAGTATAGGCGATTAGTTGTAGGTAGCAAGGTGGTTTTAGTTTAGTATGTACGAATTGTATATATTAAGTATACTGTTTAAGTTCTACCCTCTATTGTAAAGGGAAATCCGCTTGTAATGCGGTTGGCTAATTTGATAAGAAAAGAAGCGTGTAAGGTTGTTTCAATAGAAAGATCTTATCTAATTTTTGATGATATCGGCTTACAGACAAGTGTACAGATTGGTGAATTGCTGAGTAATAGGAGCTCCTCGTCCTAGTGCTCTGATAAGGAACGGATGAAAAGCATAGACTTTATAACTGGAAAATACACACCCGGAATAGGTGTCCCGAAAGGAGAGGGCAGTGTGCGAGGGGAAGGCGCACTTTCTATTTCTTTAATAAATTTTCTAATTTTTATTAATATTTATTTATTTATTTATTTTTTGTTTTCTTGCATCTTACCATGGCTGTTTATATTAAGTATCATGCATCATAACTTTTCTGTCATCTAAATAAGCAAATCTATAAGGATTTTCCCACCTCCACTACCTCGACGCGTCATGGTTAAAGGACAAAAAATTAGGAAATTGTTTTAAAATAAGTAAGAATGGTTTAAATGTGTCTGAGAAATAAAAATAAAATCTAAACAGAATTATTTGTACACACGAGAAGAAAGAGTTTGATTTGCGGATAAAAAATGTACTTAGCTTAACGTTACATCTTCGAGGTATGCTTTCCATTGGTCAGCGTCCAAATGAAATGAAATTCCACTCTTATTAACAGAGGTCATCAAGTGAAAGGTTTCCTCTTCTTTTCTAAGGAGAAGGAAAGAAACCTATATTCTGCTTATATATTTTAATGATAAGATTTTAAACGTCGACAAATTTCGATTTTACAACATTGCTAAGCCAGGCACGAATTAAATGATAGAAAAAAAACTGAGTAATGGCAAATAAGGCTGAAAGGGAAGTCTTCGAGCAATACATAATCTATAATCAAGAATAATTCATGGCTGTAATATTGACCAGTTAGAAAATCCGTGCGCCTTTTTTTTATCGAATACGGGGGTAAAGCCAAGCACTTTAAGCGACATATGGTTAAAATTCAGGATTTTTATTTCAAGCGGTCCAGTTCATACTTAAAATAATCTATTTGAATGAGAGTAAGTATGCATAATTCCAATGCATGGATTGAGATTCAGGGTTTATTAAAAAAAGGTTTCTGTCATCTAAACAAGCTAATCTATAGGGATTTTCCCACCCCTACTACCTTAATGCGTCATCGTTAAACGGCAAAAAATGAATGGTTTAAATGTGTCTGAGACATAAAAATAAAAACTAAACAGAATTATATGTACACACAAGAAGAGAGAGTTTGATTTGTTTGACTTTTTAAAAAAGTGTAGACAAAATATTTCATTAATTAGAAATTATAACTATTACGCAAGGATAAAAATATTACCAGAGAGTAATTAAAAACATCGTATTAGCATATATTATCACAAAAATGCCAAACAAATCGCAATAACCGATACAAGATTAAAAATAATTGACAATAATCCAAATGCGACACATTAACAGACATAGGGACGCACAGATAAAATCCAGCCAAACCAAAAGAAAATAAAGACAGACAAACCGCATATCATGAAAAAATAACTTTAATAGAAAAACATATAAAAATCACATATGGCCTGTTAATCATTAACTAAACAATGCTATGGCAAATAATAAGAGAAGTAAACACGATACTTGTACAAAGCCTAGTATCTGTTACAGAATTCAAACAAAGCATATTGAATTGGCTGCCCATAAAGAAAAAGTGTCTAAGGAATATAAATTGTACAAGTACTCATCAGTTGCATTGTTATAACAGTGGAGTTGACAGTGGCATTTGTAATGTTTTTGTGAAATGTCCTCCATATATATATATATATATATATATAAATATATAAATATATATATTTTTATATATATAAGTGAAAGTGTCTGTGTGTGTATATGTGTAGCTGTGTGTCTGTGTGCCTGTGTACATTTCCCTACGCAATAACTCTGCCAATTTTTAGTCTAGAGACTCGAAAGTTGATATACAGAGTACTGAGATTTGGGAAAATCGAGGTGATCGGTTTTTCCAGCAATTTGGTGATGAAAGGGTCAAAGGTCAACGATTTGACCTTTGAGAACTCTACCAAACTCCCCCGACAATTTTGGGTCTACTCACTTGAAATTTTAGATATAGGTTCCTTGGACATGGATCTAACTTAATAACTTGACTTGAGCCCAAAACAATAAATTTATGAGGTCATAATAGGGGTCAAAGTTTTTAAAAAATGATCCCTGCTGTCTCTTCCAAATTACTCAGCCACTTTCTGGTCGAAATATTTTAAATTTTACATAAAGGGTATTCTGAGATAGGGTAAGCTTTTTCATCAGTTTGGGTCGAATATTTTTAGTTACCAATATATAAATGTACGCATGTATATGTTTGCATGTCTGCCTTAAACCTTCAATAAGGGCGACGGATTTTACCAAGATCAGTATCGTTTTAAAGTTCAATCTTTCGTTCGACAAAAATCGAAAACTTGGCTATAAACATTAATATCTTCCCCTTCAACTTGCCACTTTTCTACAGGGGGGGGTCACTTTTTTCGCCGACATTTTTTAAAGTTATCCTCTCCTTTAGATTGTCTAACCTTAATTTTTATAAATATCGCTTCCGGTTTGGCAGTGGTCGTACCCCGTTCTTTTCCTTCTTTGCGGTACGGGTTCGAGCCTGCCTTCACACTACCACATTTTTTTGCTCAACATACACATCCAAACACCCGGGCAACGCCGGGCTGAAATCTAGTATATATATATATATATATATATATATATATATATATATATATATATATATATATATATATATATATATACTAGCATTTCAGCCCGGCGTTGCCCGGGCGTTTGGGTGTATATGTTGAGCAAAAAAACAAAAATTGCAGTAGTAAGGCAGGCTCGAGGAAAAGAACTGGGAAAGAAAACCTGAAGTCTTTGCTATTACAACCACCGCCAAAGTGACTTATGTTTAAATTAAGGCTGGGCAAACGAAAGGAGAAGATGACTTCCAAAAATATTGACGAAAAAGCGACCTCCTGTAGAAAAGTGCCCAGTTGAAGGCGACGATAATAATGTTTTTAGCCAATTTTTCGAGATTTGTCGCCTGAAAGGTCGAATTCAACATGATACGGATCCTAGTAAAATCCGTCGCCTCTGTCGAAAGTTTTAGGCAGACTTTCAAACATATATATATATATATATATATGTATATATATATATATATATATATATATATATATATATACATACGTTTATACATTGGTAACTTAAGATTTTCGACCCAAACCGATTAAAATGCTTGCCCTATCTCAGAATACCTTTTATGTCAAATTTCAAGTGTTTAGACCAGATATTGTCTGAGTAATTTTGTAAAGATCGCAGAGTTCAATTTTTTTAACTTTGACCCCCATTATGACCCATTAAAATCTATTGTTTGGGCTGAGATAAAGTTATTAAATTAGAGCCATGTCGAAGGAACCTATATCTAAAATTTCCAGTGTTTAGACTCAAAATTGTTGGTGAAGTTTGGTAGAGTTCTTATAGATCAAATCGTGTAACTTTGACCCCGTTTACAGCCAAATGTCTAGCCGAAAGCCATTCACAAAGATTTTTCCAAATCTTAGTACGCTGTATACCAAATTTCGAGTCTGTAGACTTAAAATTGACAGAGTTATTGCGTAGGGAAATGTATACAGATACAGACACAAATATAAACAGACGCGCTCACTTATGTATATATATATATATATATATATATATATATATATATATATATATATATATATACTAGAATTTAACCCCAGCGTTGTCCGGGTGGATGTGTCTGTTGAGCAAAAAAAAATAATAATAAAAAGTTGTAGTAGGAAGGCATGCTCGAACCCGCACCGCAAAGGAGGAAAAGAACGGGAGAAAAACCTGACGTCTTTGTCGTTACGATCACCGCCAAACCGGAAGTGACGTAGGTTTTAATTAGGCTAGACAATAGAACGGGGAGGATGACTTTCAAAAATAACTGCGAAAAAGCGACCCCCCTGTAGAAAAGTCCGCATTTGAAGGTGAAGATATTAATGTTTTTAGCCAATTTTTCGATATTTGTCGTCTGAAACTTCGAACTTCAAAATGAATACTGATCATGTAAAAATCCGTCGCCTCAGTCGAAAGTTTTAGCCACACATGCACTCATACATACATACATGCATTTCGATATTGATAATTTAAAAATGTCGACCCAAACCGATTAAAAAACTTGCCCTAGCTCTGAATACACTTTATGTCAAATTTAAAATGTTCAGACCAGAAAGGTCTAAGTAATTTGGCAGAAACCGAAGAGATCAAATTTTTTTTAACTCAGACTCCTATTATGACCCCTTATCATTTATTCTTTTGGGCTCAAATCTAGTTATTAAGTAAGATCCATGTCCAAAAACGTATTACACAGATGTCTGACATAAAATAAGTTACACAGATTAGCGCAAATCTCATTATGCTGTATATAAAAATTTGAGCCTGTAGACTTACAATTAACAAAGTTATTGCGTAGGGAAATGTACACACACACATACACTATCACTTTTATAGATATACTAGCATGGGTACCCCGCGTTGCCCGAGTATTTGGAGGTGCAGTTTAAGCCAAAAAAAAAAGAAAAAGGTCAATTTTTTAAACTTTGACCCCTGTAATGACCCATTAAAATTAATTGATTTTGGCTCAAGTCAAGTTATTAAGTTAGATCCATGTCCAAGGAACCTATAACTTAAATTGCAAGAGTTTAGACCCCAAATTGTCGGAGGAATTTGGTAGAGTTCTCAAAGGTCAAATCATTGAACTTTGGCCCCTTAACAGCCAAATTTCTGGCTGACAACTGATCACATCGATTTTTCCAAATCTCAGTACGCTGTATATCAAATGTTGAGTCTGTAGACAAAAAATTGACAGATTATTGCGTAGGGAAATGTACACACACAGAGACAGTCAAACAGACACGTTCACTTTTATAGATATACTAGCATGGGTGCCCGGCTGGGCCCGGGTATTTGGAGATATATGTCGAGCAAAAAAGAAAAGAAAGTGGCCAATTATTTTAAATTTGACCCCTATTATGACTCCTTAAAATCTATTGTTTTGGGCTCAAATTAAGTTATTAAGTTCAAGTGTTTAGACCAAACATTTTCGGAGGAGTTTGGTAAAGTTTTCAAAAGTCAATTCGTTGAACTTTGACCCCTTAGTCGCCAAATTTCTGGCCGACAACGGATCACCTCGATTTTCCCAAACTTCCGTACCCTCTATATCAAATTTGGAGTATGTAGACTAAAATATTGACAGAGTTATTGCGTAGGAAAATGAACACAGACACACGCACCGCCACACACTTTCACTTTTATAAATACACTAGCATTTCAGCAGGGGATTTGGAGGTGTATTTTGAGAAAAAAGGTGATTTTTTTTAACTTTGACCCTTATGATAACCCATTAAAATTTATTGTTTTGGGCTCACATCAAGTTATTAAGTTACATTCAAAAGTTATATCGTGGGACTTTTACCCCTTAATCGCCAAATTTCTGGCCGAAAACCAATCACATCAACTTTTCCAAATCTCAGTACCCTGTATTCTAAATTTCGAGTCTATATACTTAAAATTGATAGAGTTATTGCGTATGGAAATGTACAGACACAGACACACACACAGACAGCTGGAGTTAAGAACAATAGTAAATTAATAGAAAATAATTTTGGGTCTGAGATTAATAGTGAATTACTAGTACATAAGTTGGAGTTGAGACACTAGTAAATCAATAGGAAATAATTTTGGGTTTTAGATTAATAGTGAAATAATAGTAAATATGTTTGGTGTTGAGAGATTAGTAAATTAATAGCAAATAATTTTGGGTCTGAGATTAATAGTGAATTAATAATGAATAGGTTTTGAGTTGGGAGTAATTATAAATTAATAGTAAATAATTTGGGTTGTGAGATTAATAGCGAATTATTAATAATACGTATGGAATTGAAAACAGTAATAAATTAATAGCAAATAATTTTGCGCTTGAGATGAGTAGTGAGTTACTGGTAAATAAGTTTGGATTTAAAAGTAATAGTGAATTTGTATCAAATAATTTTGGGTTTGAGATTAACAGCAAATTAGTTGTAAATCATTTGGAGTTGAGAACAATAGTAAGTTAATTGCACATATTTTTGGGATTTGAGATTAATAGTGAACTAGCGGGACCTGTGGAAATTCCGCAGCAGCATCTTTACTATGTAATATATTGTTGCTGGGCATACTGTGAGCGTTCTATTCAGCATGAATGAAGGCACAATCATAATCTAGTTTTTGTTATTAAAACTGTACTTCCCCCTTACTAAAATAATGACTTTTATATATTTCCTGGGCTGATTATTTCATTACAAACACACCGGTCAATTAACTCACATTTTATCATTTTTCATAATTATTGAATATGTTACTATGTTCGACAATAATTTTGTATAATTTCAACCCACATTATCGCCTCTCCCTTTACTAAAATATTAAATTTGATATATTGTATCGACTGATTATTTTATAAGAAAACACAACTATTAATGAACTCACTTTTCATCATTTTTAATAATTCTTGGATATGGTACTAATTTTGACAATACTTTTTCATCATTTAAACTCACCATATCACGCACCTTACTAAAATAATAACTGTTATATATTTTCTAGCCTGATTATTTCATTACAAGCACACACATCAATCAACTCACATTTCATCGTTTTTAGTAATTCTTGAATATGTTACTAATTTCAATAATATGTTTTTATAATTTCAACCCACGTTGTCGCCTAACCTTACTATAATAATAACTTTGATAAATTTTCTGGGCTGATTATTTCATTACAAACCCACTAATCAATTAACCTCCATTCAATCATTTTTCATAATTCTTGGGTATGTTACTAATATCGACAATCATTTTTCATAATTTATACCCACATTATCACCCCTTCTTAATAAAATAATAACTTTGAAATATTTTCTGGGCTTATTATTTTATTACAAACACACTAATGCATGAAATCACATTTAATAATTTTTCATAATTATTGGATATGTTACTTTCGACAATCACTTTTCATAATTTTAACTCACATTTTCGCCCTTCCCTCTTTACTAAATTTTAATTTTCATATATTGTCTAGAATGATTATTTCCTTACAAACACACAGATTAATTAACTAATATTTAATCATTTTTTCGTAATTCTTAGATATGTTTCTAATTTCGACAATTTTTCATAATTTAAGCCCTCCTCATCTTCTTCCCATTTACTTATATAATAACTTTGATATATTGTCTAGACTGATTATTTTATTATAAACACATTAATCAATTAAATCGCATTTCGTCATTTTTCGTAATTATTGGAAATCTTACTAAATTCGACAATACTTGTTTATAATTTAAACTTTCCTCGTCGCCCTCTCTTAATAAAAATTACTTTGATATATTTTCTGGGTTGATTATTTCATAAAAAAACATAACTATTAATTAACTCACAATTCATCATTTTTCTTAATTCTTTGATATGTTACTCATTTCGACAATTATTTTTAATATTTTTAACCAACACTATCAACCACCCACTACACGCATAATAACTTTGATATATTATCTGGGATGATTATTTCATTTCAAACACACCAATCAATTAACTCACATTTCGTCATTTTTCATAATTCTTGGATATGTTACTTATGTCGACAATCATTTTTCATCATTTTAACCCACATCATCGCCCCACTTACTAAAATAATAACTTTGATATATTGTCTGGTCTGATTATTTCATTGCAAACACTGCATTAAATAACATATTATTTTTTTTCATAATTCTTGGATATCTTACTAATTTTGACAATTATTTTTCATAATTTAAACCATCCTTATCGCCCTCTCTTGCTTACATAATTACTTTGGTATATTTCTTGGGCTGATTATTTTATCTGTGTTCATAATCCTGGATATGTTATTAATTTGGACAATAATTTTTATAATTAAAAACTCACATTATGCCTCTCCCTCCTACTTATATAATATATTTGATATATTGTCTGGGCTTATTATATCATTACAGACACACGAATCAAGTAACTAACATTTCATCATTTTTCATAATTCTTGGATATGTTACTAATTTCGACAATAATTTTCATACCTTAACCCACTATGTCGCTCCCCCTTTCTTTAGTAATAACTTCGATATATTGCCCGGGTTGATAATTTAATTACAAACAAATCAATAAATTCTGGGTATTCTCATAGTATATATGTTTCACCTAACTTATCCAATCCCGGGTGACGCCGCATATATTCTGCTAATATATATCGTTCACCTATCTCATTCTATCCCGGTCGACGCTGGGTATTTTGCTACTATATGTTTTCCACCTATCTCATTTAATACTGGGCGACGCTTTCTGATAGTATATATTTGCACATATTCAATCCCTGGACTGACTGCTAAAAATAGGCATAAAATAATGTAATGTCTAAATAGTAAATTGTTTAAGCCATTTCCGGGACCGACTTTATATCCACAACCCACTGCTAAAAATATACATGAAATAATGTAATGTCTAAACGGTAAACTGTTTCAGCCATTTCCGGGCCGACTTTACATCCCAACCCACTGCTAAAAATAGGCATGAAATAATGTAATGTCTAAATAGTAAATTGTTTAAGCCATTTCCAGGACCGACTTTATATCCACAACCCACTGCTAAAAATATACATGAAATAATGTAATGTCTATATAGTAAACTGTTTCAGCCATTTCCGGGACTGACTTTATACCCCAACCCAGAGCTTAAATATACATGAAATAATGTAATGCCTATATAGTAAACTGTTTAAGCCATTTCCGGAACCGAGTTTATATCCCTAACCCACTGCTAAAAATATACATGAAATATTGTAATAACTAAATAGTAAACTGTTTAAGCCATTTCCGGGACTGACTTTATATCCCCCAACTCACTGTTAAAGATATACATGAAATAATGTAATGTCTAAATAGTAAACTGTTTCAGCCATTTCCGGGACCGACTTTATGCCCTAAACCTACTGCTAAAAATATACATGAAATAATGTAATGCCTAAATAGTAAACTGTTTCAGCCATTTCTGAAACTGACTTATAATCCCCACCCCACTGTTTAAAATATACAGTAAATAAAGTAATGTATAAATCGAAAACTGTTTCAGCCATTTCTGGGACCGGCTTCTTATCTCCCATCCTACTGTTAAAAATATACATTAAATAAAGTAATGTCCAAAACGTAAATGGTTGCAGCCATTTCCAGAACCAACTTCATATTTCCCACCCCAATGTTAAAAATATACATTAAATAAAGTAATGTGTAATGCGTAAACCGTTTCACCCATTTTCGGGACTGATTTAATATCCCCCACTCCACTGTTAAAAATATACATGAAATAAAGTAATGTTTAAATCATAAACTGTTTCATCAGGTTTTCGAAAGTAATACATAAAAACATTAACACGGTTAGTGATTAGGTAACCATTGCTTCAACATGAATTTCTGAGTGTAGTATCAGTTTCAGCATTCGAGTGACTTAAATACCCCCCTTTTTGGTCTTGGTGGAGAAATCTTTCATTACGGATACAATTCTTATTTTTGTTATTGACCAGAGAACACCTTTTGGGGAGCTGGTTTCCCCCTAAATTTTTAATCGACCCCATGTCCAATTCCATCCTTGCGGGGAGGCAAGTAAACAAAAAAAATAATCAGAACGGACATTTTCCAGGGCATTTTCAGCAGGATGCTCTGTTATAAGGAAAAATCCGCAAATAAGAGAAAGTTAAGTTGAGATAAGTTTTCAGTGCTGTCGGTTTCAAACGTGATAATAGGAGACCGTTTTTGATACCCATACCAAGCTCTCCTCACCTATACTCATCTGTTTTATAACCGGAATAGAAATCCCATAGAAATATGACAAGATCACGTAAAATCTCGTTCAGCTGAAACAACTTAAAATTCAAAATTCAAAAAATAATTGAATTTTTAAAATAGTCTGTTTAATATTTTGGACGCTACAGAAAACAAAGAAAAAAAAAAACCAAAAGGAAAACAAAAGGAGAAAAAACAAAAAGAAAAGAAAAAGAGGAATCAAATATCCTAAAACATTCCCGTTATATATTATTTTACTATATGTGACGTGTTTCAGACAGAGAAAAAAAACTTATTTTATTCTATCGATATTAACCTCTTGTTGGTCCTTGGCAGTCTAAGGGAGATAATCGTGCAAGTTCTGAAAGGCATTATAGTCTGAAAAAAACTATTTTATATAAATTTTAATTATAAAATCCTATTTATCAAATAAGATAATTTTATTAGATGTAACGCCTATCATTATTAAAAAAAAACAACTTTATATTAATTTAAAATTAAAATTTAAATTTAATTTTTAAATTAAAACTTTTCGATGCTAATTTCAAATTAAAAAAAAACAATAAAAAACTAATAAAATTTCAATTTAATCAATATTAAACTATATAAAGAATATACTAGCAGTTCAGCCCGGCTTTGCTTGGGCCCTATGTACTGTGCACATGTCTGTATTAATAAAGTGTAAAATGTACGGCAATGCCTTTTTATATAATAGGCTTCCTTAACTACCATAGAGAAAAGTTAGTAAGGACTGCAAAGGTCAAACTTTGTTTTTATTTTGGCCCGAATTTGGACCCTTTAACATTTCTTATTTTGGGCTCGAATCCAATTAAAATGTTTGATTCATAAATCTAAAATTTCAAATGTAAAGACCCCAAATTCTTTTCATCATTACCTCTTGGGAACCCCAAAACTGCTTAAAAAGCTTGCTGCATCTCTGAATATCCTTTGTGTATAATTTCAAATGTTTAGATCGAAAATTGGCTTAATAGTTTTGTAGAGGCCGCAAATGTAAATTTTTTTGTAACTTTGACCACTAGAAAGCCAAATATTCGATCAAAAACCGATTAAAAAGCTTGCCCTATGTCTGGATACACTTCATGTGAAATTTCAAATGTTTAGACCAAATTTGCCTGAGTAATTTGGTAGAAAGCGAATGGGCCTTTTCTTAAACTTTGACACTACTTTTGATCTGTTGCTGTCATTACTCGTCTAATCCAGAAACCATTGGAAGAAATAAGAAATAAGAAATATGAAGTATATTCAACATAAAACTAAAGACCATATGGCGATCCATTACAAAAGTTTATTGATCATATATTTAAAAAATAGTTGTCACCAGCAGAGAAACAATATTCGATATTGTGTTGAAACGTGAAAAAATACAGTTTTCATTGATAGCTGTTTCAGCTATTCTATCCATGTTAAGCATCATGTTTGAATGATGCCTCTATATATATGGATTAGCGTTTTTATATCCATAAACCTCTGTTCAACTAATGAAAATATGACATATTGTTCTCGGACTCTGATAGACTAAAATACAGATACAACACTATGATCCTCCTCTTCCCAATCCCTGTCGGTTTGACATTTATATATTTACGAAAGATTTACTTTGACAGATAATTATAAGAGTTCGAAACTTATTTTAATGACGCGCCAAGTCAATATAAAAGCCAAGTTTAATTTGATGCAAAACGTTCAATATGTCTAAAACGTGCATATCGAGTATTATAACACGGACAGTTTTCAAATAGTTTGGCTCAAAACCAACACGGTTAACTCCACTCTGATTATTGCATTGGCACTGGTCATTTGTCGTTCTCTGATAATGCTTTCTCCCATCACTCGCTAATCACGTTCATTTCACCTTATGAGTGTTGGCCTATAAAACGCGTGCTGGACGAAGTTTGTGAAAGGCTAGAAGGCAGAGGAATAGTTTGCAGAGATGGCGCGACCCTTAATAGGCACCTATTGTCTGTTTGGTTGAAAGTCTACCAAAAGACCTAAAGCATTTTTTACGTCCGCCACTCTCACTTAAATTGTCTTTATGTTCTCTTTCCATAAAAAAATATATCTATGTAAGGAAAAATAGTTGCTAGGGTACGCAAATCGCAATAGGACTAAACGAACAATGGAGGCGTAATTGGCCTCACAATGTAAAATCCCCTGGAAGCCATACATCTTTGTACAGGCTTGATATAATTCTCCTGCGTTTCAATCTAGAGAGAAATTTTCATCACAATAATGCTTTCGATTAACACCGAAAAAACGGAATATTAATTTATTTTAATATAATAGACAGTTCATCTGCTTGTATTGTTGTTTTTGTAAAAACTAATTACGCCATAGTTTTAATTGCTTTTTAACATATATCTACCTTAACACTTTTATGTATGAGAGTTTACCTATGAACCATTCTATCTTAAAAAACACGTATATTCCACTCTGTCTTCAGACATTAAGTGGATAAAAGCAACACATCTAGGCTTAATTGTTGCGTGAGGTAATAAACCTTAATATAGTTTATATCAGTATTTCCAATACTTTTCCAACTAAAGAAAATGTGCATTATTGGGTGCCCGGGCAGCGGCGGATAACGTAGCTGAAAGAATGAATTTATTGTGTTTTTTGTAAAGCAGACATAGAATTTTATTGTTTGAGAAAAAATGGCTAGAAATATGATTTGAAGAGCTATAACGAAATATAATTTCGTTCTTGGCCTGACGAACCCCAGCTCAAGGATTCTGACTTTTTGAGAGGTTAAAGTGAAAACCTTTCTGGACGTGTGAATGAATTTGAGTTGTGGTCCCAGAGTCATGGGCCTATGAAAGTTTGCAGGTATGCACACACGCAAAGAAACGGGAATTCACCGGATTGACGTATCAAGCGGTGATTGGTCTGGAGAACAGCTTACCTTTACCCATCACCTTCCAATATCAGCAAATGCCCGGGCCAGAAAGGGGCAGATTGGAGCCGAATCTCGGGACAAGAGCACTAACCCCAGAGAGCCCCCCCCCCCTGTGCACCAATCGTCGCCACCGTGGAGAACGAAGAATAAGATTTCGGATTGTTTTCTGGTATAAGCGAACTGAACAATTGTACATATGTAAAACACCTGTACATTTTGTGAATTAACTTGTCGTAGACTAGAAACCTCTGTGTTTGTTTTCTTTTGGCCTGCATGAGAAGCTAATAAATTTTTAGCAGACGCCGGTGTCGGGAACTGACGACGAGGCCGGCGACGCGGAAGAATCTTGTAAAGAGCCCCCGTGAGAGGACGATCCCGACCATTGCAGTTTCGACGGGGAAGAGACGACAGCTGGTGACGTGCGACCAGGGGGGATCTTTACATTTTTTTTGTATAATCTGACCTCTTTGGGTTGGAGTGGTGAATAATAGGCTATACTTAGTTATATCTGCAAGTAGTAAATATTAATCCTTCATCCCACAGAAGACAGCCACTTAGAACCCTTATCCTCGAGTGATCTATTGGCCTTGATATTTGGTGAAGCCTATATAAAAAAAAACTGATACCACCTTTAACATTTATGCATCGAATGGATATTGCGTGTTGGTTCAAGAATTAGATATGAAAATTCCTGAAGGTGAAAAGTATATGTATAGAAGGTATGTTGTTTCAAGGTTTCATCGGTCAAGTCATTGAAGAAAATAATAATGCCAGTGAGAATTATTACAAATAATATTATTATGGAAATATGCTTGCTGATGAAAATCATACATTTTCAGATCGAATTCAAAGAGCAATGTAGAGTTTTTCCTCTGGATGTTTGAGTCAATTCTCTCTCGCTTAAACAAAATAAAATTCGAAACATTTTCTTATTGTGCTAAGATTTCGTATCATCCTGGGACTCAGTCGAGTATTGTGAGAGTTCTGTTATAAAATAAGCATTTTTATAAAGTTTCAAATATCTTTACAAATCTGGATGTCTTTTTGTTCAAAATTCGTGTTTAGAAAATCCGCAAAATTTTATAACCAAAAAGAAATTTGTCCGGTTATAGAATTCTAAAATGAATATAATCTTTAGAATAGGAACAGCATAATTTTTATATTAATGAATAGTTATTAAATCAATAAACTCAACCGAAAATAAAATATTTAGAAAATAACGAAAATATCATTTCCCTTGTTGACACGGACATAACATTACATGATAGGATGTCTTCTCATAAACGTCATAATAATGTTTCAACTTTCAAATATAAAATAAATAAAAACTTTAAAATAAAATAAAATGCTTGCCTTATTATTTCGTGACAATCCCAGAAAGCTTTTCCAGGAACATTTTAATTAAAAACTAGTATTTTATTGCGATCTAAACAATTCTCAACATTCCAATTGATTTTAAAATAGAATAAAGTTTAAATATGTATTATAACAGAGTTACACTAAAAAAAGTCGAGTTTTTCTTCAAAATATTTTATTTTGAGAATGACATATCAATGTGTACAGGTTTTGTAATATTTTCTTTGTTATCAAATTAGGACTATTTATTGCTTTTCCAGATGCTGTCCAAGTTTTGAATACATTGCGGAGACTTCATATAATGCTATATATATATATATATATATATATATATATATATATATATATGTATATATATTAAAAGTGATGGTTGTGTAGTTACAACGAGAGGAAAAAATGTATATTTAAAAGAGTGTAGCCATCAACAATTGTGGGTTTTTTTAAAGGTTTTCATCATATTTTTATTTTAAAATATTTTTATAACGCGTTTCGAGCTTAGGGTGTGCTCTCTTCAGATGTTTTCGTAAAAAGTTTTTCTTTAAAATGGGAGTTTGAAGAGTTATTTTTACCTCCGCTGATACTAAATGTGTTTTTCAGATGGTGTGTGGTCTCAGACATTCTGTCTCCAACTGTATGTGTTCAAAGTGTCCGGTCAAAGTTAGATTCAAAGAGGGCGCCTTTGGTCCATTTAATGAAGGTTTTTATGTTTCTTTTAGGGTTTTTTTAAAATACTTTCTTTCCCATGTATAGCACACACTAACACACAATCACACACGCATACATATACATACATGTACATGTACACATGCATACGTACACGCACGCAGGCACACACACATACACACACGCACATATAGAAATATATGTAGGAGCATACATATATACATACCCACCTACACACTCACACACGTACTCACACACATCCACCACTAACACGTCAGGGAAATATTGGTTAATTATTTTTATTTTTTATTTTTTATATATATACATATATATATATTTTCCCCAACCAAAACACGCATGTGTATATGCGCTTAATCATTCAGACACAAGTACACGCACACACACACACACACACAAGCAAGATGGAGAATAGGTAGGAGAAGATATATACACACAAATACACGCACATACACACATATATATATACATACATGTATGTGCATACACACTCACAAACATCCCCATACTATGTAGGCACATACACATACATACACATGCACACGCATAGATTAATGTAGGGGCTCACGCATACGCGTATATCTATATCCACACGAACACATTTACCCACTCATACATATGCATACGTATGTATATATATATACACACATACAGATGCGCATACATTCATCCACCCATATATATATATATATATATATATATATATATATATATATATATATATATATATGGACACATGCACCCACAATCACACATACACATACATATTCATACATCCCACCTTATGTATATATTGGTTGAAGTTTTCTTTCTTTTCTAATCCAAGCACATATGCATACATGGATTCGGTCACCCAAACATAAATGCACGTACACACAAAGAAACCCTAATAAAAACATAAAAACCTTCACCAAATGGACCAAAGGCGCCCTCTTTGAGTCTAAATTTGACCGGGCATTTTGAACACTTACAGTTGGAGACAGAATGTCTGAGACAACACATCACTCTGAAAAACACATTTAGTATCAGCGGAGGTAAAAATAACTCTTCAAACTCCCATTTTAAAGAAACACTTTTTACGAAAACATCTGAAGAGAGCACACCCTAAGCTCGACACGCGTTATAAAAAAATGTTAAAATAAAAATATGATGAAAACCTTTAAAAACACCCACACTTGTTGATGGCTACACTCTTATATATATATATAAATATATATATATATATATATATATATTTATATACATTTAGTAATGTGATTGATAATTTAAAAATCAAATTATAATTAAATTAAACATCGGTTTCATAAGAAGGAACAGCAACAAAATCAATTATTTTACGATCGTTTCGGAAAACAATGTTTTTATTGTGGTGGGCATCAAGTTACGGACAATAATTATTACATATAGTTTTTTAATAAACAAGGTTTCCTCATCAGCAAATTGTGAAGGGCTTTTATTAAATGGAAAAGACACGATAAATAAACTTAGCATTAAAAGTAAGGCAGGTGTATCTGGAAAAAATTAAAATATAGGTCTGGATTTAAAATTGATAAGAAAATTGATATAGAGGGTTAGAGATAGAAAAGAAATAGAGTAAAATATAAATTTGGTTTTAGTACAATATTATACATACATACATACACAAATATATACATGCATATATATGAAAAAATTGACACATATACACATATACATAGATATACAGATATATACATAAAATATAGTTACAAATATTTACCTTTTAATTTTGCGCCTTTTGAAATCAGGAACTATGGGTAAAGTACTCATATATATGCTTGCTATAGCTTTTCAGCTCATGGAATGATAAATTTTCAAAAAGGACGCCCGTGCAATAATTTATTTCCGTTAGCATACTTTTGATTTAAAGACGCCACGGTTTATAATTCGAAAGAAATTGTAAGTTAATGTTATTTGTATAATTACATAATGCAAGGTGAGTAATTAGTTTTATTTTCTTTAATCAAAGGATGCAAGGGGGATAATTAGTCTAACTTAATTTATTACAGAAAAAAAATGTAATCTATTTTTACTAATAAGTAATTTTTAATGATTTAAGGTGGCTTATATTTATTAGATTTAAACCAACGTTTATGACTGCATGTGAATATTAGTTCCTGTCTTGAATTTAATAGGGTGGTTGCATTTTTTATATCTTCATATTTCAAAATTTTTAGGGTATCTTTTGTACATAGTGCACATAATTTATCTCCTGGTTTATATGGTTTGCAAGATTCAATTACTCGCCATTTCAAGTTGAAAGAAATATTGGTATTTTTGAGTTGCCAAATATAGTTGGATAGTATAGTTTGGTTAGATAGAGAGTTATTTTTAAAAGAATATTTCTGCGTTGAAATTCTATGTTTTATACGGCCAGATGTGGAACCAAAATATATTGCCTCTTGTTTATTGTGATTATTTTCCGTTAGGTCTGGTACTGGATTATTATATGGTGGGTTGATTTGTAATTGATCGGTAGATTGGTTTAAGTTGGTGACATTATTTAATCTGGTAGCGGAGTTATGGCTGTTAATAGATTCATGTAGATTTGGGGTTTTGATACTGTGCAGCTATTGATTACATTTTTAATTTTACATGAGCCTTGTAGGGGACATTTTTTTTTTCTTCTACAGTTACAGTCTGCTATATTTTGTAAAGTTGTATTTTGTAGCTTATTAATTTTCTTACTATTAGAGATAATTATTTTTTGATGAAGGTTAGGCATAGTGGAGTAAAAGACTTTGATTGAGTTCTTATTGAAAATTTTATTATATCTATGGGGGCTTTAAAGTTCTTATCTAATATTTTAAAAAATTCTCTGGCTATGTTTGTCTCTAGGTTTTTGGAATATGGAGGGTTGAACCATAGGGTCTCCTTATGTTTATTCTTACGTTTACGGGTTTTGGTTTGTTGTTTATTTGTATTATTATCTATGAAACGGATTTTTAATTTAATTATAATTTGATTTTTAAATTATCACTCACATTACTAAATATTAAATTAGCTCTAGGATATTTACCTATCGAGCTTATTATATATCTAAATTACAACGAGCACTTTTCTTTCCTGTATTTTTATTAAACTAGTAATTTCACTATTACATAAAAATACACTCTGCTCTTTAGACTATTGTTCTAATCTCCTTTAAATTATATATATATATATATATATATATATATATATACATATGTAACTACTTCATTTACTCACATAAAATTAATATACGAAAGTATAGATTTCTGCGTAAACTTTAAGTATTTACTTCAAAAGTGCTCAATACGTAGGTAGAACTAGTTAGCAATTTATTAAATATATATGGCGATTAAGCTACACTGAATATTCGGCGGTTCATCCACTCTAGGATTCGTCAGGCTTATGCGCGTATTCAGTGGTTGTTTTTCGTTTTTATATGGTCCTCTTCTGTTGAGGATTTTAGTTAGCCAATCAGCTTTCTAGTATGCACCGCGCACCTTCCTATCAGCCAATGGGCATGCATTTTCTCGAACAAAGGGCCTGTTTTAGAATTAGGTTAGTGGTTTCAGAATTCGCGCATAAGCCTGACGAATCCTAGAGTGGATGAAACGCCGAATATTCAGTGTAGTTTTATCGCCATATATATTTTGAAAATTACTGTATATATATATATATATATATATATATATATATATATATATATATATATATATATATATATATATCAAATTTCGGTTTTTGTGTATTGATATCCATATTAAAAGCTTCTTGTCTATGTATTGAAAAAGAAAATACAACTTCGCTATATATGAGTCGTGGAATTGCATTCGTCTGCAAAAGCTCTAGCTACTTTGCATACATTTTTAAACATTCATTCAAATTCCTTATTAGATTTTTCGGTTTTCTAATCGGATAATCATCTTTACTTAACTATTACGTGTAATTATGTTCATTCAGATATTCTACATGATTTACACTTGCGTAATATTTGCGTAAAAATGTTATCGTAAACACAACTTTTTTCTCTATATATTTATGTATGAGTATATACATTTGTTAGAACATTTTTCTTACCTCTGTCATTTTCTGATCTATAGACAGGAAACGAAGTATATGGGATATTTGAACCCATACAAACTTCATGTTTTCGTTTTTAGCTTGGGAAAATCAGTGCAAAAGTGTGAAAATTAAAAAAAAAACATATGTACTTTACGAGATGAAGGTCGAACGACGACATTACGAACATGCTTATGTAACGTATTATTCAAATAAATAAAAATGTCTTCACCTATATAAGCTTCATAAATAATATGAACTCACAAAGTAATTGTCCTCGTCATCGACGCCGTATACGCTGTTGTATAAACGATGTCTCGTTCTCCATTGTCCGTCTCCACTTTATGAAGCCCTTCTTAAATACTACACGTTTTAGGTTCGATTTTCGATGGTGGTGCACTAGTCATTTATTTTAATGTTTTTAATCGTTAATATATAGGCCCCAATATAATCCAATAATACGAAATGTGCATAAATGAAAATATCATATTAAAGCGTATTTTACGACCGGGCTATGTCGGGCGGTTGCTAGTATACAATATATATTTGAATGCAAAGTTAATGTTTTATATTAACACGATAAACACATAGAGGTATTTACTGAAATGCAAGGAGATCAGGCGTTTGCGATATTAAAATAATAAATACTTAACGCCAATTTAACACATTTATCAGATTCTGGTTTCTTTTTATAATATTTGATCAGTACTTACTAAACAATATCGAGCAAGATCTTCTGAATTACAATTTTTGCTAATTATTGCTTGATTTTAAATAAAGTTCGTAGATGTAAAATCATGTTATAGTTTTTGCTCAAATAGAGATGTATCCTAAATATGATGCTTTACTATATTCATATATTTATCTTAATTTTCTTAGTTCGACACAATTGTTTCGTTCCAAAAATTAATTGACATATAGTGTCACAAATATACTACACGTTACATCATTCATTTCTTTTGAATCTGAATAATGCGACCTGGGGAGACTTGATATTGAAAACAGCCGCAGCTGAAACATGTATGCATATATCTAGCAATTAATGTTTGCATCAATAAAAATATTTCAAAGAGTTATACGCATATATATATATATATATATATATATATATATATATATATATATATATATATATATATATATACATGTATGTGTGTATATATTATAATATATGCGAATTTTGAGTATTATAATTATTTTTAGAAATATGAGGCGGGTTGTTAGGATTAATGTTATTATTGCTATTATTTTTCTTTATCTCATCACTATATTCATCAATATTTATATTAATGTTTGTGTTGTTGGTTGTGACGTTGTTGTCTGTAGGTGAATCGATTGGTGGAACGATCGATTCACTAATTGAATTAAATTTTGAGTAGTTTAAGGATGCAGCATATCTATCATGGGATGATTATCTCCAACTTTTGTAGGGGTGTTTCAAGGTAAATCTGTAAGAGTACACAGATATATGACATCCAAGTTGATGCAATCGTTTGTGAGTGGGAAGTCCTGCTTATTGTTAAAAGTGAAGTAAGTTTTTGGCATTGAGGTCGAAGGGGTGATCTGAGCTAATTCGTTTTTTTGTTATTCGATGCTATTATCGTCTGGGCTTGGTGGGGTATTTTAGAGTAGAAAGTATTAGTAGAATTTTTATCAAATATAGTACTATACCTATTTGGTTGCTTAAAAAATTCTACAATTTTTAATTATTGTGGTATATTTGTCTTGACATTTGATCTGAAGGGGATTAGACCAAATAGTTTACTATTTCGTAAGCCGGTTGCAAGGGTATGGCTTGTTATGATTATTGTATTGAGCGGGGCATGTTTGTAAATCGGTTTTTATTACAGTTATTATTTAGTGGAGTAGAGTGTTTTCTAGAATGTGACAAATTTTTAGTCATGTTATTGTAAGCCGGATGTTAAATGGCTAGAAACAATGTTGGTTTGGTTATATTGTATTGTTTCATTATACCCTGAATTCTTAGGTCTTATTTAAACATGGTGTATTTTGCTTGAACGTTTTTTTGTCAGCGGAAAGTGAAGAAATTCTAGAGACAGAAGGTTTTATTGATTTTTAATAGTATTAGGGTGATTGGAACATTTGTGAACATAGCCAAAATTCAAATTGAACTTATGGCTTGGACTGAAACATTCTGTATTTAAGTTTAGCGTGGTATCAAGAAATAGTAAGTTTTTTAATCAGGTATTGAAAAAAAGAATTTTACAGGTGATTTTCTATACATTACGCCGGCAAGGAAGATAATAAATTATAACAACTTATTTCTTTTTAAGAAAACAGAATTATTGACATATCGAATTAGAGCAAAAACGGTAGAGTATTCGACTACAAATCGAATGATCCCCCTGTTCAAACTTTTCTCATAAATGAGTCCAGTTTAAGATGAAAAAATCGAACAATTAAAAATCGCCGGAAATCATTTATTTCCGTCCGGTTTTTTAAACTAAACATTATGATTAATAATTAATAAGTGACGCTTCCAGAGTATTTATTGTGAGGCCCAAATATCCGCTGACGTAATTTTGTAATAAATCACGGACGAAATTTGATGACGACATTATCATTATTTTTTCCTTATACTTGTTTGTCTTTTTTTGCGAGTGAGTCAACCGGGAAAATTATTCGCCGTCATATACAATATCCAATGAAGGATTACATATGAGACAATTATATAGAAGCGATGCTTTTTGTGTACACAAATTTGGCTTAGGTATTTGGGCAATGTCAAAACATTATTAATTAACTGCCCGCATAGCAGCAGTTGTATAGCATAACGGTTAGAAATTCCGACTGTCGGCTAGGCGATAGGGATTCGAACCTGGCCTTGGGTAGTTGCTTGTCTAGCCGCACTGATGAGCTTCGAAACATCGAAACAGTACTGTATGTGGATGACTATATATATATATATATATATATATATATATATATATATATATGTATATATATATGGAAAATATAAAGGAGAGAAAAAAGAAAATACTTTAAAAGGAGACCTCTGACATAATACAAAGCTTAACTAACTGTACTGTAGACGATTTCTATAAAGAAATCAATAAAAAAATAAAACGATGATATAAAACTATATCGTATTATATAAATATTTATATACACTAATGAGACTTTGTAGGTTTTACACAGAGTGCGCTCGAGATTTCACTTAAAAATTCTCGAGGCAATATCCATTAATTTGCGCCAACAATCTCTGTGAAAACAAAGAGAGTATACCCATAATTTAGAACTTATGTGTATTCGTTGAGACTGTTTCATTTTCACCTATTCCCTATACAATTTCTTTCTTTCTTTCTTTTGTTACCCTCGCTATTAATTTATGGTCTTTTGACCACGTTTTTAAACGATGTTTCTCCCCCGTTGCCAACGTTAATCTTGAAAAGGGTTGGCTGAAAGACGTCTCCATAGTTTTTGTTTCTGTCCAATTCCTTTTTTATCTCTTTTATCTAATTTATATTGAAAGTTTATTTTTAATGGTTTATGTTTAAACTGTAGAAAATAAGAAAAAAAAACGAAACCCGTAGCATTTAATGATGGCACTACGTTCGGCGTTATTTGAGGAAAAAGGTACAATAAAAGTATTATAAAGAAACTAAATGAAATCATTAGATTGAAGGCTAAAATTCCTTCAGTTCAATCCAAAATAATTTTTCTCCAATCTTGTTTTTTTAATCACGTGTCAACGGGTAATATTTTTACGCGTATTTTTAAGGTTAAAGCGAGAAATGCGGGAAATGTCGAACGCGCTTTTTGAAAAGGTGAAATTCTACCTTTATTTGTAGCTTTGGATTTTACCAAAGGCAAATATCGCCGGCTGTGGAATTTTGAGTGTTCGAATTTATCATTCTTTGACAAAATACGGTTTTCTAGTTATATTTCTGCAAGTTATATTTTACGCAAAGAAAAACTTGCTTTGAAAACTCCAAGCTTTCTGAGATTTCTTATTGATAGAACGTTTGGTTCGTGTCAGACGAGGGAAAGGAATATTTTAAATTTTTCTAAATATTTATTGTCGGACACCGAACAATTTTCCTTTCACGTGGCCTTAATTTTGGCATAACTCCATCACATATTAACAAGGTGTTTGCTGAATTTGAAATGTTGTATCTACAGCTGAGGAAACACGTGCGCTCTTCGTCTGAGAATATATCCTGGTTAAAAGCATGTCGTATTGATCTTGCGCACACTTTCGTTCGTAGTCCTATTAACTCGAAGTCTTTTGTGTTGCAAGACAACCATTTAAAGGCCATTACAGCTTTTAAAATGCAATAAAGGCATTTATATTACAAAGCCAGACCAAGGTTCTGGAGTCGTTATTCTCGACCAAAGCATCTATATCGAGAAAATGATGGTGAGATCTTTAAACGTGCCGTGGAAATATATACTGGATTCTGCATTCATGATTCTTTTCGGTGTGCAGAATTTATTGGTGATGAAAAGGGTTCATTAAATACTGGATATTTATGTTCCTATGAAATATCCAGTTTGTTCACCAATGTGATTTTGGATGAAACTCGAGATTTGTTCCGATAGTCTTTATCGTGCTTCCCTAACTATACCCTCCTTTCCTGAGCATATATTTCTTGAGCTCATGAGTTTACTTACTAAATCGGTTGAACTTAGTTTTGACGGGGACATGTATCGTCAAGTTGATGGTGTAGCAATAGGAAGTCCTTTGGGTCCAACATTGGCTAATATTTTTGTCGGGTTTCAAGAAAAACTGCTTTTTGATCGTTTTCCTAAACCGATTTTTGTCATATGTTCTTTCCGTACGGAAGCTGAAGAGTTGTTAGAACAATTAAACTTACTTCACCCTGCATTGACGTTTACTATGGAGGGTAAAGTTAATGACTTATTACCGTTCTTAGATGTTCTCATTGAAAGATCCCGTATGAGTTTTACTACTAGCATATATATAAAAAAGCACATTTATAGCGCAATACATTAGCTGGGTTTTGTTCTCCCTTAAAATCAGAAAATTAAATCAGATTAAAACTTTAGTGCATCGGGCTTTGTCGATCTGCTCAGTACTAAACTAGATGCGGAATTCAAAAGCATAACTGGGATCATTGTGGCTAATGGTTATCCTTTATACATAATTAAAAAAAAAATCTTGGCATTTAAAAGTGGAACATTTCTGAGCCCTAAAAAATGTCCCATATATGTGAACTTGTCTCAAAATCCAGAAGTTTTCGCATAAAATTGCTACAGCCGTTTCACATTGCTATTTTGCAACGAAGGTATGAACGGTGTTTGTGACGAGAAATATATGGTTGTTTATCGGTTTAACGGTCAGTGTGAAGCTGACTACGTGGTCATACCATTCAACGTTTGGAGGTTAGAAATTCCCAACATGTCCTCCTTCGATACGTAGGCACAAAAGAAAAAAACATCCAGGCGTTTACCAGCTCATAAGGCGGCCATTGGTGAACATTTAATATAGTGCAAAATCTGCTCTGACGGATACACTGATGAGACTTTTTCGGTTTTACAAACGGCGCGTTCGAGAATGCACTTAAAAATACTCGACGCAGCATCCATTAATGTGCACCAACCATCTCTGTAAGCAAAAACAGTATACCCATAATTAACAACTTATGGTTATTCGCTGAGATTGTTTCTTTTTCCTATTCCCTATAAATTTGTTTCTTTTTTACCCTCGATATATTTAATTGTATATGAAGTGTGTGTATTTATGCAGCAGTCTTTGATTTCAAAGAGCACTATTACAATATCAGAAAACTTCTGTTGATGATACCGTTTTTTATATTTTCAACTTTTCTGATAATCTTATAAGTATGTAGATCGAAATCATTTAACTTTCCTGTATAGTTCGAAGTTGGCCGATGTTTTTCGTTTTCTAAAGTAAATATCATAAAGAAACTTGTGTGAATGCTATTGCGAGAAGGGCTGGAAGGATTTTATATATTAGCAGCGGTGAATGAATACGAAATGTGAATGCCCAGCAAGAGTAAGAGAGAAAGAGAGAGATAGAAAGAGAAAGAGAGAGCGAGAGAAAGAGAGAGAGAGAGAGAGAGAGAGAGAGAGAGAGAGGGCGTGCCTTTTTCCGTGGTCACGACTTACTCGAAGGGTTTAAGACAGATATTTGAGTATATATATAGATATATATATATATATATATATATATATATATATATACATACATATTTAGTGGGCAAAGCGCACATTGAAGCTATCTATCTATCTATCTTTATATATATACATATATATATATATATAGAGAGAGAGATATTTATATATATATATATAGAGAGAGAGAGAGAGAGATTTATATATATATAGAGAGAGAGAGAAAGAGAAATATATCTATGTATATATATAAAGAGAGAGAGAGAGAGAGAGAGAGAGAGAGAGAGAGAGAGAGAGAGAGAGAGATTCCAAACATATTAGCTGACGTCCGGGATTTATCTTAATAGAACAGCATGGACGCATCTTACGTTAAAACATGGCAATCATTCTAACAAATGTTGGAATTAATTGAGCGATGAATGCACATCGTAAAACGGCTGACGTCAATTGCTATTTAATGAGTTTCTTCTATTTTGAATGGCGATCACGAACGATTTGCTAATCTACAGAATATGATTCTAATTAGTTTTTATTTCATGAAAAAATTACAAAACTCATTACAGCAATATATATTGCGCACGTGAGTTTGGCATGTAGTTACATGTGCATTTATGAAACAATAGAAATCCACGTCAATATATTTTGGTATATTTTACCTTTTTGATTATATATGTCTTTGCATGATATATACATATATATATATATATATATATATATATATATATATATATATATATATATATACATATATATATATATATATATATATATATATATATATATAAAATAAACATTACAATTAAATTTACCAAAATGATCCAATGGTAAAACTAAAGTATATTATAAATATTAAAGAATTACTATTTATAAAGTAATCTCAACTAGATGTAAACGCTCGATGAAACGAAATAGAAGATAGAGCTTATAATAAGAGCAAACAGTTAATAAAACATGTTAAAACACTTTGAAAAAGTATATATATATATATATATATATATATATATATATATATATATATATATATGAATACTTCATTTAATCACATAAATTAATATACGAAAGTATAAATTTATGGGTAAACTTCAAGTATTTACTTTAACAGTGCTCAATACATAGGTAGAGAAAGTTAGTAAGTTATAAAATATATATGGCAATTAAGCTACGAAGAATATTCTGCGTTTCGTCCACGCTAGGATTCATCAGGCATATGCGTGGATGAAACGCAGAATATTCTGCGTAACTTTATCGCAATATATATTTCATAACTTACTATATATATATATATATATATATATATATATATATATATATATATATATAAATATAAATATATAATATATATATATATATGTATGTGATATGAATGATATATATACATATATATATGATGTATATATATTTATATATATATATATATATAATTATGATAGGAGTGCGATGAATATGTATCTGTGCGTTAAATTTGCAAAATATAAGCTCAGCCGTTTGGGAACCTATGTGGAATGAATTTACATACACACACAAAGTATCTTTCACATATAATTATTAAAAGATTTTAAATCTTTTTACAATTATACGTGACACTGAAAAATATGTAAAACACTTTGGGAAATTCTTCTGTCAACTTTTCCTGACGTTCTGGCAGAACGATCTCAAAACATGATCAGATTCACACTTTTAAAAAGTGGTAGAACTATCGTATCATCACAATATTGAGCTACAGTTCTACCATAATACATTGTTACATATATAAATGAGTTTCTGATCATCAGTTTTTGGCCATATCACCGAAAATTTTTCGATGAATCCAAATGACAATTTTGACGATTTCAAATATGACTTTGTTTATTTTCCATTTATCAAAATACAAGTGACATCAAAACATCAAAACACAGTAAGGGTAAGTTGGAGGTGAGTTGCAGAATTCTCTCACCTGCCAAAAAGGCTGTTACCGTTTTCCTCTCTCTCTTTCTTCGAATATGTCGCTTGTAATTCATATCGTCAAATGACTACATAACCTTTTTTTTTCACCGTCTTTATTTATTGTTTTAGACCGGTTTTGTTCTGCCTAACTTTTGATATGGGCCAGAGTTACCAATGCGATTGACATCATTATGACTCATTTCTCCGGTGGTATCCGGCTTACCCAGACATTATTATTAACCGATCATCATATCGGCACGCTTGCTCTCTCTAACAATACGACAAGAACGAGACTATTCACAGCGCTAGAATTTTCTTTACTGCCAAAATGCAATAGCTCTACTGATAACCAATGAAGACCCGATGTTTACTAAGCATAAATTTCCTTGATAATGCATTTCATCCCATAATTAATGGACTCCCCTTCATTTCCTCAATAATGTTGTGCGGTGCAAGCTTGAATTCACTGCGTCATCTCTAACAGATCGATTATCAGACAATGACTTCCCTCTCATAACACTTTATCTGTGCCTAAAACTATACGTGGATTCCATTAACAAAGTTTCTATCTAAAAACTGCACACTTGTGGAACTCTCTTCCGTTTATTTCCTGCTGATTACAATACAATGGCTTTCAAGTCTAATGTAAACAAGTTCTTGATGACTAATCCAATTTACTCCTTGACTAATCCAATTTACTCCTTGACTAATCCAATTTAATAAATTTCCACTTCTATCGATTACTACAACATTTTCCTTTTGACCAATGTATACTCTTTCTGTGCCTTGATAAGCGGTTATACCTTTGCGAAACATGATAGTGTCTGTATCCTTAAACCAAATATACTTTGTTTTAAAAGAACTATACATAGATATTGCGATTCATATACTTATATGATTCTGTTATATAACATTCTGGTATATTTGGTTCGGTTTGGTTTGGTTTGGGTGTTTTTGTTTTACGGAATATCAACCCTTTCAGGTCATTTTATGCCGAATCCAAAGATTTTGAAGGATTTTTTTTTTAATATGATATATTTGTTGTTTTCAAGTCGGTTTCTATTTAACCCATGGTTGGGACCCTAACAAGTACTACCACTCCGAGTCAGAGTGGACCTAGGAGCAATGGCAATTAAAAGGTGGTTCCGCACTCCCCAAAACCCGCAAGCGGGGGCCTCACCACTTGATATAGTTTAAGGTCATATACAGGACCCTGGAATATTTATACGATCAGAATCATTCTTTATCCTAGCAGACAACTCAGTCCCCTATTTATTCTCCAACCGACGAAGTTGGCACTGCAATTTACATTTGCTTTCTTGAAACCATACTATATTTGTATGGAGTTGAGTTAGATGAACTAAAAAGTTTATCATGGCCCCTCTTCAATAGGTTTGAAGATAAAAAAATATTGTTTTCCTCAAACCAGTTCATGCGTTTGCTTTGAATTTCCTTTATTAGTTTCACTTTTCTATTCTCATAGTCAACTAAGAAACGGTTTAACCAATTAATTTTTACCAACATGGCTTAATAATGTATTAGCCAATTTTTTACATCGCTATTTACATTACGGCTGTAGATGTTCTCTATAGCAGACATATTCTATCAATCTACCGCCACAGCATCAGCAACAACCAAATAAATATTTGCTTTCAATAATCGCAAATTAATACTGTAATAACCAAATATATTAAAAATTAAGCTAGATTAAAAATAATTGACATTGTTATGTGAATGATGGGGAGTATACATTTTAAGCGAAATTGTTTTTATTTGTAATTCATTGGAATGTAGTAGGATGTAAGACTTTCCAAACTTTCTTTGGTGGCAGAATATGATACGTGCTATTTTCGATCTACATGCTTGCCAGGATAAAATCAAACTAATAAAATTTCATAAAAGTCAGGTATGCATCTATCAGCATGTTAATCTTTATATAATTCATATGCATAGGAATTCAGATTTTATTTAACAGTACTTAATAATTAAATAGAGCTTAAAAGGTGTGTGACAATATGCATATAGCAAGGGAACTATGTATTTTATACAGGGTGTTCTTAATTTTGGTAACATATTCCAAAGGGTGGCAACAAAGTCTGGTTAAATGATATAGCCAGACATTGCGGGCACCCTATATATATATATATATATATATATATATATATATATATATATATATATATATATATATTAAGTAATGTGATTTATAATTTAAAAAATTTAAAATTTTTAAAATTTAAAAATCAAATTTTAATTAAATTAAAAATCAGTTTCATAAGAAGGAACAACAACAAAATCAATTATCTGCACGATCGTTTCGGAAATCCGTGCATTTTATTGTGGTATACATGAAGTTAAACTAAAAGGTAACTATCTCTATATATTTTTAAATCAAATTTATTATGTAAATTCAAAAATATATATTTTTTCTACTCATTTCTATCTCTAACCCATATTAATTTTCTTATAAATTTTAAATCCAAACCTTTTATTTCAATTTTTTCAGATTCATCTGCCTTACTTTTAATGCTAGGTTTATTTATGGTGTCTTTTAAATTCAATAAAAATCCTCATAAATTTGATGATGAGGAGACCGTGCTTACCAAAAAAAATATATATAATTGTTCTACATAACTTCATGTATACCACAATAAAATGCACGGATTTCCGAAACGATCGTACAGATAATTGACTTTGTTGTTGTTCCTTCTTATGAAACTGATTTTTAATTTAATTAAAATTTGATTTTTAAATTTTAAATTTTTTTTAAATTTTTAAATTATAAATCACATTACTTAATATTGAATTAGCTCTAGGACATTTAACTATCGAGCTTATTATATATCTAAGTTACAACGAGCACTTTCTATTTCCTGTATTTTAATTAAACTAGTAATTTCACTGTTACATTAAAATACACTTAGCTCTTTAGACTATTGTTCTAATCTCCTTTAAATTTATATATATATATATATATATACATATATATATATATATATATATATATATATGCATACATATATATATTTGGCGCATTTACCTCAAAGTACGGTATATATAAATATTATATATATGTATATATATGCATATTTATACACACACACACACACACACATATATATATATATATATATATATATATATATATCTTATGTTAATATCATATGCGGTATATTTGGGGCATTTTTCCTCTCGTGTCTCTAGTTAATGTGATGTGAATAAAAAAATGTGGACATAAGCATATCCACTGTTTTCTATTCATATCACTTTACATAACATCGTGTTAATAACGGATACGAAAAAAAATGCTCAAAATATCCCGCATAACATAGATTTTATAATTTTTCCTTTTTTATTTTGGAAATTATCTCATTGTATCTATATTTCAAGTCTACCCTTAAAATATCTGATTTGAAAAATCTGTAGCTATTTTTAACACACACACACACACTGTCTCTCTCTCTCTCACACACACACACACACACATATATATATATATATATATATATATATATATATATATATATACAAGATCTACAACAGAAAACAGTTTCTAGCAGACACTTTATACATAAACTATACTAACTAAAATATACACCAGACTCTCCATGTTCAAAAGAATTATCATTAGGAACAAGAAATAACGTTACAATTGAACGAAATCCACGTACAATGCGGACCTATTCAACAAACTCGGACTCTGGCAAATGTATACTACTCTATACAAGAATTACCACGGCATCTGGATAGCATATATTCAGATTTTTACATTGTATCTACTTATACTTCATCCATATTATTTCTCCCTGCCCCCTTATAAGATGCAATAAATTAAAAAAAAAATTGTGTGTGCTAAATAACAACAATATTTAGAATTAGATCTAATATTTGCTAATGACTCTTCCTCTAGAGTCTAGATGGAAAATCCATGGGTTTATGAAAATACCTGAACTGTATTCTTTATTCAAATAATAAATTTTTGTTCCAAAAAATTAATAATGTTTAAACAAATACAATATATATATATATATATATATATATATATATATATATATATATATATATATATACATATATGCGTCTTTGTATGTGCGTGTGACTATTTGAATAAAATCCAGCGCTTTTGATAATATATGCTAACCTGGCAATAGTAGTAATGGCCACGACTGTTGAAGGGAAATTATGAATAGCTTTTCTAGGTTATATCCATTCATGACCTGCATCTCTCCAAACGGGAACTGATAAAACCACATCGAAGCGCAAGAAAACATGATACTCTGGGGGTAGAAATTACAATTATATCATGAATATTTAAGGTTCTTATTAACATGGCCGCCGCATTGCATGAAATACCGTGTGCATTTTGAATGCGTATTCTCAAGATATCCCGGAAATGAGATGCGTGCAGATTTGTGGCTGTTATGAGACGATTTATCGAACCCGCTACTCTATAATGGATACAAATACGTTTTTGTCTACAAATTACAGGAAGAGTAGTTTCGAATCTCTTGCGGTTGTTCTCGGCTAAGTTCTGCTGAATGGGTTATTTTATAAACCCGAACATGCATTGGTTATTAACATCTTAATAGTTATTTTTAGAGTAGAAACACAAGGAAACGCATATATTTCTAATGTCATGCGTCAACGGTATATATCTCAAATCTGAACATTGTTTATATTTTGTTTAATGTAAAGGTGTATTTAATAGTTTTCATGCATCACGTGACAATAAGGATATAATGTAATTATAATTGAGTAGAAGAGTCTGAGATGTCGATTATTACGAGTAAATAAAACAGTGAATAGTAAAGAGAATTACAATGTAAAGGATCGAAATATACATGCATTTAACCGTTTTCTGTTACGGGAAACACATTCGAAACACTACGCGAAAGATCGTAAGGCCGTGATAATATACTGGAAATGGTCAACGAGTGTTTAACGCCGTTATGGGATATTATATACTGTTAAAAACAGTTTATCAGATTCATATCTGGAAGTTTTCGTAGAAAATAATACGGCGTTCCTCGCTGCTGAGACAGAGTATAAAAACTACTCTTTAATTTAGTTGGTAATCATTAGGGCTATGACAAAAGACTATTCTTATCGTTGGTTTGACTATCGCGTATATATCCGACACTGTTGGACAGAGTTAATCAAGCATGAACCACATCACTCTATCTAAAATCATATACGATATGCACGTATATAAACTTGAGAGTCAAAACATTGAAAAGAACATTCTCTTGTCACAGCCCTACTGATTATGTCTTTTCTTCTTTGCAACCCTTTTTTGCAGAAGAAATATTGCCGGTCTCTCCTTATTCAATCTTTATTTCAAAGGAATTATCCGACTGAGCTTCAGTTTCTAATCCTTCTTTGTACGATATTCACAGCTAAAACTTGTCACTTTCTCTACTAAGAACAATCTGTTTTCTTTTCATTATTCTTCCATGTACAACGTGCTTGCTTTAAATTTAAGGTAAACAGATTCACATCATAAATTATCTCAACTCTGTCTACTCCAATTGTATTTCTTTACGACATCATAAAATTCTGCCTCTTAATTTACATCCATTGTATCTCATAAACATTTATCCTCGTGTGACTGTTGGCCTTGCTTAAGAGAAACATGACTGTTAAAATTACTGATATAGTCAAGGCAAAAGGAATATTAATTATTAAACAGGGAAATATTCCTTACATTTCCGATACTGTATAAATGTTGTAGAACATTTTCAGTAAACGAATATTCGTTTTGCGCTATCAGTTCTATCCGACCGGGGAAGCCATGTTCCTGATTATTATCTTCTAGTAAAGTATGTGCTACCTTTTCTTTTTTCCTTTCCATATAGGAGGGGGTGTTTCTAAGCAGTCGTGTAATAGTGCCATTCGCATGGAATGTACATAATCTTTCAAGGTATTTTCCAAGCGAGATCAGTATTTATTTAAGGTGGCAGGACAAATGATCCTCATTATATATAACCTTGTGTCTGACTTCGGCAATTAAAATAAAAAACAACTGCTGACAAAGATTTTCATGAATAACACTTGATCTGCAATTCTGGATGTTTTGTATAAGATGTGAATGCTTTTGTTATGTTGATTAATCGGACTATAATTCTCATTTTGGGTGTTATTAGCACAACGATTTGGTCCATGAAACCTGCGACCTTCTTCGGGTGTTAAGAACATGCTTCTCTTCCAACTAAGGAAATAAGGGTTGGTTCTGCATTACAAGAATTCCAACCATGTGCTCGAGGTTGGCTCCGTCGATCATAAAGAAGTTTCAATCATCAGGAGTCTCTAAGATATTTGTTAAAAGTTCTTCTATCGCTCAATTTTTCGGGATATTTATACTAATTTTAAATATAAGTGAAACAGGTTTTTTACGAAACAGAGGATCGAATTCGTGTAACGCAGAGCCAACCCTTTTTCTTCTTAGTAGGAAATGAAGCATGTTTTCAACGCCCGAAGAAGGTTGCAGATTGCAGCGACCGAAACGTTGTGCTTATAACACCCAAGATGAGAATTATAGTCGGATTAATGAACATAACACTAGCAACACTTGATCTGTTTTATAGAAATACATTTTTCACGACTTGTAGTACTAAATTATAGAAGCAATATCCAAATTCCATGCAGAACTAAAAATATCAAACGTGCCTAGATTGGAGAGCAACACATACCGTTTACATAACTTCGAGCTGGAGAGTATAGCGCAATTTAAAACGGCGAACTCTGTATTTAGCTTCGTATAAATTCCTTTTTTTTTAAATCATACAACTTTTTTAAATTTCATAATTTTTAATAATCACCGAAATATAATACAGTTTTGGACTCTGTAATATTGAATGGACAAATATATGTAAGCGATTAATCGATTTTTATTACTTCGCACAATAATTAAATCGAACTTCTAAATATCCGTCGTCATTCTGATGTTCATATGTACTGTAGATCATCACTAATTTTAGATTGGCTAATGGTGATCAGATTTAGTGCAATAAATCTTGTTAAACCATCAATTAAACATTAAAAACATATTTCAGAATATTAATTTAGATCCTCGTAGTCATCCACAACATAGACGATCTTTAATGGGATAAAGCATAAAAATAAATGACTTTGCAAATGTACAGTTGCGCATTCAATGAAAATTAAAGATTATTTTAGGAATTGAAAAAAATTAATTACTGTAAAAAAGTAGCAAAAGGTACAATATATGTTATTCATTCAAAAATTAAAACAGAGATAAAATTCTAATAAATCTCTTTTATTCACTTGCCAAATAAAATGATACACTTCACGGTGGTAATTAAAATTCGAATTGCATAACCTCACCACAATTTCATCAAATCTACATGCAATCATATGAATTTGTTCCTATCTCTCATGGAATAAAACATGTTCAAGATAATAAATTACCGAAAATCTTACCCGTCTTTGAAGCTTTCTTAATATGCGTATTCTTAAGATAAAACACTATCTCATAGTCGACAACTTCTGAATCAGCTAGACACAAAGAATTCGCCCAGTAAACGAAATCAAACCATTTGAGAATAAAGTTGAGTTGGAAGATATTGACAAATATAATTTCTGTGAATTAGCAACTCCGAGCGAAATATGTATTTCAAGTATAAAAGCAAAGACTCACTTATGTCTAGACATCCGAAATGTGTTGTTGTGCTTTAAATAAATTATTTGATGGTTATCTTTCAATTACATAAGAAAAACAGAAGAATGAGTTTGAAAGTATATTACGACGTTACTATACATACTGACATGAAACTCATACATACATACACACATACCCATATATATATAATAAATCCTTTGATTTTTATCTTTCAATTACATAAGAAAAACAGAGGAATGAGTTTGAAAGTATCTTACGAGGTTACTATACATACTGACATAAAACTCATACATACATACACACATACCCATATATATATATATTGAAGGATGACTATACAGAGATGATGCACTTTTCGTAACTAACTCTACAAATGATAATTGCGAAAAAGCAATTAAAGCTCTACATAAATTATTTAAAAAATTATGGACTTAGTATAAAAATCGACCCTAATAAAAAAAATGTTAATTTCTTAGACATAACCTTAAATCTTGAGAATTCTACCTTTGAACCCTATCATAAACCTAACCAGTCACTACTATATGTCCACAATGAATCAAACCACCCTAAATCAATATTAAAATCAATAGTTCCCAATATCGCTTTAAGAATTACTAGACTGTCTTCTACTAAAAAACATATTTATCAAAAATGAAAAATATTACAATGAAGCCCTTAAAAACTCGGGATACAATTTGCAAATTAAATTCATAAATAAAAATGATAGAAACATAGACTGCATAGAAAATAAACCTATTAAGAGCGTAATAACATATAATATGGCAATGTCTTCCCGTATGCGAGTTAAGAAAAATGACAAAGAGACAAAAAAAGATAATACCAAACCACAAATATTAGATAATAATACAAATAAGTAACACACCAAAACCCTTAAACGTAAGAATAAACATAAGGAGACCCTATGGTTCAATCCTCCATATTCCAAAAACCTAGAGACAAACGTAGCCAGAGAATTTTTAAAAATATTAGATAAGAACTTTAAAGCCCCCCCTAGATATAATAACATTTTCAATAAGAATATAATCAAAGTCTCTTACTCTACTATGCCTAACCTTCATCAAAAAATAATTAATTTTAATAGCAAGAAAATTAATAAGCTACAAAATACAACTTTACAAAATATAGCAGACTGTAACTGTAGAAGAAAAAATAAATGTCCCCTACAAGGCTCATGTAAAATTAAAAAGTAATCTATAGCTGCACAGTATCAAAAAAAACAAATCTACATGAATCTATTACCAGCCATAACTTAACCACCAGATTAAATAATGTCACCAACTTTAACAATCTACGGATAAATTACAAACCAACCCACCATATAATAATCCAGCACCAGACATAACGGAAAATAATCACAATAAACAAGAGGCAATATATTTTGGTTCCACATGTGGCCTAATAAAACATAGAATTTCAACGCAGAAATATTCTTTTAAAAATAACTCCCTGTCAAACCAAACTACTCTATCCAACTATATTTGGCAAATCAAGAATAACAATATCCCTTTCAAGTTGAAATGGTAAGTAATTGAATCTTGAAAACCATATAAACCAGGAGATAAATTCTGTGCACTATGTACAAAAGAGACCCTAAAAATTTTGAAATATGAAGATATAAAAAATACAGCAAATTAAGCCCTATTAAATTCAAGACAGGAACTAATCTTCACATGCAGTCATAAACGTTGGTTTAAATTTAATAAATATAAACCACCTTAAATCATTAAAATTACTTATTAGTAAAAATAGATTACAATTTTTTTTATTATTCTGTAATAAATTAAGTTAGACAAATTATCTCCCTTACATTCTTTAATTAAAGAAATATGCCTAATTATCCGCCTTACATTATTTAATTATACAAATAACATTATCTTCCAATTTCTTTCGAATGTTAAGCCTTAGCGTCCGTTAATCAAAAGTACGTTAACGGAAGTAAATTATTACATAAGCGTTCTTTTAGAAAATTTATCATTTCATAAGCTGGAAAGCTATAGCAAGCATCTATATGAGTACTTTAACCATAGTTCCTGATTTCAAAAGGCGAAAAATTAAAAGGTAAATATTTGTATGAATGTTTTTATGTATATATATATATATATGTATATCTATGTATATGTATATATATGTTCTATACTTTCTCATATATATGCATGTATGTATTTGTATATGTATGTATGCATAATATTGTACGTAAACCAAATTTATATTTATAATTTTACTCTATTTATTTCTATCCCTAACTCATATTAATTTTCTTATCAAGTTTTAAATCCATACCTTTAATTTATTTTTTCCAGATACATCTGCCTTACTTTAATGCTAGGTTTATTTATGGTGTCTTCTACATTTAATAAAATCCCTTTCCAATATTTGCTGATGAGGAAACCTTGTTTGATAAAAAACTATATGTAATAATTATTGTCCGTAACTTGATGTCTACCACAATAAAAACATTGTTTTCCGAAAAGATCGTACACATAATTGATTTTGTTGTTATTCCTTCTTATGAAAGGGATTTTTAATTTAATTATAATTTGATTTTTAAATTATCAATCACATTACTAAATATTAAATTAAATCTAAAATATTTACCTATCGAGCATATTATATATCTAAATTACAACGAGCACTTTTTCTTTCCCTGTATTTTAATTAAACTAGTAATTTTACTATTACATTAAAATACACTTTGCTCTTTAGACTATTGTTCTAATCTCCTTTAAATATATATATATATATATATATATATATATATAGAGAGAGAGAGAGAGAGAGAGGGGTAGAAAGAGAAAGATGTGCGTATGTATGCATACAATTTACTTTCCTTAATGTAATATCATATTCTAGTATTAATAAAGGAGACTCTTAGAAACTAAGGTCTACTTTCAGTATATACTTCGTTAATCTGTGTTGAAGGCGCTCGCTTAAATTGTTACCGTTAATTATCTATATATATGAAAGCGAAAATGTATACATGTATGTATGTTTGTGTGTCTGCTAAAAACTTGTGACCGACGGAACAAAAATTCACAAACTTGGTCTCATATAAATGCCACACGCTCCGAAAAATTGACCCAAAAGACCATCAGAAGTGCGTCAACTGATCTATTTTTGCAGGGGGGGGGCAAAACAGTGACATTTTAATGTTAACCATTACATATATTTCATATCGATTTATAACTGCCCCGCAAAAATACGGGCGCCAACTCTTCTACATAAAGTATACACGGGGCCGTTTATTTTGGATCAATTTGTATTTAAAACCTGCTGAGTCATATCACGTGATCTTGACGTCAGCAAGCTGTAATGGCAGTCTGAATTGTTGTTATCGGTAAAAAAAATGAACCCTCACACAAGCTTAACTATGAACTTCTACGCTATGGCAACGTTACCAACGTTATTAGCACGTTAAAAATATTTAGATACGATAGTTAAACGAAAAATAACAAGCCAAAAATGTGAAGTAAAAAAAAATACGCTCACAAAAAATATTACCAATCGAAGATTTTACAAAAAAAAAAACAGCCAGACGCCATTTTCATTTTTAGTAACACTCTTTAGAGTAAGGAAGACGAAGTGAGAGAGAGAGAGAGGCGCAAACAGAGAGAGAGAGATACGCAAACAGAGAAAGAGAGACGCAAACAGAGAGAGAGAGAGAGAGAGAGAGAGAGAGAGAGAGAGAGAGAGAAACGTTAACTTTTTCACCCCGAAATCGACAATTTCCGACAATGGGGGTCAACAACGCATGCGTCAGATGACGTCATGACGTCATGACGTCGTGACCTGATTTACTTTAAATAGTTGAAAAACAAACAAATTTCATATACGTCGCTTTAGGTCAGGTAGTTAAACTTAAGGCCTTGGTTCATTATCTAAACGTTTTGGGTTCGAATCGTGGTGTGAGAATTTTTTTTTCGATTTTTTAAATTTAAATATTGAACTCTGTATTATTTAAGCCATTTTTCACATAACGTTCGTTTTCCTGTTTTTTTTTTACTTCGCTTATTCTTAGCGACCCCCCCAAAACACCCGTGTACCAACCGATTTTTTAAATTTTAATATCGAAACAGGCTTATATACGCCATTTTCACGTGTTCGTTTATCTGTTTTCATCGTTCGTTTGCCTTACGTTAGTTTTTTGTGTGTTTTTTTCGATGTTTTGAGTACCCCCCCCCGCTTAATTAAACGTCGTTTTCTTTTCTTACTTCGCTTATAACAATGCTTACATCGTCATCGTTACCGTCGTAACGCTCTACGACTTTCAAACATCTTTCACTTATTCGCTTATAACAATGCTTCATTCTGGCTGGCCGATTTTATTTTCAAACTTCGCCTCAGGGTTTCGGCTTCGATCCTACTCACCCCTGGTTTCTTTTTTTATTTAACACCACACACACGTACAAACACCCGGGCAAAACCGGGTACCCCTCGCTAGTACTATATAATCAAATCGCCACTCTGAGAACACTAGCAATTTATTTTGTAAATGGAATTGTGAGTCTTCTGTAAAAAGTTCCATATTTTTCGCTTGAATTATTGTTTGAGTTGAACTTTCATCTTAAAATATCAATTTGATGAAAGATATTTTCAAGAAAATTGGAGATTTGCGGAAATTAAAAATTATTTAATTGAACATTAAAATCTTGGAAACAAACAATTTTATAAGTACAATATTCTTTGGCAATATTATTAAAATATTAATGAACCGATAATTTGCTGTGGCAACATTTGCATCGATTATTAATCACAATCGTTTCCGTAATGAAATGATAACTTTACAAGCTTCTGATGTCACCGAGGTTCATACTTTAGTAATGCTTTCTTTGAAATGATTATTAAACGAGCACTTATTTATTACCTTTTTTTCTTGATTTCAATTGCGTGTTCTACTGCATTGCATCTAAAACAGGCGGATACTTATTAAAGGGTTTGTATACACTTGGATATCCCATTTTATGAATGAAGCCTGCTAAAAATCTCTTGCAAATAATATTTTCCTTGTATTTCTATAAAACAAAGAAAGTATGTTGGTATCATAGTTCGCAGCCTTAAATAATCTATTTAAGGAACAGATTTTCGGGACATATATGATAAACGTGCAACTTGAACCTTAAGAGTCTAATGTAATATGCACAATGTAAACGCCTGTTTCACTTCGTACTTCACTTGCTTATTCAGTCGGTGACTCGAGAAAAATTCGCAGTATTTATTTATTACTGAAAATGATCCAGATAATGGACCTACAGAATAACTTGTTTTTGTATGTAGGGTTATTACTGTCATTTTATATATTTAGACAACCCACAGAGTTTTTGTATGTCGGTTTATTACTGTCATTGTATATATTTAGACAAACCACACTAGTAGCTATATCATTTTCTAACTGTCGGAGTTTTAAATAGCGTACAATGATTTATAGTTAATGTATCTGTATCGTTTATATTATTACGCTATAATAAGACGAATATCGAGTATTTCACATTATCAACACGTTCCATTAGTTAAATATAGAAATTATTAAATATATTAAAACTGCAAATGATTCATATATATATATATATATATATATATATGATTGTTGAGCTGTATATATATATATATATATATAAAATATATATATATATATGATTGTTGAGCTGTATATATATATATATATATATATATATATATATATATATATATATATATATATATATATATATATATATATATATATGATTGTTGAGCTGGATTAAATCCGACGATATGAAATAAAATCGAGGTGGAAGGACCTGGATACTCTACGTTTCGCCCGATTTATGCGGGCTTCTTCAAGAGGGATGGTCATTGACGAGAGAGTCGGAGGATTGGGGCTATATATAATGATGGGGGAGAGAAACATGTTTTCCTTATGTAAATTAGATATAATATATACATATATATACATTTTATGAGAGAAAAATATAAAAAATAAATTAGAGTAAATTAGTATAGTGGATTACGTCTAAAAGTTAAAATATCGTAGAGATTTAAAAAAAATTGTGTTTGGAAATATAGCGGTGATAGATTAAATTTGGTGTTAATGTTGGTATTAGTTATAATTTTACGTGTTAGATCCCTAATTGTTAAAGAGTTTAGTTTTGTTATTTGAATGCCTGTCTTATTTAGGTTCTTATAGATTGTGTCGTTGTTTTTATTAGTTGGTAATGTTAATGTGTCTGGCTATTTAGGGAATTATATAACTAATACCAACATTAACACCAAAGCCGGAATATATGCCATATCCTGCCTTGATTGTGGAAGAATATACGTTGAGAAACTCAGCGTAATTTAAATAAAAGAACATATGAACACAAAAGAGATGTAAAAAACAACACTACACTCAACGCCATATTTTGTCACATCATGGAAAACGACCACCATTTTGATTTTAACAAAGCAACTTTCCTTAAACACATGCATAACAGATCCACACGACCTTTAATTGAGTCAGTTATAATCTCCCATTCCAGCAACATAATTAAGCAAAGAAAAGTTTTTTTCCACGTTGCTCCCTCTCTGTCGGAAATAATTATTAAAGAGAACAACTTAGACGCCGGTTAAACGCGATAAAAAAAAATCGTGATTTCACTTAATTTTAGTATTTTTATTTTACTTATTTACTGTATTTTATTTTATCATTATCTATTTTTAGACTCAATTTTATCACCTCCTATTCTTATTTTTAGACACCATCTTTTAAGTTACTACGCTATTTTATCCCAATTCAATTATTTCTAATTTAAAAAAGGAAAAAAATTCTTTCGTAATCTCGTGTCATTTTATTTATTTAATCTATCACCGCTATATTTCCAAACACAATTTTTTGTTGTTGTTTTTTTTTTTAAATCTCTCCGATATTTTAACTTTTAGACGTAATCCACTACATTAATTTACTCTAATTTATTTTTTATTTTTCTCTCATAAAATGTATATATATGTATATATATCTAATTTTCATAAGGAAAACACGTTGCACTCCCCCATCATTATATATAGCCCCAATCCTCCGACTCTCTCGTCAATGACCATCCCTCTTGAAGAAGCCCGCATAAATCAGGCGAAACGTTGAGTATCCATGTCCTTCCACCTCCATTTTATTTCATATATATATATATATATAATTATATATATATATAATTATATATATACATATATATGCATATATATATAATTATATATATATATATATATATATAGTGGATATGATAATTAATAAAAACTGAAGAAAGTGCTCAATAATGTTGTAGAGCAAATATGCGTTTTATTGATTCTTACCGTATCTTTCTGTTAAGTTGCATTATTGTTTCGGCTACACGGCCGTTTTTTTGGCCGTCTGTAGCGTCCTCAGACTTTTACAGAAATATTAAAAAAGCGAACATTTCTGTAAAAGTCTGAGGACGCAACAGACTGCCAAAAAACGGCCGTGTAGCCGAAACAATAATGTAACTAAACAGAAAGATACGGTAATAACAAATACAACGTATATATATATATACAAGATGGTAAAATTAAAGTATATTATAAATATTAAAGAAATAATATTTATAAAATTATCTCAGCCAGATGTAAAAGCTCGATAAAACCAAATAGGAAATAGAGCTTATAATATGAGAATTGGATTTTTTTTCTTTTTTCCTCGTACACATTTTTGTGAATTATTCCATGAATTTCTGCCTTTGGATTATTATGGACCATCTTCTTCCAATTAAAGGCTTTTCTTGGATTTTACTTGTATAAATGGAAATTCTTTTAACTTTCTTGAAGTTTTACATTTGGAGTTTACCGTCACTGGATTTTTTATCTTCCACCAGACTATCCATTCATGTTTAATCACCTTTTTCTTCACCATATTTCCTCTGCTTCACTTTTTTTTTGTTTTCAAGTAAGATTTTTGACTTACTTGTTGTTTCATCAAATACTTCTGCATGCAAAATCCAATCCCGCCTTTTGCTAATTCCTACCCTCTGATGAAAAGGAAAGTATTTCTTCGAAACTCCGCGGATTAAGGACTATCCATTTATCTAGTGTTTCCTTTTCAGATTAAATATGTTTTTAACTCATTTCAAAGTGTTTTTTTAACATATTTTATTAACTGTTTGCTCATATATATAACTATATATATATATATATATATATATATATATATGTATGTATATATATATATATATATATATATATATATATATATAATTAGTGTAGATAGAAGAAGAGAGAAATTAAATTCTATAGGATGAGACTTATCGGGATAATATGAAGCTCAACACCCCCCCACATATATATATATATATATATATATATATATATATATATATATATATATATATATATATATATATATATATATAAGTATATATATCATGGACGGTCATGTCATATGATACTGGTACCAAGTAATCAGTACTACCTGCCTCATGGTCGGATCACCGGCGACTAAACTGGTTCTCAACCAGTATTGTTTGGTGAGGAGGGGGGTTGTTCTCCCTGAAGGATTAAAAACAAGACCTCCCAAAAGGCCGAATGAAACCTTTTTGGGGGTAAACAACAAACTAGCACCGTGTGTGTTTGTGTGTTTGTGTGTGTGTATGCGTGTGTTAGGGATGGAAGGGCCCCCGTAAGCCGTTGTGAAGGCAACCTTTCTAGGAGAAGCAAATCTCTGATTTAAAAAATCATAAAGTGGGAGACTAGTACTCGCATTAAGCTGGTCTGCAATTTGACTTGTTGCTGGCTATCTTGCTCTTGCTTGTTGCTTTATCTCACCATTTTGAACCGAGAGAGAGACTTAACTGTCGTACAAAGCTAAGTCTATGTAACATTATCTTTGTATAGATACTCCCTCAGGCACTTGTCTATTAAAATGGTCCTCTGGCGATGGACTTTAAGTGCCTGAGGAAGTGGCACTCGTCTAACAAGATGTTGCAATCATCATATATGTATTTTTTATTACATTTTCATCCTAAACAAGGCATATTTCCACTTTGTTGTAGGGAGCTACTATCAGGGACATAGACATCAGGGGTACTGTGTAGGGAGTTGGGCAAGATGTCGGTTCACGTTGCACTTGAACTTCTACATGCCAGTAGAGTTAGGGAAGCAGGGACCTGGAAGGGAATTCCAAAGTCTAGCTGTCCTGGGGAAGAAACTATTGGAGTAGAAGGCTCTCTTACATCTAGGGATCTCTACTGTGGGATTTAGCTGCTTGTCGGGTTTGTCGGTTGTATTTACGTCGAGGGTGCAGAAGTCCTTGCAGTTCGCCAGAGCATTAACCGTTAAAGTACTTGTAGAACAGGCAGAAGGATGCAACATTTCGTCGATGGAAGGGGGGCTGAAGTTTAGATGACAGTTCAGGACCTATCAGATTGGCGACTCTCTTTTAAACCTTGTCTAGGAGCGAGAAACTAGTGGTAGATGCACCATCCCAAATATGACAACAATACTCCATACATGGGCCAATGGTCCTGGCGATACGCTCGATGTAATTGTTCCAACTCATGTTTCCTGTGAGCGTTAGACCGAGGAGTTGAAAGGATGTACTTTCAGATAAAGAGTCACTGGCCATTGCTATTGGTGGTAGAGAAGGTTTCTTGAATTATCGAAGGAAACGAGTTTAGTCTTGGCAGCATTAAATGTGGCCATATATTTATGCCCTCCATTCCACTACAGATCGAAGGTCATCCTCCATTGCTTCTGCTATTTCTTTAGATATGTGTCCATTTATTTTCATGTCGTGTCTGTTATAGAGGGTGGTGTCGTAAGCATATATACCCATCTCACAGGCAACTTTATCAGGGAGGTTATTTATGAATATTAGGAATAACAGATGTCCCAGGATATACCCCTGAGGCACTCCTACATTTATATCGTATTGTTTAGATGTACGACCGTCCGGGACAACCTAGATTTTTCTCTTATCTAAGAAGGATTTAATTATGTCATGTATTCTTCCAGTGATACCATATGATCTGATTTTTCTGAGAAGACCTTCATGCCATACCCTGTCAAAAGCCTTAGATATATCACGAGCTACCGGTCTACCCTTCATCGCTTTGTCCAGCGACTGGTATATACGTTCAGAGATTACAGTTAGGATGTCAGCTGTGGAACGGGCATGTCTAAATCCATATTGTTGGCCACTCAGAAGTTTATCATCTGTAAGGTTATAGACTAGAGCTTGGTAAATTATTGACTCAAATATTTTGGCGAAAAGTGGGAGGAGGCTAATGGGGCGATACTTTACTGGGTCAGTTCTTTCGCCAGAATTCTTGGAAACTGGTACTACAGAAGCAGTTTTCCAGCAGGCAGGAAAGCAAGATTCATTAAGACATTTGTTGTAAAGTGTGGGGAGAACTGGAGCTTCTTCGGCGCAGCACATTCTAATAGCACAGCCGGAAGGAGATCAGGTCCACATGCTTTTGCAGTGTCAAGATTTCTTATGATAGCATGCACCTGAGAAGGGGTGATTTTCAGATCGTCTAGTGTAGCGTCTGTCCGCAAAGGAAAGTCAGGGAGGGGGTGGTTGGCAGGGTCCAGTGTGGGGTTGGAGGCAAACCGTCTGGCAAGCATGTTAGCTCTTTCAGTTGCAGAGCAAACAATCTCATGATTTCTGGATAGTGGGGAGATTGTTGATTGCCCATTATTTACTACACTGTTGTAGATTTTCCAGACGTCGTGGATTCCTAATTTCTGTGATTCGATGCGTTTTTGTTGTGGTTTCCGTAAATTCCCTCTTAGCTGTCACTATTTTGTTTCTTAAAGTTACTTCTGGATTCTATATACTTCTGCCTGTTTGAACTGAACTTATGTCGGTTAAATCTGCGGTATACATGCTGGCTTTGCGCGATGGTGGCTGCACAAGTAAACCATTGAGGAGAGTGAGGCTTGCTATAAAATTTCCGTGTGGGAACATGTGCGTCAATTGCTGTTTTGAACAATTCCCTGGTCTCATTCGCGCACTGTTAGCAGGAAGTGAAAATATATTTTGCCAAGGGGCGTCCCTGATGAGATCCCTGATGGCTTCCCAGTCAGCCTTTTTATAATATCTCGTTGTTTTGAGCAGTGGCTCTTTAGTTTTAGCTCTAAAGTTTAGGACTATTTCAACTACTTTGGGCATTAGTTACAGAGTTATCGGCCATTGTGGTCAGAAACTGAGCTAGAAGTGATGCGTGTTGTTCTTGCTGGTTGGAAACGTAACTATCCGTGATAGGGAATGAGATATAGAGAAGTTATATATAGTCATACCAGCTGTGTATGTGTTAGTAGAAAAGCCAAGCCAGTTGCTGTGGTGTACATTGAAGTCACCAAACACATGAACTTGTGCGCTAGTTTCGAGGGGAAGTGCTTTATACATTCTGTCAGAGACTTTGTTTATTAGGGTACAGTCATTGGTCGAGGAAGAGCGGTAGGAAAAATAAAAGTAGCTAATGTGATGTTGCATGTGAAGTCTAAAGCACATAAAGGCTTGATCGTCCGATTCTCGTTTAGTTTCTCTAGTCAACGAGAGGGTGTTCCGAATATATACTCTAAGTCCGTGCATATATCTGTCAGAGTCCTTACGGCAGAGTGGGAGATATCCAGGCATCTTAAAGTAGTTAAAGGGGTGGAAGGAGTGTAGGTTAGTCTCACTTAATGCTAAGATATCAAGGGTGTTTGTTAGGAGAAATGCTTCAACATCATTTAAATTAGTTCTAAGCCCACGGATGTTCGTAAATGCGAACGGCAAGGGAGAAAGCAGGTTGTTTTTTTTTAGTTTGGGCCTGGTTTTATGTAATTCTTTTTTATTGTACTGTCATTTTTTTTTAAGTTTCAGTTTAGGTAAGGGAGGCTAAACAATGATTATGCAGAATACCAGACATGCAAGACAAGCAACCCATCAGTTGTCCTGTCACCTACTAGGATTGTAGCCTCGGGATATCCCACCGGCGATGAGTGTAGGGTCCCTTTCTATGCGCGACATGGCACTACAAATAACCCGATATTATACAAATGTTGATGTAGCATCCGCTCTAAGCGCTAGCAAAGAGTTAGGCCTACTGTACTACAAGTCGGGAACAGCAGCTAAGAACTTTCTATCCGGTACCCTCAACCCATCAGACGATAGTCAACCCAATCTACATGTACTGGCATTATGGCATTCAAGCACCCCCAAGTGCCCAGTTTAAGGGATGGGATGTGTCGGGAGTGGGGAAAACGGCGTTCATTGCCCTAGTCGGGAAACAAGATTGAACACTGAAGGTCTATCGACTCTCTGTGATCCGACTTCTACGCCTAGCTAATAGGCAAAGAAGGAGTATAGAAGCCGGGCGATAGACAGTGCTTATCTACTCCTTAAGCAGTTTAGGTTGTCAGACCGGTAATTTGTTTGTAGTCACCAGCTCTATGAAGGTTGCCATCCAAGACTGGAGAGCCCTTCCTCCCCTTAGGTTTAGCTTCAAAGTTTTCCTTCTCCTAGACGGATGACCTGAGAAGATCTACGAGTCCATCAGCACCGAGAGGGTTTTCCCCGCGCCTGTGTCCTAATCCAGGTATTTCTGCGCCCCTGCGTTGGTGGTTAATGTTAACGGGTTAGTTTATAAGGGTTATATATCAACTGAAAATTATACTCCTCAAAGTGATTACAGGGCATTGCTATTTCATTGTTTGTTACTGGAGGAGGGACTGTGTAAAAGTTCATGCAGTGCGAGCAGCTATATTTGCAAACATGTCTGTTGGAAAGAGATAACATGGTTTGTTTAAAAAATTGTACAAACTTTGGATATTTTAGATAGAAGGGGGGTAAGTTGTATATTTAATAGATACAAGTAACGTCATTTTTATATGAAGTACATTACAGTACATGTATAATTGGGAGTAAATTATATGCTATGACGTATACAGTATGTATAGTACAATAAATAGTTATATGGGCATATTTCCAGTAGATGCAAATACATGGAGATTGTAGGTACTAAGTACGTTACCATTTCTAATGAAAATATCTTCAGCTTTGGTTTAAAATCAGGAAGTTGTATCGATTCAGTTTTTGTATTTAACATTGCTAAGCTAAGGAAAGGACAGCTATGGCTATGTAGTATAGATAGTTGTATATTTAAGTACAGACTGTTGTTAGTTAGTATCCACCTGGATAAGAATAAACTAATGCATGCCTAAGGGGTAGAAATGTACAGATGTTTAGTGATCATGACTTCCAATCGGTCAGTATGCGAAGGTTTAGGGCCGAAAGCTTAAGACCCCCTTCTTAGTCGGGTGTATTGTATGAGTGTTAGTGGCAGCTTGGAGAGTAGAGCAGATTGCTAGTTTGAGGAAAAGAATTAAACTTACAGAATGCAATTAGGATTAATTATTAGAATTTTGAGTGCCAAGTAACGTTTAGTTTGGGAAGAGAATTACTTTTTTTAACTTAACATGCAAATAAGACATAGGCAGTCGTCTTGGAGGCCAAGTACATAATGGATATACGTATCAATCCAGCAAGGGTTCTATTACGGTAATGAGAAAAAAACTATTAGTATACAGCGCGTCGGGATTAATAATTAAATGCAGTAAGTTTGGTCAAGCTCAAAGCATTGTGTATCTATTCAGTAATAGTCCTAGCGACGTAGCTAATATCACTGTGTATTTTAGTTTCAAATATAATTGAAAGCAAGACTAACTATATTAGATGGTTTGATTGGCTAGCAAGGAAGCAAGCATTTTCAATACAATAAAGCTACAGACTAGTATATATTAAGTATATTACTTAAATAAAGTCTTAACTTCATCTAATGTAATAGAGAATAATTTAAACAAGGCTATATGAAATACATTTGTTAGGAGTTAAGCTGCATTTTAAAATTAGTAATTTACCTCTGTTTGACACAATGGTATGGCGTCCGTATTTTTTTTTTTTTTTTTGCAGACTGGAATATTGCCATGTCTTTCTAGAGCGGGAGAAGATTTCTATTTCCGGATGACTTGTGCACGCGTGCCTATCTGTTTATAGAATAATAGTCGTTACGTTCAAATGTGTAAATATGATAATTTTATTTTAATTTTTTTTTGTAAGTAAAGCCTTAACTTCATCTAATGAAATAGAGAATAATTCCCGGCTTTTTTGTTTTTTATCGCTAGTTTACTTGAATATAGCATGAGTGAGCAGTGTTTTGCCTGTTCGTTTTAGTAGTCGGGGAGGGGGTTACGAATCTCATCTCAAAAGTTTTGCAAGACAGGAAAAGTAGAGACACACAAATAAATATATATAAATAAAACAAGAAAAACAAATTTAAGCAAGGCAACATGAAATACATTTGTTAGGAGTTAAGATAAATTTTAAAATTAATACTTAACGTCTGTTTGACACAATGGTTCGGTATCGGTTTTTTTTTTTTTTTTTTTTTTTGAGCTGACTGGAATATGGCTGTGTCTTTCTAGAGCGGAAGAAGATTTCTATTTTCGGATGACTTGTGCAAGCGTGCCTATCTATGTATAGATTAATAGTCATTACGTTCAAATGTATATATATATATATATATATATATTTATATATATATATATATATATATATAAATTTTAATGTACTGTAAAATAAGCGATATAGTATTAAATCAGTTTATGAATTATGAAAGATATATTTTATTTTACGGAATCCTTGTTATAGGCGTCATCCAATAGATAATCCCACTATTTTTATATACATTTATCGCTTACGATAAATGCAATTTTCTCCATATTAATTTTAAAACTAACAGGAAATGGGTTAGTGAGGTATTAAACAATATGAGAAAAGCATTTACTTTTATCTTTTATAAAGATGTTCTGGTATTTATCACCCTCTCACAGTTAACAATATGACACGCGAGTAGGGTTATAGGATTGAAATTCAGCGCCATTGAGAGAGGGAACTCTTACTCTGCAATAGATGCACGAACAGCTCGCTGAGAATTCCCCGGATGAAGCGCCTCAAATGATTAGTAATAAACTAACCTTTTCACAAAGGGAGACGGCAAAATTTTGTGAATGAACATAACAAACATAACACTGTAATCAGCAGGTGACAGGTCATTCCAAGAATTATCTAATCTATTATTTTGTTATCTTCTATATTACAGTGCCCTACAAACACATATATCCTCTTTCCCTTTTCCCAGTCTCGGGAGCCTCGGAAGTACTAGATGCATACACTCTGCTTGAAGTTAAAATATATAGTTGAATCATTAAGAAAGGCACCTAAAAATACACTTTGTAAGATACTAGAGATTATAAGCTGGATAAAAGCAATCACACCTCTAAATTAGATACCTAGGAAATTAAAAAATATCAAAAGTGTATCGTATTCGAATACACATATAAAATAGTTTATGTAAACTACAAAGAATGGGTCAGAGGGTCACTAAATATCTAAGAGGATGTGATTGATGCGATGAAATAACTAGTCATCGGATCACATGCAGGTAACTACCGCTGCAAAACCCACCATTTAAATTAACAATAACAAGATCTAGGGAAATCATAATAAAAACAGATCAAATGTAAATGTAAGAGGAAACAGCTAAATGAAGGATTTATGAGAATGACTAAAAAGAGGCGCATGAAAATACTTTACAATGGCTACGAAGTTTCCCTCCGGTGCACCATGACGAGTCCCGAAGTAGAGCAGGCGATCAATTGATTTCATTGAAAAAAATACGATTTCTACGAATTATGATGGCAATAAAAATATAAGAGTGTAAATATTCGTTCATCTTCATGCCATCTCGGGAAACGTCAGGTTTACTAGCTCGTATATATATATATATATATATATATATATATATATATATATATATATATATATATATATATAAGTACACTGTTATAAAGTTCTTAAAAATATATGCATATATATACACTGTTATAAAGTTCGTAAAATAAGTACACTGTTCTTTCTTCTCTTAATAAAATTTCGTATTGATTGGATAATTACCTGAGTTTTGGTAGATTTTTAAAAAGACGGTCCGTCAAAAAGTACTTACCTGCCCCCTCCCCCAGTTTTCGCGGTGCCTATATATATATATATATATATATATATATATATATATATATATATATATATATTTACAAATCAACCAAAACTCAAGTAATTATCCACCCAATGCGAAATTTTCAGCGATTATTAAGAGAAAAAAGAACTTTATAACAGTGTACTTATTTTTCATAAACGATATTTATATACATATTTTCTGGCAACTCACCCTTGTTTATAGTGGGTTCCAAATATGCTTAAAATAATCATCTGAAACTGAACAAAACATATTGCATTTTTGTAAGGTTTTATAGATTTAAAAAAAAACTTGTTTGCATACCTTATTTTGACGTCTGAATATCAGAACTTCGATTGTGTTTAATTATTCCGCTTTTGGGTTTTGAAGCGTGAAATTCGGTGAATATGTCAAGTAAAATAATTAATTTAAGTTAAGCAAAACAAAGCAAAAATAATTTTAAATATTTATACGAAAAAAGCCATTTTAAAATCTTTGATAAATAAATTAACAATATTTTTTAACGAGCCGAATAATGCATGAAAATTATTAAACAGAGAATGCTTTGAAAAATCGATGCAAAATTAATCGATAAATATAGTGCCCTTTGTGTTAAAAATATCATCATTTTTTCGATTCCGTTTGAAAACGTTTGCCGCCTTTCGACTATGGTGGACCAAACGCGCTGAAATATATTTTTTTATTCTGCTTTAAATGCCCCCCCCCCCATTTTGAGGAGCCTGACCCCCACACACATACATATTAAAAACCAAACTCATACAAATGGTCACCCATCTGGTACTGGCCAGCTTCAGCGTTAATAATACATTAATATTTTCGTCACTGAAAAATAATTTTTTTTTTGGTCTATTTGGTCTTCCGTAGTCTGCTTTTTATCAAGTAAAAATGTAAACATTGCAAAGTATCGACGCGAAGTATCTGGTTGCCTATATGAATAAGTGGAATTATTTGAACTCCAGGTACTTATATTATAATATTTTTGCATATTCTCATAGAAAATCACCCTTAGACAAGAAATAAACAAATTAATTCTTTAAAAAACGTTGTTTTAACTATTTATATACGTTTTTTTGTGCTAGACAAAATGTAAATTGTTAACTTTTGGGGAGAATTAAACATTTAAAATTTAATTAAAAATGGTAGAAAAAGTTTTACATTATTCTGCTTTCTATATGATAAAATTCAGGGTTTTATCTTTCTGGAAAAAACGTTACTCTGAAATAATGGATTTTAATAAATGTAATTTCGTTTTAACAAATAATAAAACCTTGATTTTCGGCCATTTTTGACGGTGTATATATATTCATAAGTTGAAAAGCTACAATAAACATCCATATGAATGCTTTGACCTTAATTGCTGATTTCAAAAGGCGAAAAATTAAAAGATACATCTGCCTTACTTTTAATGCTAGGTTTATTTATGATGTCTTTTACATATATTAAAAACCCTTCCCGATACTTTTGCTGATGAGGAAACTTTGTTTTTTTTAAATACTATATGTAAAAATTATTGTCCGTGGCTTAATGTCTACCACAATAAATACATTGTTTTCCGAAACGATCGTACAAATTATTGACTGTGTTGTTGTTCCTTCTTGTGAAACGGATTTTTAATTTAATTCTAATTTGAATTTTAAGTTATCAATCACATTACTGAATATTAAATTAGCTCCAGGATATTTACCTATTGAGCTTATTATATATCAAATTACAACGAGCACTTTTTCTTTTCCTGTATTTTAATTAAATTAGTAATTTTACTATTACATTAAAATACACTCTGCTCTTTAGACTATTGTTCTAATCTTCTTTATATATATATATATATATATATATATATATATATATATATATATACGACGTACTGTTCCTCATTAAATCGCGCAAAATGTAAGATCTTCTTGCTAGTGTACTTGAAACGTTTACTTGAAAAGTTACAAAAAGGTCAGAAGAAGTATAGAAAATTCCATATGTAAATTTTTATCATCTATCTTCAGTTGTGTCGTCGTTTTACTCAGCTTTGCCGTTGGAGAAATACATGCTTATTTTGGCTGTCTTTAAAATATGCATGATTTGAGCAATGTTTATCCCATGACTTGTTATGAAAAATACAATCAGCAAATGATCATTCTGCTCAAAATAATCATTAATCACTAAATGATATATTCGCAACCGGGTCTTTTCGTTTTCTCCACATCTGTAAATCGTTATACTGTTCGGATGATGCTCCTTCTTCGTATCTTACAAAAATCTATGAACAAAATAATTTGCCCATTGAAGTTTTTGCGGAGGGCGAAACTTGATTGATAACGAGTCTTTGTTTATTCATTGCTGACCCTATTTACATAATGTGGTTAACTTAATTGTCGATTTAATTTAATGCCAGCAATGCACGAAAGATCTTACTTTGGTAAGATATTTAATGTTTACTTACTTTGGTAATATATTTACTTTGGTAAGCTATTCAATATTTACTTATTTAGGGATCTTAATATTTAATATTTACTTACTTAAGATATTTAATATTTACTACTTAAGATCTTACTTTGGTAAGATATTTAAAATTTACTTACATTGGTAAGATATTTATTTTGGTAAGATATTAAATATTTATTTACTTTGGTAAGCATTTAAATTTTACTGTGCTTTTTGTCGATCACGTGCTTGGACTTTTCTACTTGGTCTCAAGTAATTAAGAATTAGTTAAACGTACTATAAGATTAAACACACATGTGGACTTATATATACATGACTATTAAACTTCGGATCTTTTATTTGATTTTTAAATATGCCTTACTAGTTAATGATCATCGATAATTTAAAAAAAATATATAAGAGTGTTATGGATTAACTATTAAAGGAAAAATGAAAAGGCTTGGAAACAGTGAAATGATATATATATATATATATATATATATATATATATATATATATATATATATATATATATTAAGAGAGAATACAGAAAGGTATATTAGTTGAGTGTGAACCATTATTCATTATTTGTTTATATATATGTATATATATATATATATATATATATATATATATATATATATATATATAATGAATAAAGCATGTTACCACCCTTTCAGAAGAGTTAAAAACAGAGTATTATTTTCAAACAGAAATCACATTTAAGTGGATTGTCCTCACGGAGTTTAGAAATTAATTCTTTTCTTCTCATCAGAGGGTAAGAAATCGCAAAATACTGTATCGTATTTTGATTGCAAATATTTAATGAAATAATGATTCCATGTGAATGGATGGCCGGGTGAAGAGGAAAATATCCGATAACAGAAGTTGGTTAAAGTTTCGTATCCAAAACGAAAACTCCAAAAGAATCGGGTTACTGGAAAATATTTCGATGTAAACTAATATCCAGAATTCCGTGAAATAATTCATAAATAGGTACAAGGAAAAAGAGTGAGTTAAAAATGTTAATATTAATAGAAAGATTAATTGTGCGCTGAATGAAAAAAATTGAGGGATTTTAAGATACGAATTATATATATATATATATATATATATATATATATATATATATATATATATATATATATATATATATATATATATGATTGTTGAGCTGGATTAAATCCGACGATATGAAATAAAATGGAGGTGGAAGGACCTGGATACTCAACGTTTCGCCCGATTTATGCGGGCTTCTTGAAGAAGACCGCATAAATCGGGCGAAACGTTGAGTATCCAGGTCCTTTCACCTCCATTTTATTTCATATATATATATATATATATATATATATATATGCATCTATTTGAAAATATTTTGTATAGTTTTGTAAATATTTATATTATATATATATATATGTGTATGTGTATATATTTATTTTATTTTTGTATATATCTTCTATGTATTTGTATATTATGCACATAGTGTATAATTTGTATATATTTATATACGTTTATACATTAAATATATCTGAGGATAAATTTTATTTAGCAGATGATCGAGATTTAATTCAATTTTTTTACATATAAAAGCATAGATTTACATATTTATTGGGCTAAAATGAGTCTCATACGCAAGTTTTTTGCGGAGCTTCTTTATTAGTTGTTGAGAGCATTATACGGTTAAAACATCAATCGCCGAAGTTAGGCAGTGGGAAACATGGCTACTTTCAGATTGCTCACCGTTTCAGAAACCGCACCCAGAAACTGTCATCTGCTCATGACCTGCACACACATACGTAGGCTTGTAAATATGATATTCCATATAAACTTCTTTCTTGGGACGAGACGGCTTCGCTCGGATAGGATGAATACGACAACAGTGGTTATGCATTCATCGTACGTAGTAAATAGGGGTGGGATATTAAGTAGACAAAGAAAAACTACGAATAATTGAGAATACAGATTTTGAGAAAGTATTATTTAATAGAGAAGAGGTGAATAATTTGAATAAGAGAACTATGTCCGAAACCACTCATCTTTCACCAATATATAAGGTCGAAACATTTATTATTCTGGTAGGTTCTACTTATCATTTCGAGTAAAATGACACTGACTATCAATTACATGTTGTCATACTTTCCGAAGTTCAAAGAATTATAGCCTCAATAGAGAAAAGATTAACGGGTTTTATATATGCAAAATGTTAATTAAACCAGTAGAATTTAAAGTACAACGTGCATTGTATTTTTAAGAATTAATAGAAGTACTTTTTAATACACGTCAAATTTAAAAAAAAAAAAGCTTTGAGATTTTGCCAATATGTTAAATATTACTTTCTGTAGTAGACGGTAAATATATTTAAAGTAGAATTACTTCGACATAACCAAAATGTTCCGTTCAAGTGACATAAAATTGGGAAAATGCCACGAAAAAATGTACGGGAATTTAATGGAAACAGGCGTCAAGGTCAAATATAATTTATGAACATCGTTTTCTTTAAACAACAGCGTAAAATCAGCCATATTTTTTGTATTTCGCTTCGCATCTCTTGTTTTAATTATGACAAATTTGGAAGAAACGCGTACTAACCATGCAATATCAATAGCCAGCTTAGTTCGCTATATTTCGAAAGGACCTCATAAGTGTCTCTGTAAAATATGTAATATTATGCACCGGTTCATCCGATTAATTCATTAATTATATATCTTGTTTGACAATTTCTAACGTCCATTACACAAATTATGTGGTAAACTTTAGTTTAGAAATATTTTTACCAGCTAGAAAATACTAGATCTTAGTAGCGGACAAATAGGGCAACAAATAGGCCCATTTTATCACGATCATTGCGATCTGTGGTCGAGACCAAACCTTCAAAGAGCACATAGTTACAATTTACATATTAAGTGAACGTCACTTTCACAAATTGCAATTTAATTGCATGGTTATCATTAAAAATTAAATTTCTATTGTTTGAAAAAAGGAAATAGAACTCATAGTCGTGTTCTTGATTAACGTTCCCATCGTTTATCATGAAATCGAAATTTAATTACTAATTAAAGAAGCACTGTCGTTATGTTTTCGTCAGCGTGTTGGAAACATTTATGTGCTGGCCATGTTTTTATGTTTTTTTTACTTTAGTTGTGTTTTTTTTACTTGTCCTACTTAAGTTGTATTCTAAAATACACAAATATATAGATTAATGATGGTAAAAAGAAAACAGATCTATTACTATCAATAATAGCTAACTGAAAACAACTGATACTATGATGGTCATTCCAAATGTAAACTCTTATTATTTCAACTTAAAAATTTGAAGAGCTTCGTACATGAGAATGATTCTATATCAATGAGCGAGTCTTTTGCTATAGAATTTATTTTTTGAAATATTCACAATTATTTTCAATTCACTTTTGCCAGTGATTAAATGACACATCTTTGTCCTAACGCACATATATAAATAGGGCTTGCTTTCTTGCAGTCTCAGACTATCTGCAAAAGAGAAAGCAAAATTGCAGGTAATAAATGCATATGGTTCCTCATTAAAACAATGCCATTTATAATTATCTATGATCGGTTCGGGCGGAATCAAAAGCCGTTACTTTTGGAATTCGTGTCGTAGTTTCAGTGAATATTCTAGGAAATAACACTGTCGTCATATATCTTAACTGAAATAACTCATTGATTCTCAAATTTTACAGTACCGATACTTTGCACCCTAATAACCAGGCTCATGCTTTCGTACACTTCCTTTTAAAAATTCTAAGAATAAGTTTTGAAATAAATATTAGCTATTCTTGATTAAGTGGAAAACAATGTGGCGACTATTCCACCGCCGCAATAAATAAAAAAAAACAGATTACTATGGATAAAAATCTTTACATTATTTAAATGTACTAAATGTTGTATGGCGTTGAGGGCAACGCGTGTCGGAACCGTCGCCGGGTGAGGGAGAATTCTAGGTTATTCATTGTTCCTATGCCTAACGCCCAGTCCTCACGGTGCGTATCTCTTACTTTGACAACCCAAGATACTCAACAAGCGAGCCTTTGGGAGCCCCTTGATTAATTTCTTTTTTATAACTAATCTCACGAAGACAGTGTAATGTAACAGGACCTAAGTCGCCTCTTCAGCTATTTTTATTTTTTCTTTAACAGTTAATTATTCGTCTCGGCATTCGTATGGTCGAGGATGATCGCGGAGAAGGAAATATCGGCCACAGGGTTTCACGCAGACACTTTCATCAAGGTTCGACTCATGAAGGCAAGCATTTCGGAATCACGATGACACTCCAGGTCTGGCCTATCTTACAAGGACGTTAGATACAGAACTGCCTTCAAACACTTGTTCCAGAACTTGGACAGGCTGCGCAAGAGGGCGTTTAAGTGTTTTATAGGTAGGGGAAGTACGACTAGCCGGAAAAGGATCAGAGGAAAAATGTTAGTAGCGCCGTTTTCGCTCTACTGTTTAAAGAATTTCCTTCGTTGCCACGAGGCAATCACCGCAGCGACTATTGACCATGTATCCAACCAATTATTTTCTAGCCGATTTTCTGCGTGTGATTTTGGAACCTGTAACCGTTTCATAGCGAGTGAGTGCCTCTATCACCATTTCGATGTCTCGGAAGCACAACACAAAGACGGTGACGTCATAGGCAAACGCAGAGACTCTGTCCACGTTTCCTTTTCTAGGTGTTCGACTCGAAACCTGTCGACCAGATCTCTACTAGATCGCCCGGGTTCAGCTCTGCCCCTCTAGCCCTCCCTCCTACCTTATCTGCATTTAACATAAACAACTGAGAATTCATAAACAGAAGGTTAACAGTACAAACATAATAAATAGGAAGTAGAATATAGCAAAGGCAATCAAAGACAGATAAGAGGACCCTCGTGAGATTCAATGATACGGACAGGTAAAATTGGTAGATACTTGTGAAGATAAAAAAGTAAAGCATTGTAAATTAGTAGAAGAGTCTAAGCAGGCAATAACCATATATACATATATATATATATATATATATACATGTATATACATATATATATACATATATACACACACACATATATATATATACACATATGTATATATACACACGGCATAATCGCGTTGACACGCCGGTTCTCGTCAGATCACCGAAGTTAAGCAACGTTGAGCCTGGTTAGTATCAGATGGCTGACCATTTAGGGAATTCTAGGCGCTGTATGTGCTCTCCGCTTATCTCGGCATTTGTTTCCAGTCGTCCTGTACTTCATTTGCTACTGGTATTTTACAATGTCTTGTCAGGAAAGGTGTAGTTGGAGATTGCGCACCTCCTGCCACAAAAATTTCACGCGCAAGCAATCCTTCGTGGGTATTTATTGTCTGTCCGAGACTGAAGGAGCCTGTTTTTATACCGTTGGTACCAATAAAAATATAGATTATACTCACAAAGAGCAAATGTTTGAAGAGATTTGCAAAACCAAAAAGAGAGAATATAATGAGAGAGACACTGCTTTGCACAATGCCCCTTTAATCTTGAAGAACTCTAATGAAACAGTCTTCTGTGATATTTTAAGGTTAGAAAAAAGATTCATTCTCTGCAATGACTTTTCTCATCACTGCATCCGTACGCGGTAGATAACGTTGTGAAAATATTAGGCACTCAAACATTTTTAAGGCTCAGTGCAAACAATTTGAAATCATTACAATATTCGTAACTACTATAGTGAAAATAGTTTTTGGTTTAATTCTTTGTGGTATCCATATAGTTTCCCTGTTTGTAAAAAGGATATTTTTAAGGAGAAATAAATTATTTGATAATTTACATCCCTTAACAAATGTAACGAATTGTGTTTTCTATTAATATATAATTGAGGGTTTTATTATGTGTAAGCTACCAACTTTTTGTTCTTACCAAATGAACATTAAAAAAAGTCGGTTAAATTCCCACAATCCGGGTAATTGAGATGTAAAGCATAATCCTAAATTTGGAACAAATGATATTTGTTGTCAGGGTCATAGTTATAATTATACATAACCGTTGGAAATAAGGTTTTATAAAAATATATTTTCATCTTCAGAATTTTGACTCATCCGATAATTAATTTTCATGTTCCTCAAATGTTTTTATTCGCAATGATGTGTCTTTTCTAAAAATGACGTTTCTTCATTTGAATTGTGTGGAAGAAGCGTTTTTTTCCGATTTCCTTCTGCTATTTCGTTTTTTTTCCAATTCGATTTAAGAAAAAAATCTTTCTAGTCGAAAGTGTTCCTTAAGATAACGTTTAATAATATCACACTTCCATATTTCACAACGTTGGAAATTAGCTGACGATTTTGTATGAGTTTTTTTTTTTATTAAACCGTTGATACTTTTCTTATCTTCTTAGCGCAAGAAAAATAAATTCTTTCAAATTTTAGTGTTCCTGATTAAACGCTAAACTAGCGGAGAAATAACAAAATAGTTGTTTTTTCTCTCGAGTTCAAAGAGCTTAGATTTAAAATCTTGAAGTCTTTTCGTATGACTCGATAAAGCTTCTATTTTTATCCCATTGTCAGACGTTGGAGATTTTCCTTTCGCAGATTTGAGATACCGTGTGTACAAAAGCCCAATACATTTTTTTTTTAATTCGCCTGATCATGCTTTAATTACACTTTTGGATTAATATTTCTTTGTTAATATGCAACGCTGTAGTTGTTTATTATGTAGTTCCTGATATAAGTTCTAGTTTTGCTTGAAGAGTGAAAAATGTGCCAATACGCTGACACACACATATACACACACACACACACACACACACACACACACACACACACATATATATATATATATATATATATATATATATATATATATTAGACTACCCGTGATCCGTTGGGTCAGTATGTTATATTAGCTATGGAATTAATGTATGAGCGTGACACCTGTGACGTAAAGAAAATAGTTTTTGTGATATAACATAAACATTTCTAGGAAAGTATATTAAAATGAACAAAGAATATAGATAGAGTTCTCTTAGTCGTTCTGTTTATAATTGTTTATGTTTGAAAAATAAAGTACAACAATTGAATTATAAGTGGTTTGCCATACTTATAGGCAAATGTGTACTGAACAGATACCATAATACTTAAAGTTAAATTCAAATGTGTATATATATCTTAATTAAAACGCGAAAAAAGGTGGTACGCTGAAAATGTACACAGTAAAGCAATACGTTTTATTGCCGCGTTGATTATTTATTTGTAACGCAATTTTAAAAACATATTTTCGGGGTTATTTATTTATGTTGTTAGTGTAGAAGGAACTGTTTGAGGGTTTTAAGAAAGGTGTATTAAAAATGGAGAAAAATATAAACAAAAAAGAGGAAGGCGGTGGGTAAATCGCCGTTGTAAAATGCTCTTATGGTTGTCAACGGGTTAAAATCAATTTATGTGTAAGACAATTGCGTTAAAAAAACTTACATGTAATACGACAATAAAAACGCAGAAAGTATTAACGATTGTATAATTTAAACGCGAAAAAACATTGGCATGCTGAAAACGTACACAGTAAAACAATACCTTTTATTGTCGCGTTGATTATTTAGTATAATATATATCGTATATATGAAACAGGCCGATGATTATACGTATTATTTGTAATCACGTTTTGCGTTTGCTTCTCATGTCTCAATGTGTTTTATTCATTAAATTGAAGATATTCGCTTTTCTAAGGGCGTCCGTTTGTTCGAACGAAATCGGTTAAGCGATTTGTCTTTATTTGTTTACGCTGTTATCGGTTAGTGTTTATGTACGCATGCGCAATCGGAAATCGTAAACCGGATATTGGGTTACACCACCTATTGCAAGGTCATTTGAGTTTATAATTATATATATATATATATATAAACATTTTAAAAGAAAACAAACTATTTTAAAAGCCACTTCAACGTGCAAACATTTTATTAAATGAGAATGCGAAAGAAAAAACGAAAACAGAAAAAAAAATCATACCATGTTTTTTCCTTCTTTAGGTTTACACCATTTTTTTTCTTTTTCTTTTTTTGTAAGATACACGTATCTTATAAATTTCGGACTTTAGAAAATCCATTATCAGAAAGGTAGAAGAATGTTTTTTTTTTCGTTGTTGTCCTTTTTCTTCGTAAGTTAAGTATCCTTGCCCTCATCTTGGTATTTTGAGAATATAAAATATATATAATATACTATGTCAATCGCTTCATTGCAGATTAGTAACATATCAATATTTTACTAAACCAGGTGAAAATTATGTCATCAAACGACTCCTTGAAGGTTAGTTATTTCCAAAAGTTTTATTCAAATTCATGCAATATTCACTAAGTTATGATAGTGTATTCTTTGTCGAAGAATTTCCACTGCCCATCGCTTTATTGAGTCTTAAAATGTTGTTTTAGGACAAAAATACAATGTCTTATCTTGCGAACTTTACTTTTTATTATATTTTTCTTCCAAAGAATAATAAACAAAAACATATCCTAGGTATGAGCCCCATATAACTTAATTATTTATCGAGATGTCCACTATTTTTTAAATAACTTAAAACAAAGTTTTGTCTCACGAGGAAGTCACTTCTTTGATCTTTAAAGGAGTTATGGCTCTAGTGTTTTATAGCGAGTCGGGGTTTCATATTGGAAGACATATAACGGGTGCATGTAATATAAGGATTACGATAGTGATGACAATACTGAGGGAGATACATTTATAACAGGCTTTGAACATGGCGACTGTGCTGATTTATAAGGAGGGAGATATTCAGATATATCGTGAGGTTTTCATATTAATACAGACTGTGAGATATGCAAGTTTTAACACGGATAGAGAAGGGGAGATACATTATTGATGATTGTGGGAAGGATCATTACTTGTAAGGAGCTTATAGAAAAGGTTGTTATAAGATGATGATAAAACACATTTACCATTTCTGTGTAATGTATGACGACATGAGACAAAAGTTACAAACATAGTTAGTTTTTTAGTCAACCGGTGAGTGATGGTGTCAGGAATTCAAACTTGGGTCTACATGGTCAACTCTCTTCCCTTCGCTTCTAAGGTTTCTCCTCTCGATCTCTCTGGATTCTCATCTACTTACTCCCTCTCATTTCACTCTACTGTATCGGCCTCTACTCTCTCTCTCTCTCTCTCTCTCTCTCTCTCTCTCTATATATATATATATATATATATATATATATATATATATATATAACTTCGAACTCTCGATCCTATATTGAGAAATCTCCTTTGTTTATGACGCCAGAAGTGTGTTTACCAAGGTAACTACTTTTATGTGGATTTACAAATGTTTGTCCAAACACACTTTTGGCAAACAAAAAATCATCACTTCTAATTGTTTAATATCTAACATATTTTTTAACAATATTTTTTTAATACACATTGTCCAGTCTTGTAACTGACATATTTAATATCCAGGTTTCTAAAGAAATGGACAATCAACTCTTTTTCCGACATAAATAATATTTATCTATTTAATAGAATAAACAATGGACTGAACTCCTTAAGATTCACAGTTTCAATTATCTTAAATACTTTTCTACAAGGTTCGATTCTAACCTTTTCCTAATATGATTTTCACTTATCTAGTATGTCTTCTTACTTACATGAGAAGGGGACATATCTTTCATGAACACTAGCAACATCAAATGTCTACCTCCACAAGGCATACTTTGAAGTAAATAGCTCATCTCCCTCATAAACTGCTCTTTTTAATATTGACCAGAGATACTCAATGGGGTTAAGATCTGGAGAACACGGTGGGCAGGTCATGAGAGTTTCCCCAACGAATTCCATAGATTCAAGGAAGGATGCAGTCGCCCCAAGCAGAATGGAATGGTACATTGTAATGTATAAAAATCATCTGAAAGCGACGTGACAATGGTAGGTCGTTTAGCCATGTCGACAGTGATTATCCAAAAAAGTTGTGTACGATTTGCTGGTAAGCTTTATACTCTCTGGCGTACGGAATGGTCCAACCATTTTATCCCCAATGATTCCCGGTCAAAACATGATGCTTTCAACTCTTTATTTGCGATGAACTTTGTAACGGGTCGGAGTTCCATTCAGGTTTTATCTACTCGGACCATCATGAGTAGCATGGACCTCATCCGTAAATAGGACCCGTTGGAAATCCATTTTCATGTTATTCTGTGTCCAAGCCATTCGGTTTTTCCCTGTATTGTTTGCTCAATAGAAGAGGTTTAATGTTCCTTGCAATCTCATTTAACACATTGTATCGGCCATGCCTGGATCTTAGAGCGAGTCCAGCTTTTGCAAAAACGAAAGCACTGGTACTGTTTGTGTTTCAGTTGACTTTTCCGAATATCACGATCTAAACTTTTCCGAATATAAAGATGTAAAAGGTTTCTCCTGATGCCCTTATTTTTCTGGATTTGGTGTTCGGGTTGTTCAAGAATGCAGCCAAGATTTTGGGATCCCATTCCAGCGTCGTGGCTAAATTTTCGATGAGCAATCCTTCTGCGAGTCCAGCCACTATACTTTGCTTTTCGAAAACTTTTATTCGCCTGATTTTTTGCATTGTAAGAGATCTGCAATAAAGTGATGGACAGTAAAAGTTATTTCATAATAAATAAAATGCCATAACTTCGTGAATATAGCATGAATTTGAATAAAATCTTGGGAAATAAGTAAAGTTAAAGCATATCTTTATTAGTACAATTTTCATTTTTTGTGACGTACAGTTAGAGAAATATTGATATTTACTAATCTGCAACAAAGCAGATGACAAAGTTTATATATATGTATGTATGTATATAATAAAGAGATAGGCAATTATATGTTACATGTTATATGTTTTACATATCTTAAAGTGCGACGGGTCGCCATCGTAAGCACATCTATGTATAAAGTTTATAGTCACAGAATCAAGTAAATAACTATTACAACGTAACATAAAATGTATTTTAGATGATTTTGCAGGATCTTTCAAAGCTGTGGAACTTATGGAATATGACCATATTGGAAATGACCTTGCTTCTACAAGAACTCACAAAGGCAAATTTAAAAATACATTTTTCAAATAATATAGAAAAAAATCAACAAAATTATTAGATAAGTGTTGTTTTCTCCTAGATCTATTGATTTTTATTTGCATTTTATCAGTATCAACATATCTTTTTGGGGCTTGCTCTCCTTCAATAAAATGGCGGGACTCATCAAGAGACCTCTGGGTGAAATCTTCGTCTTTGTATTCCACTGATACGGGCATAACATGAAAATCTAAGTAAACTAACCAAATAGGGCACTTTAATAATAATTATGGGATATGTATTCGAAGCATTAATTCATTTATGTAACCTTTACTAATTACGCTGAGGTGTTCAGCCATCGCATTTTTGTTACCCCAAGTAAAAAAAGTAAACAGTAAAGATACTCTTATAACTATGTATGTGCCTGTCCACTGATGGAAGATTCTTATTTATTTCTTCAATATAATGAATTTACTTGCTTCTAGAAGTTGGGATTTCTCCCGCCACATCAAAGCGTAGAATTTTTTTTCTTACATCAGAGCAGAAAAAAAAAATAAAATAAAATAACTGTTTATATATTATTTTCAGTTTGGTCTGCCTTTTTTAAAACAAAAAAAAAACCGTGATATAAAAATTCGTAGTGAATGAAATTTAAATATGGAGATATTGTTGAGTACTTGGGTCGCCGGACTCGTTTTGCATATCTTTTTTTTTCCTTTTGTCACGAATAACTTGTTGCTTTTATTCATTTGTTTTCACAAGTAAATCTACAAGAATAAAGCAACAATACCACACTGGTATGTTTGTGCATGAATTTACACATGCACGTAATGCTTGTGTGTGTGTGTGCAGAGATTAGTGGGTGAAATAAGGGAAAGGGATAGGTAGATGATAAAAGTTAGTTACAGTGGCGGGAGAAGAAAACGTGTACGAAACAGACGCGTTCAACAGGTTTGCTGTGTGAATGCGCCTTTTTACTGTAGTCGCTGTTTTCTTGCTTTCGAAACTGGTATTTATTATTTGTAAGCTCTCTCTATATGGCTCCGTTCCTGTATCCACTCTTTTTTCTGTTTATTATAATGAGCAGCTTGTTTACACAGAGACAAGCAAATATTATATATGTGTGCGTGTGTGCACTGATGATCTTAGCGTGTGTGAATAAATGTTTGATATGTGCCCACTTATATAAAGACGCATATATCCTGCATATCTTTTTCAATATTTAATCCAATAAGGCTGCAAACATGAACAATTATTCGTATTGTCTATCCACACACTCAAATAAAATTACTTTCCCATGCCCGTTGTAACAAACACATATGTATAGATTATTTTTCAATTACCGGTCTAATTAAATATGACTCCACTTACGCTGACGAATTGATTTGAGAAATGAAACGATTACGGATGGATTTTACTTCCCATTAGTACATATTAATAATATCTGACATCTTACCCCGTACATTATATATATATATATATATATATATATATATATATATATATATATATATATATATATATACATATATTTATATATTTATATATTTACACATACAAACACACATACACACGCACACACACACACACGCACATATATATATATACACACACACACATATATATATATATATATATATATATATATATATATATATATATATATATATATATATATACTAATTTTTTGTACATTATAACAAAAAGCCGCATCCGGCCACGCGTAGCTGTCCTCAGTTTCTGTAAATCGAGACCCCTCCACACCAAAAAAGAAACAAAATTATTTTTTTTTCAGAAGGAATTCGTATGGCAAACTGTTTTTTTTTTCATTATAGGAAAATATCTGTAAGTAAATTAAAAAAGCAAATAGTTTATGTATTTATTAGGGGACTGTTATCCTAATCTCGTATAATTGTTGTTTCACAACAATTTGTAGATACATAATAGCGGATGAAAATAAATAAATGTATTTCTTAATTTAATCTTTTATTTATTTTTTATTTTTTTTTTTGCTTTTGTGATATGAATTTAAGGTAGTGAGCCGCATGATAAAACGAACACCAGGACACAGAAACGAGAAAGAGAACTAATTATCGGAGTTAGAGAATTGCGGGCGAGAGAGTAAGAGAGAGAGTGAGAGAGAGAGAACGAGAAAGAGAGTTGAAGAGAATATATTGAGAAAGAGGGAGATAGAAAAAGAGAAAAAAATAATGAGAGTGTGAGAAAGAGAAAGAGAAGATAAAACTGTTGTAGATAATGTTGACGCCGTAAAAATATGTTTTTTATTCGGCAGACAAAATGTAAAAAGCGGGGAAATCGAGCACGCGAGAGAGAGAGAGAGAGAGAGAGAAGGAGAGGGAGAAGGGCACAGAGCGAGAGAGACGGAGGAAATAAAACTTTTAGTGTCGTAGTGTTGACGCCGTAAAATGTTTGTTTTTATTTTGACAGGAAGAGAAATGTAAAAATCGGGGAAAGAAAGAGAAATATAAACTAGTGCAACTGACACGATGCTGTTTTATTTTAGCAGAAAAGGAAATCTAAAAATACCCGAGAGAGAGAGAGAGAGAAGAATATATACACAGAGAGAGAGAAAGAGAGAGAGAGAGGGGTGGATATATAGATAGATAGATAGAGAGAGACAGAGAGGAAGAGAATTGAAGTAAAATCGTTGTAGGAAATGTTGACACCATTTAATGATTGTTGTTTTTTCTTCGGCATAAAAGAACCTTAGAGGGCGAACAATATCTAGACAAGTTTTTATTTCCCCTCAATTTCTCTTCCTATTTTTCTCTCTCCTTTCCCTCTGTATATATTCTTCTCAACTCTCTCTCTCTCTCTCTCTCTCTCTGACTCTCTCTCTCTCTCAGACTCTTTCTCTCTCTCTCTCTCTCTATCGCTGTTTTACATTCCTTATTATGCAGAAGAAAAAACATTTTACGGCGTACAATATCTACACCAGTTTTTATTTCCTCTCCCTCCTCTCTCTCTCTCTCTCTCTCTGTGTCTCTCTCTGTCTCTCTCACTCTCTCTCTCTCTCACACACACACTTTGTATATATTTTTCCAACTCTTTCTTTGACTCTCTTTCGCTCGCTTGGGCGCTCTATCTATCTTACATTGAAAACCTATGCAGACAAGATAAGTAACATGATTTAAATTTAGCTAAACATAGGTAAGCAATTTAAATCGCCCACATAAAAATAAATGTAAAAATACGCATAAAAAACGACAAAAACGGAAAGTAAAAGAAAACATAGAAAAGTAGCATTGGTCAAAGTTCGTTAAGCCGCTCCGAAATCGACAAATAAACGTACATATTTTTCAGAGTTTGTGTTTTTCTTATTTTGGGGGGAGTAGATTTGTGTTGTTAATATCTGCATAGGTAAGTGTAAGGTTATCAGTATTTTCTGTTTATCAGCTGTTATTATGTTTGTATTGAGTTTACTTTTTTTAGAATGATAGCCTCTTGTAGAGAGTGCCGCCATATTGGAAAAGTTTTAGAGTGTTGATTATTATTAAGAGGCAGATTCCGAAATAATTAAATTGTCAGCTTTCAAGCAATTAGAATGGGCGGTATTTGGAAAGGAAGAAATGATTATTTTTAATTGGGAAATGGAAAGATCATGTTATGTCTATAAGTTTATGATCCAGTTACGAAGGGTGAACATTGTGCGTCTGTCTTTCTCTATGAACTTTCACACAAAGGTACTTGATGTGCCTGGAAGTGTTTTTGTATAGTTTTTTTAATCGGAATTTGCTGTATAAATATTGAAATCAATAATCATTATAATCTTTAGAAGATAATTAACCCTATTTTCACTAAAGTTAATATGTTTATACAATCTAAAATTACAAGGGAATTTAAGAAATTTTACATCGCTCAAGCAATAATGCCCAGCTTTACTCTGCACATTTTTATAAAACAATTCGAAATGAACGATTCGTTTAAGAGCAAAATTGAACAATGATAGATGACATTACATTTTAATTCAATGATTATGCAAAATAATTTCATAAAATCCAGTTTGCTCTTTCATAAGACAGAAGCGAGTTCGAATTGAATGTTTCTGTTTAGAAACAACTGAACCATAATATATGACTTTTGATTTTTAAACTAAAGTGAAATCATTATTTGCAGATAATTGTATAAAATAAACGATATAACGTAGACTGCATCATTTTATAGATCTAGTTACTGCGGGGAGGCATGCAAAGTCCACTGTACACTTCAGGGAGAAAGTTACCTTACTAGTGCTTGCAATGAATCGATATACCCATTTCGATTAATATTCGTTTATTCACATTTAATTCCGGACACTGTTTCGTTAACCTGATAATATAATATAATATATATATATATATATATATATATATATATATATATATATATGTGTGTGTGTGTGTGTGTGTGTGTGTGTCTGTCTGTGTGTCTGTCTGTGTGTCTGTGTGTGTCTGTGTGTATTTATATGTTTGAAATCTTCGCATATTTTTATAAGGACATACAGCGCGTCAACAGAACGACTGTTCATCCTCGAACTACATATCTAAATTAAGAGCGGGGTGAAACAGGAGAAAGTTCTTATATCCCAAGCATATTCGCCTTGTTTGTACAAGGACAAACCCAGAATATGTCTATGCAAGGCAAAATTATGATGTGAGAATCACAGACCTATTCCATCGACTGGCATTGTAACTGAATTTGAATTAGTAGGAGAAGCTGGTCTACGCTACAAGTATGTATGTAACTGAAACACTAGCAGTATCAGAATTTTTGTAGGAATTTTTGACACCCCTAACACGAAACTGCGAATACAATATAAAAATCTCGTAATTTCTCTGTTAAAAGTGGGTTATTTATTTTCTTTATGGATTATACTTCCAAAATAAACTATTACAGTTGTTTTAAAAGTAATAAAAATATTTTTTTTTTTTTTAAAACAGTAATGAATTTTCCGAACTCAATATTTTTAAATTTTTAAACTCAATATTTTTAAATTTTTAAATTTTAAAAATCTATCAAAATTTTTCTATTGATTCTATTTTTACGATATTTTCAGGGTCAATGTGAAATTTTATGTTCTTTCCAATAAACCGAATATAATATTTTAGACAAACGTTTTTTTTAAATTCACGCCCCCCCATTTTCACGCCCCCCCATTTTCACGCCCCCCCCATTTTGAAATGTCTATTAAAAAGTAAATAATTAATTTATGTTTAATAGGTTTATATATCACAAATTGAAGAGAAAAGGTCAATAAATAATATATTCAAATTTAAAACAAAAAAAAAAATCAGTTTTTTAGAAATTTACCTGTAAAGTCCGAAGTTTAAAACCTTATTTTATAAGAACACATTTTTTCTTTTGTCTTTTTTTTTTTTTTTTAATGAAACCTTGGTCCTTGCTCCTTTAATTGAAAAAAAAATTAGGGCTTGAATTACATTTTTCGAGGAGTTATAAGCTTAGAAAGATAGGGGGTCGAATAATTTACGCCTCTCATTTTGAAATGTCTATTAAAAAGTAAATAATTAATTTATGTTTAATAGGTTTATATATCACAAATTGAAGAGAAAAGGTCAATAAATAATATATTCAAATTTAAAACAAAAAAAAAAAACAGTTTTTTAGAAATTTACCTGTAAAGTCCGAAGTTTAAAACCTTTTTTTAAAAAAAAAAACACATTGTTTTGTTTTGTTTTTTTTTTTAAATAAAACCTTGGTCCTTACTCCTTTAATTGAAAAAAAAAATTAGGGCTTGAATTACATTTTTCGAGGAGTTATAAGCTTGGAAAGATGGGGTGGAATTATTCACTATTTTCACGAAATTTCTGACACTGCTACTGAAACACGTGGGCAGATAGCGTTCATCCAACAGCCTGGAGTTCTGCGTCTAAAGAATGCAACCGCTGGAGAGGTTCTGTAAAACCATGCTCAAAGTAAAGAGAGGGGGAGAGCAGCAGAGAAAGAAGAGGGAGCACAACGGTAAAAGGCTGCAACAGAGCGCTCAGAAGCAAAAAAAACAAAAAAACTTTCAACTGTGCCAAATGCAACTGTTTGCCGACTATGAATAAACTTGATTAGTTCCAGCAATCCAATCCAGGAACTAACTAATTTGAGAAAAACGAAGTTAGAAACGTATATATATATATATATATATATATATATATATATATATATATATATATATATTATTACATTTTCACCGCAAACAAGGCAAATTGCCACTTACTATCAGGGGCAAAAACTACTGGGGTACTATGTAGGGATTTGGGCAGCAAGATGTCGGTTCACGTTACACTTGAACTTCTGCACGTCAGTACTGTTGGGGAAGCAGGGACCTGGAATGGAATTCCAGAGTCTAGCGGTTCTGGGGAAAAAACTATTGGAGTAAAAAGATCTTTTACATCTAGGGATCTCTAAAGTGTGGGGGTGGGATTTAGCAGCCTGTCGGGTTTGTCGAGGGTGCTCACGTGGTGGGTACACAAGTGAGTGCAGTTCGTAAGAGCATTCACCACTAAAATACTTGTAGAAAAGGCAGAAGGATGCAGAATTTCGTCGATGGGACAGAGGCTGAAGCTTAGATGCCAGTTCAGGGCCTATCAGGTTTGCGACTCTCTTTTGAACCTTGTCAAGGAGCGAGAGACTAGTAGCAGATGCACCAGCCCAGATGTGACAGCAATACACCATACCTGGGCGAATGGTGGCCTTATAGGATACTTTCGGGTGTTAGTAGTTTTCTAGCACGGTAGAGAGAGCCCACCTTTCTTGCAGCGGCCCTGGCAATGCCTTCAATGTAATTGTTCCAACTCATGTTTCCTGTGAACGTTAGGCCAAGGAGTTTAAAAGATGTACTTTCAGATAAAGAGTCGTTGGCCATTGCTATAGGTGGTAGAGAGGGTTTCTTGTAATTATTGAATGAAAATAGTTTAGTCTTGGCAGCATTGAACGCGACCAACCACTTTTGTCCCAATTCCACCACAGATTGGAGGTCTTCCTCTAGTGTTTCTGCCATTTCTTTAGAAATGTGCTCATTCGTCTTCCTGACGTATATATATATATATATATATATATATATATATATATATATATATATATATATATATATATATATATATATATAAATAGCGATGTAGCAAAATAGAAAGTGAAGAAACTAAATGTATGTAAAAGATACCCATCTACTTTCATATAAGTAAAGTAAATTAAACATGCACAATGGATAACGATAATTGAAAATGTACTGCCATCATAAATAGAACAAAATAGTTCTTAAATGTGCATAATAGACTGAGTCAGGAACTGGGCATGATATCTACAAATTATGGTGATTAGGCCAATAGTTATGTGAATTAATACTGAAATTTCAGTAAAATAAAACGAGACTTTTAGAATTATAAACATAATAACGAAAACATTTTCACTGAATTTCGATAGCTTCATAAAGCAGTCATTAATTTTAATATATATGCAATAATTTGAAACAAGAGCATCGATTTCAACCCCGATCTTCTTCAGGATCATCTGGTTGAGCCCGGGAGAATTCTATGCCGAACATGGAAATCTATACGGAATTCCGAACGAAAATAAACGAGGTTTGTTTTCTTCTGTTATGCCATTCTGAACAGATAAAGTGTTGTGTTATTTTATTGTTAAGATCACATGTACTGAGGATTGACCCTTCTTTCTATATAAGGGTGTCATTCAGAACTGATTCCTGAGTTCAAAAAATATATTTCAGTGTTCGACAAGATATAGCTGAGATAGGTCCGACTTTATATCAGGTGAAACATTGTGAGAACAGCATTCAATATTAGGAAACTAATTCAAATATCGCAAATAATATAAATAGCCAATTTTTATGCGAAAATGTAGAAAGATAATATTAAATCTGTGCATTAAAAAGTAATGTCAAAGTCATAGCAAAGGCAAATGTATTAAAAACTTAAGTTGTCGTGTCTATTTAAATGCAGTAATTTTATAAACAATGACTAAAAGACTTCACCTGATAAACAGATTTTGTTCAATAATTATTTAATGATCCGAATATACTGACTGATAATCCAATTACAGTATTAAAATCTTGTTAAAATTTCTGTTGTGTAAATAAAATGCACTGCACTTGTCAATTATTAAAGATCATACGAACTGACACTTACTAAATATATATTATTTTTACTTCAATTTTTTACTTGCATTTCGCCTTTTTATGTCGGTTCAATAGATTTCTTTTTCATTATATTTTTTAAGGATAAATGAAAGCCGGCTTAATAGATAAATTCAATCTTCGTATTGCCTTACAATTTTGCAATTTACCAAGAAATGGATGTCACACATATACTCAACTTTTATACTAAAAGTATGTTTTGAACAAAAATAAATTGCATTAAAAATAACTCTCGGATTAATATTGATGAATAAATCGATATCATATTTACATTGTTGATTATAAGAGAATTGTGTATGATTTCTTATTCGATTTTTACAAAAACTTGGTAAATAGCAGTTTTACAAGCACTGGATAAAGTTTGCATTAATCTGTGCTAATCAAAATATGCCACATTTTAAAATGATAGATAAAAAAAAAGAAAAATATTCGCATACATGCAGGTTTATATGAAACCTTACACATTAATGCATTTTAATTCATATATGTTGAAAGCTTTATTTTAATTCATAGTCGTAGCAGATTTTCAACAGTTATTACATAGTTCTTTAGTACTAGCTGATGTGCGATGTGATTCCATTATTTGCAACGGACAAAATTTTACAAGTTGCAGCACTCTTTCACCCCTCGAAGCAGAAGCTTTAATTCGTTTTCCTTAAACGTAAATTTTGTCACAGACAGTTTTCGTGAAAAGACGTCAAATAAGAGAAACATATTTCAATGATTAATTCTGTTGACTAATGATGATAGTAGATGTTTGTATTAAACGAATTATTATCATACGGTAATGACAGATGTATTATACAGGGTGGTCCACTTAAAATTAGCCCAGCAAAAGCTAAACGACACACTGTGACAAATCCGGGAAACGTGGTAGCCATAACCGTTTGCTTATTGTTCTCTCTTCCGTAAGCATATCATCAACTCGTGTCCGTGATCTGTGAGATGTGTGGCATATATCGCCATCTTGCTTCAAAGAGAATTGCATTTTATGTTGTGGTGTCAGTTGCTCGTTAAGAGAAAGAGAGATAAAGAGATACTTTTAAGTGTGCCAACCTGTATATGTGATTCTTCTAGCGAGAAAAATATACGTATTTTGTTGAAGACCTATCACGGTGCACCAAGAGGAAGCTTCACATGCCACCCCGCAGTGGATAAGTCAACAATACATTGGAGCTTACATTGCACTGTAGAAAATCTTCCGATGATTCCATAAAATTATATATATATATATATATATATATATATATATATATATATATATATATATATATAGTGGAAATGGTAATTAATAAAAACTGGAGAAAGTGCTCAATACCGTTGTAGAGCAAATATACGTTTTATTTTTTATTACCGTATCTTTCAGTAAAGTTACATTATTGTTTCAGCTACTTGGCCGTTTTTTTTTGGCCGTCTGTAGCATCCTCAGACTTTAAAGTGTGAGGATCTACAGACGCCCCCCCCCAAAAAAAAACCGGCCGAGTAGCTGAAACAATAATGTAACTTAACAGAAAGACACGGTAATAAAAAAACGTATATATATATATATATATATATATATATATATATATATATATATATATATATATATGTGGGTGTGGGTGTGTGTATGTTTGCATTAAAGTTTTAATAAAAAAGTCAAGGAGCATGCGTCAATCGTTTTCTAAATATAAGCATTCATTTTAAACGCGCCTCTGTCATATCAAATAACCTACTTTCGTCTTCTATCGTAATAAAACGTCTCAAAGGCACTTGTTATGTTAGGTTGTGTTGGTCCAAATCACCTGTTCCTTCTTTGATTGTTTTGATTACGGATTCTCGATACTTATCAAATACAATCCGTTACAAAACCTATCTAAGAACACTGTCTAACGCGTAAAATACAGTTGTGTGAAATTTCATAAAAATCAGTCAAGCTCACTCACAAAGTTCTTATATATATATATATATATATATATATATATATATATATATATATATATATTATTTAAACACAATATAGTACAGCATCTATAAAGACAGCATAGTTTCATCGATACAGTCATACTATATATAGGATTAATTCAGATTAGTCATCGCAGTAAAATTCCATATCAAAAGTTCTGATGGATAAACATTTTTAAAAGCCCATCCCACCTGATGAGCCATGCTTTATTCCCTTTCAGAAATTCTCAATAAGGAAAGGGTGCTGACAAATCAATCTTTGATAATAAGCCTTATGTGATTCTGAATCAAATATACTGGATCGATACACCCCGCATACACCAAACGGACACTGCTATGTATAATTTTTTAATTAAATATATTATATTGATAAATGAAGAACCTACAATCGGACACTAGAATGTATTTCAACTAGCTTGTGATGGACATATTGTGCATATATGCAGTCACACGCAGACACATACATACATAGATAGCTACATAAATACCTATCTATCTATCTATCTATCTATCTACCTACTTACCTATTTATCTATCTAGATGGAATTTGTGTATAGGAGAGAAGGAACGAATAAATACGAATGACTGGCTAAAGAGGAATAGGATAATTAAATAAATCAAAGTTAGACAAAAATGACATATATGTCAGAAAAAAAAGTGGGGGACGAAGAGCGAGGGAGATAAAGGCGCAGGAAGAGAAACAATAGCAGGAAATAATAAATGTATGTGTATATATGAATAAAGTAAAGGAAAAAGGTTGGTAAATTAGAAAGAAAGGAACAACGAGATATAAGAAAAGGAAGTAATGCCTAGAATGATGGCCTCCTCACACCGAACTGAATCACGATTTCTTTATACAAAACCGATGGCCTGGGTTATATTTGACAAAGTTATATACATTCAAATATGACCTTTCATCTCGTTTGCTCAACAGGTGGAAAAATATAATTGCGCGCCCTCACACACGCCCTCACACACGCGCGTGGACACACACACACACACACACACACACACACACATATATATATATATATATATATATATATATATATATATATATATATATATACTTGTTTAACTATATACAGGTCTGGCCTAATTTAGAAAATTAGAAAATCTTCGTTGTTATGGGAAAACTAAGAGTAATTCTTTTATCGATTAATCAAGTAAAATTCAATTTAAATCTTTCATATGACAAAGCAGCGGATCCTATTTCTAAGTATAAGGTGGCATTTTTTTTTACTTTCGGGTCACAACTTATATAGGCCGAGGGATTCTCGAGGACAAGGTTCAATGAGACGAAATTGTGTACCAGCCGAAATTTGAGGACCAACATGGAAGAACACTGATACGAATTTATTATTTATGGGGTGGTTTCTGAAAATTATTAGTTTATAATTATTTATAATTTTAATCGGCACTAACTACGAACAAACAGATTATTTTAAACTTAAGCGTAATACAAGTACATTTTTATATTATGTTTATTATTCAGACGATTGTTATTATCTTGGTCCAGGTTTAAAAGTAGCGTAGCGGATAAGCACACTGATTTATAATCATTATAACTAGCAGTCCTCTGGAAGGTAGAACAATCCATTATTACACGATAATAACTAAGAATAATATAATAATTAAATTTTTGTTCTGACATGGCAAACGGGACAAGACCAATCTTCCCAATCGATTAAAAAGAAAAGCTTGGATCATAATCTCATATTCATTTTCTAGTTTAAAAAATTCAACACGAGAAAGTTTGAGTTTATAACGACTGAAATGATTGAAATGATTAGGGATCTAACAAGTAAGATGAGAATTTTAGTAAGTATATTACTCAAATAAAAACATATATATCGATCTTCCTCTGAATAAGAACAAAGTGTATCAACTGTTATGGCATTAAACTTAATGTTTTCTCTTCTCGGTCAGTGAACGATAAATATTCCTAGAATGTGACAATCTAAAATGTTGTTCGAAGGAACTGATTTTCCCTATATTTACTAAACCTGTACTAAATTCTTCCATTATAATTACCATTGCTATTTAAATAAGAACACAATAATAAAATACGTAAGAATGACGAAACTGCTATTTCAAATGGAAGTGTGTAGTTATTACTCTCATTATAACTACTAATCTATCGCAAATATCTATTCAATATGCGCGTTTTGTGATGCAAATATTATTCTAAATTAAAGTGTACCATAGCGACCAACCGAGAGAGTCATTTAAAGGACTTCCAGGGCACTTCTTAAAATATATCGAAATAGTATTCAAAAAAGAAAAAAAGAAATAAAGAAAGAACTGACGGACAAAACCTTTTATTAAAGTTCAAAGACGCCTAATCTCAAACTCCCACCCCGCCCCTCGTTAGTACGGGCCACCAGTTGCAGTCACAGGAGCTGTAATCTGGGCACGGAAGTTGCAGCAATTTTTCATAGGGAGGACTGAAAAAGCAAAATGGCCGCGTAGACCGGCCAGCTCCATGACAGCCGCTGCGTGAAATGCAACAATGTCGGTAGCAGTAGCCCTAGTTTTCGCCAGAATTGTAGTAGCAACAGTCCGAGTAGAGTTCGCGTGCAACAGGAGTCATATTAAAAAATAAGGTTAAGAGTAGCAGTCTTCAGGGGGAGTGTCCGCTACTGAGATGAGTTTCTCGGACGAGCGATGATGTCACATATTTATATAGATTATTTACAAATCGACCACTCCCAGTACAGTGTGAATGTTATCATTAAAACTGGAATTCATTTAATATTATAAAGGCCTCATATAAAATTCTTTTCTTGAGAATATCATTTGCTTTTTTTTTTAAGTTACAGTTTTGTGAAAGTTACATTTTATACTGATTATAAACAGTAGTTTTTACTACAACCAATATATATATATGTGTGTGTGTGTGTGTTTGTGTGTGTGTATGTGTGTGCATGTGTGTGTATGTGTGTGTGTATGTGTGTGTATGTGTGTGTATATGTATATATTATATATATATAGTAAGAGTGAGAGAGATATATACATATTATGTATATATGTATAGAAGATAGATTAACGTATATATATAATATACGGACATTACACACACACACACACACACACACACACATATATATATATATATATATATATATATATATATATATATTTCTATTTCTTTTCCTAATATTTAAAAGTATATCTATACTAAAGCAATAAGTTTTCGAAAGTGTTAATAAAAGATCTTCCTAAATATTTAATTTTACACACACACACACCCACACCCACACACACACACACACATATATATATATATATATATATATATATATGCCTGTGTAATTTGAACCAAATTATTATTTATTAAACTAACAAACACATAACTATTTATACATATAAAATAATAAATTAATTTACGTAAAACTAACCTTGTAACAAGTCTGAAAATGCATAAAGCTTTTTCTTGTGTATTTTCCCCCTTTAATACTGAATATTTACTCCTTCGATTTATGACGTGTGTAAATTTAGTTTTATATAAGGGCTGAATATGAATCAAATTGTCTATATATATATATATATATATATATATATATATATATATATAAAACATAAACGCGTTCCTTATGAACTCGAAAACAACTCGGTCGATTTATGTGAAATTTTACACGAAGGTAATTTGTGTGCCAGGCTGTGTTCTTAGGTAGGTCTTTGTCGGATTTTCGTCGATGAGTATCGATAATTAATAATCGAAATAATCCGATAAAAGGAGGAAATAGGCGATTTTGACCAAAGTAAATATTTTACATAACTCAAAATCACACGTGGATTTGAGAAATTTTGTTACCACACAAGTCGAAAAGCCAAACATATAAAATCAACAGTAGGTTATTGGATGTGACAGGAGCGGGTTTTAAATGAATGTTTTTGTATTAAGCACAATTTCGCAATGATACTTGACTTTGACATTTTTATCTTTAATTCAAGTTATTATCATC